>NW_024081061.1:1572711-1654783 GCF_003009895.1 Hyaena hyaena | reverse complement strand
GAATAGTAGTTCTTGAAGGTGGACACGAGCTTGAAGGGAACATGGGGTGTTAGTGAGCAGGCCACCTGCCCGTTGGCGCCAGAGTCACGGTCGGATACACTGATCAGCGCAATGACCGTGCTAGGCTGAGTGTCCTCTCGTACTGGGAGAGACAGCGAAGTCACGGTGACTTCAGGAGCATTATCATTGGCATCTAAGATCTCTACCCAGACTGTACAGTGACCTGCCATTGGGGGATTCCCTTTATCTGTGGCCTGTACTTCAATTTCATAAAACTTGTTTTCTTCATAATCTAATGTTCCATTGACCCTCATTTCTCCGCTATTTTCATCTAGTGTAAATAAGAATTTTCCATTGGGCTTAACTGCCATTAAGGAGTATGTTACCTCTCCATTGATTCCTTCATCTCGATCTGTGGCGTTTAGCTTTATCACAAAAGTTTCTTTAGCTGCGTTTTCCATCAATCTCACCTTGTATTCTGATTGCTCAAATTCCGGATCATTGTCATTAATATCCAAGACTTGGATGAAAAGCTGAACAGTGCCGGTTAGCTCTGGTTTTCCTCCGTCTGCAGCTGTCAGTAGCAAATTAAGTTCTGGAGTTTTCTCTCGGTCCAGATATTTCTTTAATTTAAGCGACAGTCTTTTAGTCTGCTTACTATGTGTTGGTAGTTCTAAAGAAAAATACTCATTTTGACTTAGTCTATAGGTCAATAGAGCATTCTCTCCTATATCTGCATCAGAAGCTCCCTCTAGAGGAAAATGAGAGTCAGGTTGCTTAGATTCAGAAATCAGCAGCTTTTGTTCTCTGAGAGAGAACACCGGCGGATTGTCGTTAATATCCTTTATTTCCACTTCTACATGGAAAACCTGCAGCGGCCTGTTCGCGATCACCTCCAGGTGGATGCTACACTCAGCTCTCTGTCCGCACAGCTCCTCCCGGTCGATCCGAGAATTCACAAACAAAATGCCATTCTGCAGATTTACCTCCAGATGGGCCCCGTGGCCTTTGGACACCACTCGGAAAAGGCGCGGCACCAGTTCAGTCACCTCCAGCCCCAGGTCCTGGGCGATGCGGCCCACGAAGGTGCCGTGTTTGGCCTCCTCCGGGACTGAGTAGTGGACCTGGCCGCTCCCAGCTTCCCAGACTGTGAGCAGCAGAAATGACAGCAGCAGAAGCCGAGTGCGCAATCCCCTTCTTTGAGAGCCAAACATGGCATACAACATTGACTTTCAAAATAAGGTTCTTTACACTCACAATACCAGAAACTCCTGTTTTGGGTTAAAAATCTAGCTGAATTTTTGAGAAGTTTCAAAGAATCTTTTAACAGTAGCGTTCGGCATGATGGAGCCGTTTTTTTTGTACGAGGCGTTCCTGGCCAATCAGACCAACCCATGAAAGAACTATTTCCACCAAGTAAAGAGCGACACCTTGCGCCTGAATAGTGAGTAGTGTGCACTACACCATACGTTATAGAATTTTACTTAAAGAGATAAATATAATTAACTTCACACATTTCATGTTACTTTACCCCCAAAATAATACTTCCAAAGTGCTTATTTAGGGAACATCATATTATAAGTTATATTGAAACTGACGGTATTTTATTCTTAATGGCATTTTATTCTTAATATGAAAATTTTGTTCCTATGCTTGATTTAGAGTTATACAATTGTTCTTTTACTTATCTACATAAATACACACAGAGTTCAATTCTCCAGGTAGCCTTATGAAAAACTAGGGTTAAACATTTCCTAAAGATACTGTTTCTCATATTAAAATGGTATCAAATTTTAATTGTTTTACTTCTAGTCTCTCTTGTTACTTTGGCTGCTAGGAAACTCAAAGACAAATTTGAGGTTTTAATAACAATTCTTTAGTCTTTAAGTTCTGCATGTTGTGTTCTTTTCTATGTGCACTTGCCTTCTATTCATGTCTATTTAATTCCAGTTATTTTTGTTATTAACATTTGTTTTTGTTACAAGCAATCATATATCCTGTGAAAAATAAAATTATGTTTTCAAAGTTAATCTATGTTTAAAACATAGAATTCACAATGGAAAAGTCTATGGATGTAGATGAAGTTTATATTTGACACATATGGTTTATCAGGTAAGTTGCATTGCTAACAGTATAATATGAGATATCAAAATGACCTTTATGTCAATGGTATGGGAGATGTCTTTCAATTATAAAATAAATTTACTATAATTCAATGAAATCAGTAAAACTCACCATGAAAATGTGTGTGCCATATTGGTATTTCCAAGTCACCAACACACATATGATTTATGTAAATCTGTCAAGATAAATTCATGAAAATAGCTGATTTGTTTCTTTTTGAAAGAATTATGAGTTTGAGATCATAAGTTCATCCATAACAAGGAAAATTATTTCTAATTAATTCCTGTAAGTGCCTAATACTTTGCTAAATATATATTGAGAAAATAATCAAACAATTCAACCAAATGGCAAACGACTTTAATGTTTGTGTAAAGTCAATTTCATAAAATACCAAGTAGAAAATGGGAATTGTTGATATAAGTTTTCATTGCATAAAGATGTAATTTGGTTATATGCCCTTTGTCTTCTCTATAGACTGGGAATTTAATGTGTCAAAAGAGAATACAATGGAAGTTTAAAGTAGAAAGTTATTTAGAATAAAGTTCATTGCTTTATGAGTAAAAAATACTCATAGCTTGAGTATTTTATTGAATGATTTTTTAATTTTTTAATGTTTATTTCTGAGAGAGAGAGAGAGACAGTGTGAGTGGAAGAGGAGCTGTGAAAGAGGGAAACACAGAATGTGAAGCAGGCTCCAGGCTCTAAGCTGCCAGCACAGAGCCCAATGTGAGGCTTGAACCCACAAACTGTGAGATCATGACCTGAGCCAAAATTGGATGCTTAACTGACTAGGCAACCCAGGCGCCCCTTGTTGTATGACTTTGATGATTCATCTCTTATTTAAAAATATTTAAATGGCATATTAAAAATTAGTAGTACATCTATTTGTATGTTAATATTTTTCTTTATCTTGAGTACACACACACACACACACACACACACTCACACACAATGGGTAATGTTATCATCCTGCTAGAATTCTTAGTAAATGCAAAATTTCTTCTTAAAAAACTAATAAAGCAGACTCTTAATTTTTTATAACACTGAATTTTCTTATGCATGTGTGAAGCAATCAGTTATAAGGGCCTCTAATCAAAATATGACATTGGACTACATTAACAGTAGATTTAACATGCTATCTGAAAACCATCAGATTTATTTTGGAGAAAAAAAGCAAAAGATCTCCAACCATTTCACTACAGAAATTGGGGATTGAAATGTTACATGCAATATGGAGTCCTGAAAGGCAGATAGAAAGATGAACATTAGAAATATTACCCAAGCTAGATAATATTACATGTCTGAATTAAAACCAGATGCTGATTTATCAATGACTCTCCAGTAATATGGTGGGTTTTTTTTTTATATGAAAGGATATAAGATGAATACCAAGTCACAAAAGTTTGTGACTAGATGGCTCAGTCAGTTAGGCATCCGAGTCTTAATTTCAGCTCAGGTCATGATCTCACGTGTAAAATCAAGTCCCATGTCAGGCTCTGCACTGACAGTGTGGAGCCTACTTGGGACTCTCTCTTTCCCTCTCTCTCTGCCCGCCCACCCTTGTGTGCTCTATCTCTTTTTCTCTCAAAGTAAATAAACATTTTTTAAAATGTTTGACATATTGTATTAACCAATGACCCATCTTTTGCATTTTGGCTGTGATATTTCTGATATCACCATTTCAACTAGCTGATATAAAAGAGATCATGCTATCTTTGAACTCATCTTTGGGGATGGGCTCAAGATCTGGCAATAAGCTAATGTCAAGAAGTTCATATCAATATTGTCCTTAACACTGATTCTGTAAAATTAATTGAAAGGAACTTTTTGCCTGATCTTTACTAAACCAATCTGGTTAGTCTTAAATTTCAACTGTATGTACTGCTAGCCATATATTAGAGTGTATGAATTACTGTTCTACTAGTCTTCATATTTCACTAATGTAACATAACAAGTCTGGTAACATTACTATTAAAAACATAAAACAGAGGGGTGCCTGGGTGGCTCAGTCAGTTAAGCATCTGACTTCAGCTCAGGTAATGATCTCGTATTTTGTGGGTTCGAGCCCCGCATCGGGCTCTGGGCTGACAGCTAGCTCAGAGCCTGGAGCCTGTTTCAGATTCTGTGTCTTCCTCTCTCTCTGACCTTCCCCTGCTCGTGCTGTTTCTCTCTCTCTCAGAAATAAATAAAAAAACATTTAAAAAACCCATTAAACAGAGAAACTAATCTTGAAACATTCTTGGAAACCCAGGAGGCTCTTCAAAATCAATGGATTAGAAGTACTATTCAACATTATATTATCAAAATTATAGGATATATTCATTGATGTTCACTCTTTGCTATCATGGCTCATTAAAGTATACACAGTTATTTGATCATAGATCATTAGTCCAGTGAGCACAAATCTTACAGGCAACAAGACTGAAGCAGACTGAATTCTGAAAAACCTACACACATTCAAAGATTTTCACAGGCAATATACATCTTAAACCTATTACTGAAGTATGACATTTTGGAAACACTTATTGCATCATTTGCTGATGTTCACGATCCTGGAAATAATCGTATTTTCCCTTATATTTGTCCAAAACATTATCCTTATTCACAGCATGAAGAAGAAAGGGTCATTTTCATATTTATCATTTGGCTTTACTCTTCTGCAAGAACATCAGAATTTTATGGATTTCCTCACATGTTAAATAATTCTTATTTTTATCACTTCCAAAAAAAAACAGATACATAGTCTTTACAATGGCAACTCTTCATTATCTACTGATTGAATAATGCAAATACCTATCTCAATGTGGCATGAAGAAACATTAACATGATCATGAGCTCTTCTGAGAAAAAAAAACTTAACATAAAAAACTCAATTCTTATCTCAGTTATGACATTCTACAAAATTAAATATGACAATACTCATGAAGGTTTTTTCTTAAGCAAAGCTGAGAGAAGGATTCACTTGTATACGGTTTGTGCTTGACTTTCCTAGCCAGAACTATGCCTGATCAGAGAAAAGATTTACTGTAGAAAGCTCTACGGTGAATAAAAGAATGGATCTGGAATCAAAAAGATACACATTTGAATATCAACTTTATCATGTGCTAGCTGGATGGCAGTAGACAAGCTAGACAAATATCTTCCCATGTCCTAGTTCATCTTTAAAATTCAGGTAGTCACATGTACTTTATAAGTTGTTACAAAGATTAAATAAAATTATATATTTTAAGTACTTCACACATTGTCTAATAAACTGAAATAACTCAAATAGTAGTGGTTTATTTATAGTTAGTGTCTGTTTGATCTTGTTCTATTTTGTAGCTATGGATGAAGAGAATTTCAGTATGATATACTATGCCATGGTTTTTCCTTTTCTGAAGATGTCTTAATGTTCATCTTCATAGAAATCATCTTTTTTTTTGCTGGGTAGAAAATGGTCACTAATGACTTCTCAGCATCTCTGTAAACTTTACCCTATTCATAACATGGTTCTTCTCCACATAAAAATATACATAACTTATTTCAATACAGCTAAAGGGTACATTAACTTGTACACTGTAGCAAAAAAATAATAATAATAAAATTTCACATCAGAGAGACAGAAAGAGAGAGAAGAAGGGAAGAACAAAATCTGAAGCAGGCTCCACTCTGCCAGAGCAAAGCCAGATGCTGGGCTCAAATTCAGGAACCAATGGATCATGACCTGAGCTGAGATGGAGTCAGAGGCTTTACCAACAGAGCTATCCAGACACTATCTTTGTGATTTCTTTAAACGGTTCACATAAATATAGCTTTGGGACCAAAAAAAAGTTTGTATCAAATGTATCTAAAGTATATAATGTTAAATTGTGAAATATGATCAACACCACTGTCAAGCAGAAGTGCCTTTGTGGATATTCCATGGTTGTTATGTGTAAGCTATTTAAACCAATCTCATTTCAAAGACCAACTGGCTGGGTGAACACATAAATTAGTATTACCCTTCCCCAATATGGGAACACTTTGTTAAACTCAAAGCACAAAGGAGTGTGAATTTTTCAACACTACCCTAAAATATTTCCATACAGCTTCATGATGAGTCCCATGATTGTAAGAAATATAAATATGATCAAATATAAAATAAATCTTCCAAATAAAATAAAGGAAATCAATGAATTAATCTAGAGGACAGCAGCAATAGATTCAATAGGCAATTAGGAAAACTGAAATTAAGAAGTATAGAAAGGAGCACCTGGATGGCTCAGCTGGTTGAGCAGCTGACATTGGTTCAGGTCATGATCGTACCATTTGGTGTTGGGTTCATAAGTTCAAGGCCCACATTGGGCTCACTGCTGTCAACACAAAACCCTCTTGGGATCCTCTGTACCCCTCTGTTTACCCCTGCCCCACTTGTTTTCTTGCAAAAATAAACATTTTTAAAAGGTAAAAAAAATGTAGTTTATCTGAAGCAGCTCAAGACTATTAAGAAAATAATATTGAAATTGTGAGAGACTTAAAGACAAAAAAGTAAAGTTCCCCTCAAAGATAAGGCTGAAACTTCACCCACTTCTCAAAGAAGTATGCCATTGATTATAAAGAAACAAAACTATTTATAAAAGGAAGCCACCTCAACAGTCCATGTCCATTTGTAATAAACTTATAGTTTATAGAAAAGTAAGAAGTTAAATACATTTCAAACTCAAGATAACTAAACTATGAAGTGACACATTATTATGGTCATTTTGATTATGTTTAACATAATTAGTGGAGGACATCAATTAAAGTAAGAAAATGTATAGGAAAAATTAACTTGCTGCAAAGTTGAGAACTAGAATATTTAAGCTTTGCACACATTCTCCATTTTCAATGAGTGATCCTTGCTTTCTTTCCAGGACGATTTAACCTTCTTCATTTTCCGAAAGCATTAGCCATCTGTTTCATTTTTGCATACCACTCTTATTATTTCCAGCAAATAAATAATGTTCCAGGCATGTTCACAAAGACTTTAGTGAAAAGTAATAAAAACAGAGAGACTTCCAGTATGCTTTAAAAATAAACCACCCCAAAGGAAAAAAACAAAAAACAAGCAACTGAAGCAATAAACGTACAGTAATGTTAGTGAACATACTATGAGATTGACATCAAAAGGCATAAAAACTATTCCAGAATTACTGTACTTACATCATTCCTGAAAATATCCCGTTGTTCTCCACTATCTCCAGAACTTGAACCAGGAGGAACACTAGGGCTGAAGGCCATGAGGTCGGTCTTGGGCGCGCCCTCCCCAGAGCACACCCTCTGCCGCCTCTGCTGCGAGTACGACCAGCTCCCCACCGCGCTGGAACACACCAGCGTGGGCTTCCCAGGCGCGCACGCGCCCCCCGTGGGCGGCGCCGAGCACCGCAGCGCCGTGTACAGCAGCAGCGTGAGCACCAACAGGCTGGACACGGCGCAGATGGCGACGATCAGGTACACGTTGACGTCCACCAGCGCCGCCTCCGCGCCCGCCGCGCCCGCCAACGCCCGCGACGACGCCTTGGGCGCCTGGCCGCTCTCCACCAGCGACAGCAGCACGGTGGCCGTGGCCGTCAGCGCCGGCTCGCCGTGGTCCTTGACCAGCACCAGCAGGCGCTGGCGCGGCGAGTCCGCCTCGTCCAGGCTGCGCGTCGTGCTGATCTCGCCCGTGTACAGCGCCACGCGGAACGGGCTGCGCGCGCCCCCCGCCGCCGGCTGCAGCTCGTACGACAGCCACGCGTTGTAGCCAGAGTCCGCGTCCACCGCGCGCACCTTCGCCACCACGTGGCCCGCGCCCACCGACCGCCACACCAGCTCGCTCACCGCGCCCGCGCCGCCGCCCGCCCCAGGCAGCGGCAGCAGCGCGGGCGCGTTGTCGTTCTCGTCCAGCACGAACACCTGCAGCGTCACGTTGCTGCCCAGCGGAGGCACGCCCGCGTCGCGCGCGCTCACTTGGAACTGCAGCAGCTCCAGCTCCTCGTGGTCCAGCGGCTGCAGCGCGTACACCTTGCCGCTCTCCGCGTGCACCGACACGTAGCTCGACAGCGCACGCTCGCCCACCCGCCGCTCCACCAGCGAGTAGGACACCCGCGCGTTCTCCCGCGCGTCCGCGTCCCGCGCGGACACCGTGAAGATGTGGCAGCCGGGCGGGTTGTTCTCCCTCACGAACACCGTGTACTCGGGCTGCGCGAATGCCGGCGCGTTGTCGTTCACGTCGGCCACCTCCACGGACACGCTGGCCGTGGCCCACAGCGAAGGCGAGCCTCCGTCCCGCGCGGTCACTACTAGAGTATAGTCCGACACGCTCTCGCGGTCCAGGGCGCTGTCCACAACCAGCGAATAGTAGTTCTTGAAGGTGGACACGAGCTTGAAGGGAACATGGGGTGTTAGTGAGCAGGCCACCTGCCCGTTGGCTCCAGAATCACGGTCAGTTACACTGATTAGGGCGATGACCGTCCCCAGTAGAGCATCCTCTGGAACTGACAGCGACAGCGAAGTCACTAGCAACTCCGGAGCATTATCGTTAATATCCAAAACTTCTATCAAGATGGTGCAGTGACCAAACATCGGGGGATTTCCTTTGTCAACTGCTTCTATTTGAAGTTTCCATAATTTAGTTTCTTCAAAATCTATTTTTCCGTTTACTTTTATTTCTCCACTGACTGAATCTATGTGAAAAGAGGCTTTTGTATTAGAAGAGACATCAGTTGCAAAGGAGTAAAGAATGTGACTGTTGGAACCTTCATCCAAATCCGAGGCATTAAGTCGAATAACCAGTGTACCGTTTCTCGAATTCTCCAGTAATTTTACACGATGGACTGCTTTGTCAAATACCGGGGCGTTGTCATTTGCATCCAGCACTGTGATGTGTAATTCTGTGGTACCTGTCAGCTCAGGTTTGCCCCCATCAGTTGCTTTGAGCACCAAGAGAAGCTTTGAATCTACTTCCCTGTCTAAGGATTTTTTTAGTACTAGTTCGAGCGGTTTTATCTGTTCCTCGTTGCTGGGTACTTCCAGAGAGAAATATTCGTTAGAGCTCAGTTTGTAAGTCAGCAGAGCGTTGGCCCCGATATCTGCATCAGAGGCGCCCTCTAGTGAAAAATGAGAGTCAAGAGCCCTAGTTTCGGAAATAAACAAATTTTTTTGTGTCGCTGGGAACACTGGAGGGTTGTCGTTAATGTCCTTCACCTCCACTTCCACATGGAAAACCTGCAGCGGCCTGTCCACAATCACCTCTAGGTGGATGCTACACTCTGCGCTCCGCCCGCACAGCTCCTCCCGGTCGATCCGAGAATTCACAAACAAAATGCCATTCTGCAGATTTACCTCCAGAAGGTCCCCGTGGCCTTTNCCACCTGCCCGTTGGCGCCAGAATCATGGTCGGACACTCTGATCAGGGCAATGACGGTGCCCACCTGAGCATCTTCTTGCACCGGGAGAGCCAAAGAAGTGATAACCACCTCAGGTGAATTATCATTTTCATCCAGAATTTCCACTACGACGGTGCAGTGACCAACCATAGGTGGGTTTCCTTTGTCTGTAACATCTACATGAATTTCATAAGTAGTGCTCTCCTCAAAGTCAATAGCATCATTTACTCGTATTTCTCCCGTTTTTTCATTCATTAGAAATTTCCATCTTATGCTCGACGGAACCAAAGCACTAAATGAATATATCATTTCTTTGTTTATTCCTTCATCCGCATCAGACGCATTCAGCCATATTACTAACGTTTGGTTCGCTGAATTTTCATACATTTTAACTTCATAAACGGATCGGTCGCACATAGGCGCATTATCATTGGCATCCAACACCAAGATCAGCAGAGTAACAGATCCGGTATATTCGGGTTTGCCTCCATCAGTTGCCGTTAATAATAACTGAAGCTGAGGATTTTCTTCACGATCCAGCATTTTTCCTAGAACAAGCACTGGAAATTTGCCTTTGTCTTTTTTGTTTATAATATCAAGAATGAAAAATTCATTTGGACTGAGTCTGTAAGTAAGCACTGCATTCTCTCCAACATCTGCATCAGATGCGCCTTCTAGTGGAAATCGAGAGTCAAGCAGTCGAGATTCGGGTATTGACAGCTTTTGTACTGAGACGGAGAAGACAGGCGGGTTGTCGTTAATGTCCTTCACCTCCACTTCCACATGGAAAACCTGCAGCGGCCTGTCCACGATTACCTCCAGGTGGATGCTACACTCCGCGCTCCGCCCGCACAGCTCCTCCCGGTCGATCCGAGAATTCACAAACAAAATGCCATTCTGCAGATTTACCTCCAGAAGGTCCCCTTGGCCTTTGGACGCCACTCGGAAAAGGCGTGGCACCAGCTCCGCCAGCTCCAGCCCCAGGTCCTGGGCGATTCGGCCCACGAAGGTGCCGTGTTTGGCTTCCTCTGGGACAGAGTAGTGGACCTGACCGCTCCCCGCCTTCCAGGCTGCGACGAACAGAATCATGAGAAGCAGGCGCCAGGCTCTTGGTCCGCTGGGTCTGTAGACCAACATCATACCTTTCTGCCGATTTACAATTTGATGAATCAGCGGTCTAAAACAACTGCTCTCAATTTTCCTATTCGGTTTCTTACGTGCACTTTTTTAGAAATGGCTGAGCTTTGCGAATGTACTTCCTTTCTAGTCCTCCAGAAACAGGATTATGCCTTTGGTCCCAAAAAAATTTTGTGGAAGGCAGCGACATCCGGTGGCTAAATGTGTAAGTACAATTCCATGAGTTTTAACTTGTCTTTCATTCACAGCTTTTGATTCTATTTCTACATATTTGTATGTCTCTGGATCTTCAAAACTTCTCATGAGGTCTCTTTTGTACATAATAATAATCATTGTCGACTTTTAGTTCAGGCTTTTCTTAAATGCAGAATCTCGGGGAGTAATTTCTTCCCCAACCATGATTATCATTAGCTACATTTGAAAATATTCTTAATATTTGTATAATACTGAATGTATTAGTATTTTGCTGGATAACAGATTTATATCTCTTCAAATTTGACACTTAATTCACTTCTCTTTCTCATTATTTTTGCGATTGAATAAACCTTACCAGACACTAATCTCAAGTATCACTTCTCTGTGAGGAGCTTAAAACTCTTAAATTTCAGTCATCACTAGAAAGTTAATAGAACACTGGCTCAACATTGGAAATGACTCCATTGTGATTCTTATTCTTAAACTTACTGGTTGTGTGACTCTCTCTGTCTCTGTTTCCAGTTTCATAACATTCACATAATAATAATATGGTAGTTGTGTGAATTATGATACATTAAATGTCTAGGATATTACCTTAAGAAGAATGTGTGGTTCATAAATGGCAATATTTGCAGCCCTCAATTTAGCCACGTTTATTTTCATAATGGTCAAGACCAAAATCAGCTTTTAGGTAAAAATTATTACCTGTAAAATATTATCATTCTGCAATGTCTTTACTATTGCTACTGCACAGGCTGAGTGGTGGTTCCCATTTTAGAAAAGCATAAAAGTACTTTTTTGAGAAATCAGTTATACAGAGATAAGTTTAATTTTTTGTTATGCATCTTACAAGGGCAAAAAGAACTTTAATTATAATTCTAAAAAGAAGTGCTTTCATCTTTGTTACATTTAAGCTTTTCAACTACCCCAAATATACAATTTGGGAATTATCTAATAGTTTTATCAGTGTCAATAAAGCTTTTATTACCACCAGAAGTAAAATATTTTCCCGTGAAGATTTCAGAATCAAATATTTAGTAACTGAAATTCTCTATTATTATATCTGCACTACTGAAAAAAGAGAAAAAAATTCTTTTTTCCCAAAAAGGAAAAATTTAACAATAGGATCTTTGGTCTTATCCAAAGGTTATTTTCTTTACTTTAATGATGTTGTAAATTACAACAGAGAACAATAATTTTGAACCCTTTCAGTTGGTATTAAGAACTGAAAACAGACTAACATTTATGAACAAAAAAATTGACAGGAATGAGAGTCATTTAATTCATGGATTCATGTGTGCCACTAAATTGTTTTTATACTTCTCTACTTCTTCAGATTGACCTTAGTTGAAAGTCCATTCAAATTCTGATTTTAAGGGTTATTTTTCTTGTAAAGCACAAATTAAAGTGTAACAACTTATGTATCCATCTACAATACCAATCAATGCTTAGTTTGAGCTACTCTCTGGAATCTAAAAATAAGTTTATCAGTGAATAATCATCGCAACACAAGGCAATGATATAAACTAAATTCTATTCCTGTTAATATGCATTTTATAGCAAGTAATGGCATAAATGTGCCAATTAAATCTTCAATACTGAATACAAAGTAGGGGGTAGTTAAATTATATACTCTCAAATGACAGGAACTTGCTTTGCTAAGTGTCTCATAAGCCTACTGAATCTAAAACTTCAGCTGAATAAGAAACACCTGGAGTGCTTATTAAAATGCAAGTTTGCAATCCTACTTGTTTCAGAAATCTTGGAGTGGAGTCTGGGAACCAGAATGTTCAATAAGGACTCCAGGTGTTGCTAATGCAGTTAGCATTGTTATGTCTAGGATAGGATGGGCTGACCATAGACCCCAAGTTATCTGGAATATATTCTGTTTTTGTATGTAGTCTCCTATACTTATTTATAGTGTCTCCTCATTCTCAAAAGTGTCTAAGATTAACTCAGAACTTAGATAATTAACCCTATATAAAAATTACACTTTAGGGGCTGTCATAGGCAAGTTTCATTATTGACTTAATGACTGCTGCTTGACCTGAGGGGTGTTACCCAGAGAAACACAGAGGGCTAGTTACTAGGCAGAACCCTACAGTGTCTTCCATACTTTCACTTCTCCATTTTGAACTTCCCAGCTGTTTCAAGTCCTAAGTGTGCTCCCTGGATCCCAGTGTGCTCATGCTTTGTCATGACCCAAAAGATAAATTCATTGCTAGATGTTCACTGATCTTCTGAAAATTTGCAAATGATGATAGCCCATATTAAAGAGAAAATAAATATTAATATAAAGGATGAAATTATCAATTATATTAATACAGCTATCAATAATAAAGAATAAAATTTATAATTATAGAAGACATAGTAAGTAGTTAATAAATAATACTAGCTCTAAGAGACTAAGGGAGTAGGGAGAGTAGATTTCTAGCAATCCTCAATCCATATAATCCATATAACATAAATCAAACATCTGATCCCAATTCAAATGGCATATGGAACCTGAAAAGGTGCAAGGACAAAGGTATTTGGAGGTATAAGTCTAGATTTAAGGTGAGTTATGCTGACAGACATAGACAAAATTGATTACAGGAGCTCAGAGTTTACTCAAGTTGGGAAAGAAACACCATGAAAACAAAATAGATTACTTTGTAACATATAACAAACGTCCTCTATAAAGAAAAAAATTGCTGAAATAATTATTTAAATTAATTTTACTTGCACTTTCATGGTTATATTGTGGCTCTATTCTTAGAGGTACTCTGATTTTGCTCTGCTGAGGTTTTTTTTTTTTTTTAGTTGTTTATTTTGAGAGATAAGAGCATGCATGAGCAGGGGAGGGGCAGAGAGAGAGAGGGAGAGAGAACCCCGAGCAGGCTCCACGCTGTTAGTGCAGAGCATGGGGCAGGGCTCAAACCCACAACCATGAGATCATTACCTGAGCCAAACCAAGAGCCAGACGCTTAACCAAGCCAGCCACCCAGGTGCCCCACTCTGCTGGGTTTTTAATTAAGGGATAACTTGTAAAATATCTAACACAATAAAAAACACTGGAATAGAAAAATAAGTCACATAACAAGAACTCAACATAAGTAAAAAGGAAGTTTCTAAAATATAAATTAGAAAACAAAAGCTTGAACTAAAGACCCAGTGTGAAGAACCACCACTCTGAAAGTCACATACCACAATTCAGGAAATATAAGTTTAACCTGTAATGAGTTTAAAGGTATACAATATCACTTCAGATTTCTGTCTTTCAGAATATTAAGAGTAAAAGTAAATCATCATCTCCACTGATGGGGTAACTTTTTAAGTTACGGACTATGAATTTCAAGAAAATTCAAAGTTTAAAATGTAGCTATATGTCTAATGTCCAAACATTATGTGCTAACAAAAATTTTAGTAAAAAGGAGAAAGTCTTTTGAAGGAAGAAAGTACATGTCAAGAAGTATTTTCCCCAATATCAGATAAAATAGGAATTTCAAGAGATCTTCTAAATGTAGAAAAGATAATCAATACATTACCAAAATGGAACATGTTTTACACAAGTTGGAATGAGATTTACATTTCTAACCTTTGATGTCAGATTCCTAAAGTAAAGTAACTCTTTTCTAGGGTACACTGAAATTTACTCATTGAAATAGCACTACTCAGTAGTGCTGACCAACCATGTCTCTAGTCTCCATCCGGAAGAAAGCAGAAAACTACAAAGTTAACAAGGTTGTACTTACTACATATTTATGTTTTTCTATTCTTATAAAAAATAGAATTATACTAAAATATCATGCATACCTTAGAAATGAATAAATGATAGGGTGATGTTGAAGTATACTTTTTAAAAATATTTTTTGTTTATTATTGAGACAGAGAGAAACAGAACATAAATGGGGGAGGGGCAGAGAGAGAGGGAGACACAGAATGTGAAGCAGGCGCCAGGCTCTGAGCTGTCAGCAGAGAGCTGGATGCAGGGCTTGAACCCACAAACAGTGAGATCATGACCTGAGCCAAAGTCGGAGACTAACCGACTGAGCCACCCAGGTGCCCCTGTTGAAGTATACTAAATGTGTACCGATTAAATTGTTTTTCAACTGATGGTTTTCAGGCAGAGAAGTAGCCTACCTATTGAAATTCATATGACCTCATAACGGGTTTTAAATAAAACTGATTCAGCACCCAATAAATATCTACTCAATATATGGTTTTTAATGAACCTCAATTAGAAATTGAAACTCAAAAGTCAGGTATAAACCTCAAGTACTCACTTCTGAAAAACAAGAATATACTGACAGATCTCTAATATATCTGAGTAAAACTATTTAAGTACCGTCGGAGGTAGTAAGATTATTTTTCAGGCTATAAATATATAAATGAATAAAATATTTGAGCAACTGACCTTTACAGAAGACTCCAAAGAAGCTTGTGGATCTTCCGTTGCATTCAGAGATCCAGGACACGGGGGAAGGCTGGGGCTAAAGGCCATGAGGTCGGTCTTGGGCGCGCCCTCCCCAGAGCACACCCTCTGCCGCCTCTGCTGCGAGTACGACCAGCTCCCCACCGCGCTGGAACACACCAGCGTGGGCTTCCCAGGCGCGCACGCGCCCCCCGTGGGCGGCGCCGAGCACCGCAGCGCCGTGTACAGCAGCAGCGTGAGCACCAACAGGCTGGACACGGCGCAGATGGCGACGATCAGGTACACGTTGACGTCCACCAGCGCCGCCTCCGCGCCCGCCGCGCCCGCCAACGCCCGCGACGACGCCTTGGGCGCCTGGCCGCTCTCCACCAGCGACAGCAGCACGGTGGCCGTGGCCGTCAGCGCCGGCTCGCCGTGGTCCTTGACCAGCACCAGCAGGCGCTGGCGCGGCGAGTCCGCCTCGTCCAGGCTGCGCGTCGTGCTGATCTCGCCCGTGTACAGCGCCACGCGGAACGGGCTGCGCGCGCCCCCCGCCGCCGGCTGCAGCTCGTACGACAGCCACGCGTTGTAGCCAGAGTCCGCGTCCACCGCGCGCACCTTCGCCACCACGTGGCCCGCGCCCACCGACCGCCACACCAGCTCGCTCACCGCGCCCGCGCCGCCGCCCGCCCCAGGCAGCGGCAGCAGCGCGGGCGCGTTGTCGTTCTCGTCCAGCACGAACACCTGCAGCGTCACGTTGCTGCCCAGCGGAGGCACGCCCGCGTCGCGCGCGCTCACTTGGAACTGCAGCAGCTCCAGCTCCTCGTGGTCCAGCGGCTGCAGCGCGTACACCTTGCCGCTCTCCGCGTGCACCGACACGTAGCTCGACAGCGCACGCTCGCCCACCCGCCGCTCCACCAGCGAGTAGGACACCCGCGCGTTCTCCCGCGCGTCCGCGTCCCGCGCGGACACCGTGAAGATGTGGCAGCCGGGCGGGTTGTTCTCCCTCACGAACACCGTGTACTCGGGCTGCGCGAATGCCGGCGCGTTGTCGTTCACGTCGGCCACCTCCACGGACACGCTGGCCGTGGCCCACAGCGAAGGCGAGCCTCCGTCCCGCGCGGTCACTACTAGAGTATAGTCCGACACGCTCTCGCGGTCCAGGGCGCTGTCCAGCACCAGCGAATAGTAATTCTTGAAGGTGGACACCAGCTTGAAGGGAACGTGGGGCGACAGTGTGCAGGTCACCTGGCCATTAGCTCCAGAATCTCGGTCAGACACACTAATCAAGGTGATCACTGTGCCCCGCTGAGCATTCTCTGAGATAGGGAGAGACAGGGAAGTAACAGTCAACTCTGGAGCATTATCATTAGCGTCCAAAACTTGCACCAGAATCGTACAGTGACCAGCTAGTGGTAGATAGCCTTTATCGATCGCTTCTACTCGAAGTTTGTAGGTTTTATATTCTTCAAAATCGATATGTCCTATTGCTATAATTTCTCCACTTATGGCGTCCATGTAGAACTTAGATTTTATATCTGGGGAAACGTCACTAGAGAATGAGTAAATAATATCTCCATTCATGCCTTCATCCAAATCTGAGGCATTAAGTTTAATTACCAATGTTCCATTGGGAACATTTTCTGGTAATTTCACCGCATAGAGTGTTCTGTCGAAAACTGGGGCATTGTCATTGGCGTCCAGCACTTTGACGAGTAACTGAATGGTGCCAGTCAGCTCAGGTTTGCCTCTATCCGTGGCTGTGAGCAATAAATGAAGTTCCGGAGATTCTTCCCTGTCTAAAGGTTTCTGTAATACAAGTCCAAGAGGTTTTCCCTGTTCATCACTGGTTGGCACGTCCAGAGAGAAAAACTCGTTGGGGCTCAGTCTGTAAGTCAACAGAGCGTTCTCATCGATATCTGCATCGGAAGCGTCCTCTAGTGGAAACCGAGAGTCAAGCATCCTGGATTCGGCAATAAACAGATTCTTCTGTGTCTCGGGGAATATGGGCGGATTGTCGTTAATGTCCTTCACCTCCACTTCCACATGGAAAACCTGCAGCGGCCTGTCCACAATCACCTCCAGGTGGATGCTACACTCCTCGCTCCTCCCACACAGCTCCTCCCGGTCGATCCGAGAATTCACAAACAAAATGCCATTCTGCATATTTACCTCCAGAAGGTCCCTGTGGCCTTTGGAAGCCACTCGGAAAAGGCGTGGCACCAGCTCCGGCAGCTCCAGCCCCAGGTCCTGGGCGATTCGGCCCACGAAGGTGCCGTGTTTGGCTTCCTCTGGGACCGAGTAGTGGACCTGGCCGCTCCCGCTTTCCCAGGCTGTGAGGATTATAAAAAATAGCAGTAGATGCCAGTGCCCCCAGTCGCCTCGATTCGAGTACACCATTTCAAATTATTTGGGTTTTTTAAAATTATTCAAATTGGCATAACTTGCCTCAGAATTTGAAGGAATCTTCTTATCTCGTTACTATCCTGATGTGCTCGCCATTGTTCAACATCGGCATAGAGAAACACAGTGGAGAATCTTTCCAATATGAAAATGGGGACTTCGTTTTGTCTTGAATGAGAGGATTTCACGGTAAAGAGCGACATCATGTGGCCAAGCAGTAAGTAGGAACTACAAATATCTACTTTATTAATAAATGTGAAGTTTTATTTTAATCTCTGGTTTTCTCCCTTTGGTTTCATTAAAGCATAGGACAACTCTGCTCATGTTTGCTGAAAGCAATGAGACTTAACTTCTGAATATTTAGTGTGACCATAACTGTGGTCTCCTTATGCCTTGAAAACACATTTTCCCAGTTTTAAAATAAAAATAAAATGAATCATGTTAGGAGCACTAGAGTTTAAAATCTTTTGTTCAGAGTTCAGACAACTTCATTTTCTTAGATTTCTGTTAAGAAAATTCTTGGTATCTCTAGGAACCCAAATTCTCAATTACTTACTAATGGAAGAAAAACTTAGAAGAGTTGTTTGTTTGTTTGTAGGAAGCAAGAGATATAAACAACTAATTCATATACTGTTCTTGAGAAAACACAATAATAGAAGGTTTGAGGTCTTTGAAGAGAAATCATTTATATTAAGTGAAATTTGCATGGAGAAAGTATCCTGAGTTTCTCTATCATCAGAATTTATATACTCCATTACAAAAGTTAATGGTTCTGATCTTTTTATTCTTTCCATCCTATCTAAGCCCCAGATTTTATGACTATCCACCTGTTTTTACAGTCTCCAATTTAATTGAGATGATTTCATAACATGAATTTATTTCATCACATAATGCTAATAGTCATCTGTCATACTTAGAGCAGTCCTTCAATCAAGCTTGGGGTGTTTTATCCTAATAGAGCAAATTCTCATGAATATTTTATTCCCATGTTCCTAATTGTCAGTAGAATAATTATCACACCTATATTGTTTTCAAATTTTGATCTGCTTGAGTCTTTTCCAATCTGCATGTTTTTAATTAGCACAGAAATGGACAGTAAAACCACAGAAGCATACTATTTATGTAGTAACTAAATAAGAGCATGTACAAATTTTAAAACCACATTTCTCATAATTAATTGTCTTTAATAACATTTAGTCATATAATTTATGGTGGCATAGGTTTATAAAAAATGTTTAAGACTGGTTGGTAGTCTTATCTTAGTCTTAGATTTCCTTTTGAAATGGACATTAGGGGAGCTAGTTATGAGTTAAAGAGTATTTCAGGACGCTATGTTGACTCTAAACTCAAAAGGTATACTAATAACAATTCTATAAACAGCAAATATGAATATAATTTAGTTAAGCCTACTGATTCACATTTTTAGAGCATCCTCATTTCTTTAAAGTTAAGTACTATAAACGGTTCTTGAAAGTCTATTGTGGACATGACATATTAGTCCAACTAATTGTGGGCTAGAGGGGTGAATTTATGTGAGCATCCAAATCAGAGTCTGATTTAGGGTTAAAAAATCACACTACATTACAAAAAAGTTACAGTCATGGTTAACATCATCAGTTATTCAGATAATACAGTTTCCAAAGCTCACATCATCTTGGTGACCCTCCTTTTCTTTGACTTACACATACTCTTCTTTTAAATAAGCAAAAAATATAAATGTTCACTAAAATTCTGAAACTCAACACTTGGAAGCAAGAATATGAAATGGAAAAAATACAGCCTCTTCAACAAATGATGTTGGAAAAACCGGACAGCTCATGCAAAAGAATGAAACTTAACCACTTTCTTACACCATACACAAAAATAAAAACAATCCTTAACAGATTAGGGACCTAAATATGAGAGAAACCATAAAAAATCCTAGAAATGAGCACATGCAGTAACTTCTCTGACACTGGCCATAACAACATCTGTCTAGATGTGTCACCTGAGGCAAGGGAAGTAAAAGCAAAAATAAACTATTGGGACCTCATCAAAATAAAAAGCTTTTGCACAGCAAAGGAAACAGTCAACAAAACTAAAAGACAGCCCACTGAATGGGAGAAGATATTTCCAAATGACCTATCTGATAAAGGGTTAGTATCCAAAATGTATACAACTCAACACCCAAAAACCAAATAATCCAATTTAAAAATGGGCAGAATACACGAACAGACATTTCTGCAAATAAAACATGCAGATGGTCAAAGACATATGCAAAGATGTCCAACACTCATTCATCATCAGGGAAATGCTAATCAAAACCACAATGAGATATCACCTCACACCTATCAGAATGGCTAAAAAACAAAAAACAAAAAACAGGCAACAAATATTGGTGACGATATGGAGAAAATGGAACCCTCATGCACTTTTGGTTGGGATGCAAACTGGTGCAGACACTATTGAAGACAGTATGGAGGTTCATCAAAATATTAAAAATAGAATTACCATATGATCCAGTTATTACTCTACTGAGTATTTACCTAAAGAATATGAAAACACTAAGTCAAAGGGATATATGCACCCCTGTTTACTGCAGCATTATTTACAATAGCCAAATTATGGAAGCAGCCCAAGTTTCCATTGACAGATGAATGGACAAAGAAGAGGAGGGATATATATATATACATACATATATATATGTATATATATATATATATATATACAATGGAATATTACTTAATCATAAAAAAGAATGAAACTCTGCCATTTGCAAATACATGGATGGATGTAAAGAGTATAATGCTAAGTAAAATAAGTCACTCAGAGAAAAATACTGTATGATTTCATTCTTATGTGGAATTTAAGAAACAAAACAAATGAATAAAGGGGGAAAAGAGACGGAAAAAAAAAGAAAGAAAGAAAACCAGACTAGACTCTTAACTATAGAGAACAGATGGTTACCAGAGGGGAGGTGGGTAGGAGGAAGAGTGAAATAGGTGAAGGAGATTAAGAGTACACTTATCTTAAAGAAGGGCACTGTATCATAATGAAGTGACAATCTAAGAAGATCTAACAACTGTAAATATTTATGTACCCAACATGAAAGCACCCAATGTAAAACAATTAATAACAAATATAAAGGAACTAATTGATAATAATGCAATAACAGCAAGGGACTTTACCACCCAACTTATATCAATGGAGAGATCATCTAAACAGAAAATAAACAAGGAAACAATGGCTTTGAATGACACATTGAAACAGATGGACTTAACAGATATATTCAGAACATTCCATCCTAAAACAGCAGAATTCACATTCTTCTTCAGTGCGCATGGAACATTCTCCAGAATAGATCACATATTAGGTTGCAAATCAGGCCTTGACAAATAGAAAAAGATTGACATCATACCATGTAATTTTCTAACCACAACACTATGAAACCAGAAGTCAACCACAAGAAAAAATGTGGAAAGACCACAAATATAGGGAGGTTAAACATCATGATGCTACACATTGAATGGGTCAACCATGAAATCAAAGAAGAGATTTTTAAAAATGCAGAGAAACAAATGAAAATTAAAATACGATGGTCCAAAACCTTGGCGATGCAGCAAAAGCTGTGCTAAGAAGAAAGTATATAGCAATGTAGGGTTACCTTAAGAAGCAAGAAAAATCTCAAATAAACAGCCTGAACTTACATGTAAAGGAGCTAGATCAATAAAGGAAACCTAATATTGTTAAAATGTCAATACTACCCAAAGCAATCTACACATTTAATGCAATCCCTATCAAAATACCAGCAGCATTCTTCACAGAGAAGGAACAAATAATCTTAAGATTTATATGGAACCACAAAGACCCTGAATAACCAAAGCAACCTTGAAAATAAAAGCAAAGCTGGAGGCATCACATCTCTGGACTTCAAGTTATATACCAAAGCTGTAGTGATCAAGACAGTATGGAACTGGTGCAAAAACAGACATATAAATCAACAGAACAGAATAGAAAACCCATAAATGAACTCACAACTAAATGATCAATTTATCTTTGACAAAGAAGGAAAGAATATCCATGGTGAAAAACATAGTCTCTTCAACAAATGGTGTTGGGGAAACTGGACAGTAACATGCAAAAGAATGAAACTGGACTACTTTTTACACAAAATAATACACAAAAATAAACTGAAAATAGATTAAAGACCTCAATGAGAGACCTGAATCCATAAAAATCAGAGAGGAGAACACAAACAGTAATGTCTTTGACATGAGCCATAGCAACTTCTTTCTAGATATATCTCCTGAGGCGAGGCAAACAAAAGCAAAAATAAACCATTGGAACATCATCAAAATAAAAACTTCTGCACAGTGAAGGAATTAATCAACCAAAGCAAAAGGCAACCTGCAGAATGGGGAAGATATGTGCAAATGACATATCTGATAAAGGGTTGATATCCAAATATAGTAATTACTTATAAAACTCAACACCCCAAAATGAATAATCTGATTTAAAATGGGCAGAAGACAGGAACAGACATTTGTCCAAAATAGACATCCATATGGCCAACAGACAAAAGAAAAGATATTCAATAACACTCAAGGCCAGGGAAATACAAATCAAAACTATAATGAGATATCACCTCATACCTGACAGAATGGCTAAAATCAACAACACAAAATCCACAGGTGTTGACAAAGATGTGAAGAAAGGGGAACCCTCCTACACTGTTGGTGGGAATCCACACTGGTGCAGCCACTCCATTTGAGAATGGAGATTCCTCAAAAGGTTAAAAATAGAACTACCCTATAATCCAGCAATTGCACTAATGGGTATTTACCCAAAGAAGATAAAAATAATAATTCAAAGGGATACATGCACAGTGATGTTTATAGCAGCACTATCTACAATAGCCAAAGTATGGGAACAGCCCAAGTGTCCTTCAACTGAGGAATGGATAAAGAAGATGTGGTACTTATATGCACAATGGAATATTACTCAGCCATAGAAAAGAATGAAATCTTGCCATTTGCAACAATCTGGAAGGAATAGAGTATTATGCTAAGCAAAATAAGTCAGAGAAAGACTATTATGATATGATTTCATTCATATGTGGAATTAAAGAAACAAAACAAATGAGAAACTAGAAAAAAAGAAACAGGCAAATCAAGAAACAGACTCTTAACTATAGAGAGCAAGCTGATGTTTATGGATGCTTACCATAGGGTTAAATAGATGACAGGGATTAAGGAGTATACCTGTTGTGATGAGCATCCACTATTGTATGCAAGTAGTGAATCACTAAATTGTATACCTGAAACTGATATAACTCTGCATGTTAACTAACTAGAATTTAAATAAAATTTTTTTAAAAAGAAGAAATGGCTCTCTGTGAAAAGCAACTCACCAAATAAAATTCAAAATAAGAGATTTGCAGTGCCGGACGAATGCAGATTTTATATTAATTTACTAGCTCAAAATGCAAATTCCCTTGAATTTCTATTTCCACACTATTTGGATCAAATGCAAAGAAATGAAAACTCTACAGAATTAATTAGAAAAAAAACATGCCAATTTAAAAAAAAAAAACAGCACGAATAGAAAGTCTGGTTCCAGTTTAAATGAAGACCAATAACAAATCACAAAGATTACAATACTTAGCAAAAAAAAAATAAGAAGAAGAAGAAGAGGAAGAAGAACAGATGTATTTTAAGAAAATGTATTCAAATTTTTTTAATTGAAAAATGTAAAGAATTCTTGGGAAACAATTTAACATTTCAGGTATGTATTAAATGTTAAGTATGAAAATTCAGGCTTACCTTGGCACAATGATCATCATTTAAATCCTGATGCTGGCTCATATCACCCACTAATGGACAGGGTGGATGGCTAGGGCTAAAGGCCATGAGGTCGGTCTTGGGCGCGCCCTCCCCAGAGCACACCCTCTGCCGCCTCTGCTGCGAGTACGACCAGCTCCCCACCGCGCTGGAACACACCAGCGTGGGCTTCCCAGGCGCGCACGCGCCCCCCGTGGGCGGCGCCGAGCACCGCAGCGCCGTGTACAGCAGCAGCGTGAGCACCAACAGGCTGGACACGGCGCAGATGGCGACGATCAGGTACACGTTGACGTCCACCAGCGCCGCCTCCGCGCCCGCCGCGCCCGCCAACGCCCGCGACGACGCCTTGGGCGCCTGGCCGCTCTCCACCAGCGACAGCAGCACGGTGGCCGTGGCCGTCAGCGCCGGCTCGCCGTGGTCCTTGACCAGCACCAGCAGGCGCTGGCGCGGCGAGTCCGCCTCGTCCAGGCTGCGCGTCGTGCTGATCTCGCCCGTGTACAGCGCCACGCGGAACGGGCTGCGCGCGCCCCCCGCCGCCGGCTGCAGCTCGTACGACAGCCACGCGTTGTAGCCAGAGTCCGCGTCCACCGCGCGCACCTTCGCCACCACGTGGCCCGCGCCCACCGACCGCCACACCAGCTCGCTCACCGCGCCCGCGCCGCCGCCCGCCCCAGGCAGCGGCAGCAGCGCGGGCGCGTTGTCGTTCACGTCGGCCACCTCCACGGACACGCTGGCCGTGGCCCACAGCGAAGGCGAGCCTCCGTCCCGCGCGGTCACTACTAGAGTATAGTCCGACACGCTCTCGCGGTCCAGGGCGCTGTCCACAACCAGCGAATAGTAGTTCTTGAAGGTGGACACCAGCTTGAAGGGAACATGGGGTGTCAGATAGCAGGTCACTTGGCCGTTGGCACCTGAGTCGAGATCTGACACACTAATTAGGGCAATTACAGTACCTAACTGAGCGTCCTCTCGGACAGGCAAGGATAAGGAAGTCAATGTAATCTGAGGGACATTATCATTTTTATCCAAAACCTTCAATAAAACGGTACAATGACCAGCCATGGGTGGGTGGCCTTTGTCCGTCGCGTCAATACGAATTTTGTATAAATTTACATTCTCAAAATCTAAATTCCCTCTAATTGCTATTTCTCCAGTATTTGGATCTATTTTAAACTGGTCGCTAACCATGGTTGGAACAAGACTATTAAAAGAGTATGAAATCTCCCCATTCACTCCTTCATCCCGATCAGAAGCATTAAGTCTGA
This sequence comes from Hyaena hyaena, assembly GCF_003009895.1. Classification (NCBI taxonomy): domain Eukaryota; kingdom Metazoa; phylum Chordata; class Mammalia; order Carnivora; family Hyaenidae; genus Hyaena; species Hyaena hyaena. The sequence goes on along the minus strand of NW_024081061.1, from coordinate 1,630,083 downwards.
TTACTATTGTTCCATTGCCCGAGTTTTCAAGTATTCTTACTTCATATTCAGTCTGTTCGAAACTGGGAGCATTGTCATTCACGTCCAGCACAGTGACCAGCACCTGAGCAGTGCCTGTGAGTTCAGGTTTGCCTTCGTCAGTGGCTGTCAGAAATAAGTTATGCTCGGGTGCTTCCTCTCTGTCCAAGGATTTCCTTAACACGAGCCCAATTTGTGTATTGTCATCACTGTTTGTTTTCACATCTAGGGCGAAGTATTCGCTGAAACTGAGTCTATAGGTTAAGACAGAATTTGACCCAACATCCGCATCTGATGCGCCCTCTAGTGGAAACAGAGAATCTGGCAGCCTTGATTCGTAAATCAGCACTCTTTGTTCCTTTAAAGGAAACACAGGCGGGTTGTCATTAATGTCCTTCACCTCCACTTCCACATGGAAAACCTGCAGCGGCCTGTCCACGATTACCTCCAGGTGGATGCTGCACTCTGTGCTCCGCCCACACAGCTCCTCCCGGTCGATCCGAGAATTCACAAACAAAATGCCATTCTGCAGATTTACCTCCAGAAGATCCCTGCGACCTTTGGACTCCACTCTGAAAAGGCGCGGCACCAGTTCCGCCAGCTCAAGGCCCAGGTCCTGCGCGATGCGGCCTACGAAGGTGCCGTGTTTAGCCTCCTCCGGGACCGAGTACTGAACCTGGCAGCTGCCCTCTTCCGAGGCTACGAGGAGCAGAAGCGAGAGCAGCAGACACCGAAATCCCAGTGGGCCTTCCAGGGTAATAACCATGTTAAAAACTTGTTTTATTTCCATCAAAAGATCTGGTCTCGTCATTAAGATGAAATATTGTATGATCGGAGTCTGTTAATCCAGTTCTGCGCCTGCCATCACTCAGCACTCGTGAAACCAAGCAGTAACAGGAGAAATGAATTCTGAATACTGTAACAAGTAGATTAACTTCATGGTAGACAGCGACATCATGCGACTACAAAGGGTAAGAAATGAATTCACATAACTGCGCTATGCTATAGTTTTTTTAATTAAAAAAAATTCTTACTTTGTCTTAATAGTAAATCTCCTTATGTTTGCAATTTGCAAAGAGCCAGTTTCATCTCGTCTGACTTCTATTAATTTAGAGTAGGGTAAGGGATCAGACAATTCACAGCAAAACAACTTTCTACCAATAATTTAATCACTGTAATCAACCAGCTTAGAAAATTTGTGATCTGAAGTAACCTAGGAATTAGAAGTGCAAAGTATACTAATCTCTTTATGTAGAGAAGAAACTTGTGCATATATTTCTGTTACAGGATATGCTATTATATTTTGCTATGGGAAAAGAAAGTAATTTTAAACTAACAAATTTTATCCACATTTAAAAAATCTTATAGATTATTGCAGTCCATTCTTTCTTTCTTCATTGAATATCAAATACCTCTAAGGCTGTTTCTTTTACTTAATAATGAAAGATGAAAATTTTAGTGCATATTCTTTACATTTCTAAATTTCCCTGCAGCTTATATTAGGTCTCCCCTTCAAAACATTGTCCTAAACATACTTCATCTATGCAGATTCTGGTGGAATATCTACCCATAGTTCTTTCCTGCTCTGATCCTTCAGATGCCCCTAAATGAGTTCATCCTTTTCTCTCAATCCTAACTTTGTATATACTTTCCTTTAAGCGTTCTCATCCATTTTCAGTGTTTCAAATAGACTTTCATTGGGGCGCCTGGGTGGCTTAGTCGGTTAGGCGTCTGACTTTCGCTTAGGTCATGATCTCGTGGTTTGTGGGTTCGAGCCCTGCGTCGGGCTCTGTGCTGACTGCCAGCTCAGAACCTGGAGCCTGTTTCTGAGTCTGTGTCTCCCTCTCTCTCTGACCCTCCCCTGCTCACGCTGTCTCTCTCTCTCTCTCTCCTAGAAATAAATAAAACATTAAAAAAAATTCAAATAGGCTTTTATTGAAGGTATTCCCAAACCCACATCTTCCTTCCCCCTTTCTATGGTTCTAATTGACATTTTCACTCATGCATGGTGATGACTCTCAGAAAATAACTTGATTACACTTTGAAGATTATGAAGAGACATCATTAACAACCCCCAAATTCAAACCCTTGAAATTCTCATTTTACTGTAATGCAATGAACATTGTACATGTCACCTGTATGAATTTTTTTATCAGTCCTCTTCCCTTACCTGCTCTATTCAAAGTCTGTCAACAGTCCATCTCTCTTTTCTTTCACATACCGCCATATTTTTCTTGAGTACAGCTAAAGGTAGAAATTCCCTAACATTAGAAATCATGTCTACATGACCTGAGATGCGATCACAAGCCAGCATTTCCAGTGTTATTTTCAACTACTCTCCAATGTGAATTCTATTTTGCAGACAAGATAGATCACTTCTTTGTCTTCTTCCTCAGTACAATCTTTGTTTAAAATTTTTTTCCAAAATTACCTCTCTTTTTGCCTGTAAAAATGTTATCCTGGTATCAAAGTCAAGACCAAATGTAAATTTCACCATGAATTCATCTGTAATGTTATCAGCTGGAAATGATTAAACTCTTCCTCAAATGAGAAAATGAGAATTACAAAAATATTTTTCAAATGGACACATACCAACACCCATGCTCCAAAATTCTCATATACTTGCAAAATCCTCACAGGCAACTGTAATACAAAGCTCCCCCACTACTATAAGAATCTTCATCTTAAACTAATTAACCTAGATCTATGTAATACTCTCTATCACTGAATTTCTATTGGTTTTAGTTTGGGTACACAAAGTTCATATGTACCCAATAATAACACCCAAATGAAATTTTCCTTTGCTTGAAGGAAGATAAGCCCTGAGAAAAAGATATATTAGCTTGCAGTCTTATTGTTAGAGGTTTTCTAGAGCTGTTAAGATTTTTCATAAATTTTGTTCTAAGTGAAGAGTCTCTTCGAATTTCAACTTTAAAATTAGCTAATTAGGAGCAACTGGATGGATCAGTCAGTTAAGTGTCTGGTTTAGGCTATGGTCATGACTTAGGGGTTCGTGGGTTTGAGCCCCAAGTTGGGCTCTGTGCTGACAGGTCAGAGCCTTGAGCCTACTTCGAATTCTGTCTCCCTCTCTCTCTGCCCCACCCCCACCTTGTGCTGTCTCTCTCTCAAAAATAAACATTAAAAAATTAATTAGGTAATTAAAGTCAAGGGGTGCCTGGTTGGCTCAGTCAATTGAATATCCCATTCTTGATGTCAGCTCAGGTCATGATCCCAGGGTCCTGGGATTGAGCCCCAGGTCAGGCTCTGTGCTGAGCGTGAAGCGTGCTAAAGATTCTCACTCTCTCCCTCCACCTGCTTGTGTGCTCTCTAAAATAAAAGAATTAATTTTTTTTAAAAAATTTAGATATATTGAAGGAGGTATACTAAATGGCTTGATATTAGAGTTGGAAGGGAAACATTTGAAACCATTGTAAACCATGTAAGTGTATTTCATATGCAAAAATAAATGAAGCCCTTAAAGCTAAAAAAAATTAATCATAAATAACAATTCATCTTAAATATGTGAAAGCCAACCACGTAGAGAAACCTGAAAAGAATCATTCAGTGTGCAAATAACTTAAAAAGGAAATTAAGGGGCACCTGTGTGGCTCAGTCGGTTAAGCCTCGGACTTCTGCTCAGGTTATGAACTCACAGTTTGTGAGTTCAAGCCCCTCGATGGGCGCTGTGCTGACAGTTCAGAGCCTGAAGCCTGCTTCAGATTCTGCGTCTTGCTCCCCCACTGCCCCTCCCCTATTCATACTCTCTTTCTCTTTCTCTCTCTCACAAAATAAATATTTAAAAAATAAACAAATAATAAAAAAGGAAATCAAATTGGTATAATAAAAGCACTAAAATTATTGATATTTAATGGAAAAGAAAAGGCAAAGTGACAGTGATATTGAAATATTTCACTGTAAAAAAATTCACTGTAGTACTAATACATGACTTTGAAATAAATAATTCTACCAATATGTCATGCAAATATCTTCCTACAACATTTCTTAAAGATTGAAAATTAAAATATTTATTAAAAATTTAATTTTGGAAACACTTTCTATCCTCCAAAGAAAACTAATCCATTAACTCCACCTTTTAAAACCTAAAAAACGGGAGAGAGGGGTATGTTACTGAAATAAACTCATTAGTGAAAATCGATTATGTGCAACACTCTAAAATGAATTCTAACCATAACTAATGTTAAGTAAATGAATTAGTACCAATACCGAATTTATATCTAAAATGATGAGACAATAATCAAATATAAAACCATAATTTAAAATAAAAAAGAAGATGGAAGGAAATATTAAAGATTTATAACGAAACTTTTTGTGAATAATATTTTTGAGACTCACGGTGTCTGCAGAGCTGGGACCCTGAGGTAGGCTGGGGCTAAAGGCCATGAGATCGGTCTTGGGCGCGCCCTCCCCAGAGCACACCCTCTGCCGCCTCTGCTGCGAGTACGACCAGCTCCCCACCGCGCTGGAACACACCAGCGTGGGCTTCCCAGGCGCGCACGCGCCCCCCGTGGGCGGCGCCGAGCACCGCAGCGCCGTGTACAGCAGCAGCGTGAGCACCAACAGGCTGGACACGGCGCAGATGGCGACGATCAGGTACACGTTGACGTCCACCAGCGCCGCCTCCGCGCCCGCCGCGCCCGCCAACGCCCGCGACGACGCCTTGGGCGCCTGGCCGCTCTCCACCAGCGACAGCAGCACGGTGGCCGTGGCCGTCAGCGCCGGCTCGCCGTGGTCCTTGACCAGCACCAGCAGGCGCTGGCGCGGCGAGTCCGCCTCGTCCAGGCTGCGCGTCGTGCTGATCTCGCCCGTGTACAGCGCCACGCGGAACGGGCTGCGCGCGCCCCCCGCCGCCGGCTGCAGCTCGTACGACAGCCACGCGTTGTAGCCAGAGTCCGCGTCCACCGCGCGCACCTTCGCCACCACGTGGCCCGCGCCCACCGACCGCCACACCAGCTCGCTCACCGCGCCCGCGCCGCCGCCCGCCCCAGGCAGCGGCAGCAGCGCGGGCGCGTTGTCGTTCTCGTCCAGCACGAACACCTGCAGCGTCACGTTGCTGCCCAGCGGAGGCACGCCCGCGTCGCGCGCGCTCACTTGGAACTGCAGCAGCTCCAGCTCCTCGTGGTCCAGCGGCTGCAGCGCGTACACCTTGCCGCTCTCCGCGTGCACCGACACGTAGCTCGACAGCGCACGCTCGCCCACCCGCCGCTCCACCAGCGAGTAGGACACCCGCGCGTTCTCCCGCGCGTCCGCGTCCCGCGCGGACACCGTGAAGATGTGGCAGCCGGGCGGGTTGTTCTCCCTCACGAACACCGTGTACTCGGGCTGCGCGAATGCCGGCGCGTTGTCGTTCACGTCGGCCACCTCCACGGACACGCTGGCCGTGGCCCACAGCGAAGGCGAGCCTCCGTCCCGCGCGGTCACTACTAGAGTATAGTCCGACACGCTTTCGCGGTCCAGGGCGCTGTCCACAACCAGCGAATAGTAATTCTTGAAGGTGGACACCAACTTGAAGGGAATGTGGGGCGACAGTGTGCAGGTCACCTGCCCATTGGGACCTGAGTCGCGATCGGACAGACTGATCAGGGCGATGACGGTTCCCAGTGAAGCGTCCTCTTGGACAGGCAGAGATATGGAGGTTATGACCATCTCTGGGGTATTATCATTCTCATCCAGGAGTTTTACTATAACTTTGCAGTGTCCAGTTAATGGGAATGGACTTCTATCTACAGCATTAATATTAATTTCATATAAATTACAATCTTCGTAATCCAGTTCTCCGTTAACTGTTATTTCCCCACTATTTGAATTGATTATAAATTTAGATCTGACGTTGTCAAGAACAAGATTACTAAAAAGGTACACTATTTCCTTATTAATGCCGTCATCTGCATCTGAGGCATTCAGTTTAATAACTAACGTCCCATTCGGTGCATTTTCTAATAGTCTGATATTATAAACTGATTTATCAAATTTGGGGGCATTATCATTCGCATCCAATACACTGATCAATAATTGAACTGTACCTGTTAGTTCAGGCTTTCCTCCATCAGTCGCAGTTAGTAATAAAAGATGTTCTTGGGTTTCTTCTCGATCTACTGCTTTCTTTAATACTAGCTCTAAAATGTTTGTTTCTTCTTCATTTGTTTTAACATCCAAGTCAAAATATTCATTAGGATTTAATTTGTATTTCAATTCTGCGTTTACTCCTACATCCATATCAGATGCGCCCTCTAGCGGAAACCGAGAATCCACTATTCTTGACTCTAAAATAAATAATCTTTGTTCCTGCCGCAAGAACCTGGGCGGGTTGTCGTTAATGTCCTTCACCTCCACCTCCACATGGAAAACCTGCAGCGGCCTGTCCACGATCACCTCCAGGTGGATGCTGCACTCCGCGCTCCGCCCGCACAATGCCTCCCGGTCTATCCGAGAATTCACAAACAAAATGCCATTCTGCAGATTTACTTCCAGAAGATCTCTATGACCTTTGGACGCCACTCGGAAAAGACGCGGCACCAGCTCTGCCAGCTCGAGCCCCAGGTCCTGCGCAATGCGGCCCACGAAGGTGCCGTGTTTTACCTCCTCCGGGATCGAGTAGTGGATGTGGCTGCTCCCTGACTCCAAGGCTGTGAGAAGCAGAAGCACGAGCAGCAGGCGCCGGCAACCTGGACTCCTCTGGGAATATACCATCGCAAATTCGTTGCAATTTTCAAATATCTATTGCACTACCACACGATAGCTTTTGGAAACCTAATTCCTAATTTGCTATATTTTTTTTATTTGCTCACCTTTCCAGCTTCAGCATCAGAGTAAAAAATGGAGTGGCCCTTTTCCTTTCTGTCTAAGGAAAATAAACTCTTTGTATTCCTTTATTGGGGGAAGGAAAAAAAAAAAAAAAACCAACCACCAAACTTGCGGTTTCCAGCGCCATCATGTGGACGAAAGGGTGAGTTTTACTTTGTTATGCTTTATGTTATTTGCTTCCATTCGTTAAACATTTCCAAATTTCAATGACTCTTAGGTATTCCTTATTTTCCTTCTCTCTAATCAAAATACATCATTAAAATAAAATACATCATTACAATAAAGAATGTCAGTTTTCATTAAAACATTGCAAACTCAATTCTACATTAGTCGTACCATAACCATCTTTACTACAGTAATTTGTATTCATCTATTATTTATAGAATTCCCAGCTAACTTTAAAAGCTTTAGTTTTTTATTTATTTCCATATTTAAATATATATTATTAAATTTCTTGAGTGTTTTCTATTATTTTGATGGGATGTTTGTAACTATTTCTACATTACTCATGAAACAAATTTATATTCCTATTTGCAATATTTAATATTGACTTTCTGTTGATGTTATTTTCAAAGTTACAACCTATTTGAATAGCATTCTTGTCTGAGTTCCTTTTTGGAAGTCTGATATTCAAATTGCTAAAAATCCAATTTCTTTCATTTCTCTCTATATGACCTGCATTTACTGTTGGCTAAAAAATCATAATTTGGAGATTTACATTTTCTAGAGGCCAAAACTATAGTGTGACTTGGTCAACATCTTGACACCACTTTTTAAAACTAGATGCATCTAGGCAGCATTTCTTCAACTTGCCATTCCTGATTATATAAATTGCGAAATCACATATCTTTGCTTTTATGCAGCAAATCAAACTACTAATATGGCTTGTAGATATACTACTCCATAAAATATTTGGGTCCCAGTAAAAATTAAAAGATAGAAATCACATTATTAACTGGACTAACTCTATGTTAATTTCATCTCTTTTTAATCATCCGGTTGATTTGCTGTATGATACCACTTGGACTTACTTATAAATATGGTCAGAAGGAAATGTCCCAAGAAAATGTCACCAAGTTTTTCCAATGAAAAAGTATTTAACCTTTTGCTTGTGTATATACTCCCTAGAATTCCATAAATATTAAAAAATATGCCTTACCTATGAAGACATAGTGTCTAGTAGATCAATAATCCTATTATTTGATACTTTTATATGTAAAGCATAAACCGCAAATTGTTCCATGGGTTTGGTTTAGGTGACATATGAGACTTGAAGTATTATTTTTGTGTCACAGTATAAAACAAATATGGAAAAGTTTAATATAAAAAATAGTGAGAAGATAAATAAGAATTTAGTCAAAAATACAAAGTCAATTAAAATACACTTGCTTTCCAGTGTTCAAAGTAGTAAAATATAGGATAAGTTTCTTATATAATATTTCACAGTATATTTACCATTCCATTTAGTTTTTCTTTTTTTAAATTTTTTTAATGTTTTATTTATTTCTAGGAGAGAGACAGAGAGAGAGACAGCATGAGCAGGGGAGGGTCAGAGAGAGAGGGAGTCACAGACTGAAACAGGCTCCAGGCTCTGAGCTGGCAGTCAGCACAGAGCCCGATGCGGGGCTCTAACCCATGAACCGCGAGATCATGACCTAAGCGAAAGTCGGACGCTCAACCGACTAAGCCACCCAGGCGCCCCATCCATTTAGGTTTTCAAAGATTCTTATTCTTTCTTCTAACATGGCTTTCTACTCAGCACTCAGATCATCCAAACACTAAACAAATTTCAATTTTCAAGATTACTTACCTGTTCCTGATAATGATCATTTGAAAACAGTTCAGTATACAACATTAAAAAACAAAAAATGATAATAAATGTGTTGAAAATATCATCAGTTAAGGTTGACTTACCTTCTATTATAGAACCATAACTGATGCAAAACTCCAAAAACATATTATAAATAGATTTAGTTTTGAAAAAAGTAAATGTTCAGTATTTAACAGCCAACCTGACAGTGTGATGTTAACTATGTATGCATGGTAATTTATAGAGTATTTTCAGTACATATTTAAATATTTTGAAAGTATACACAAAGGGGAAAATGGCATAAACAGTATCACATGCTTCTTTTAGTTTGTAATTTTTTTTTCATATAGAAATTTCAGGGGAAAACAAAACTTGACATTTGACCCATCTTCACAGCTGTTCAATAATATTAAGTTTTTGGATTATCACCTTGCATTTGTCTTTCAATACTCAACTCTTTTGGGTGATTAAATTCTGAATAATTATAGACTCTCTGCTGTTAATTCCATAGACATCAGGTAGGGAAAATTCTTCAAATATTTTTCCAAACCATTATTTCAATCAAATATTATAGATTACCTTATTAAATGATTCTTTCATTGGCTAGTTTCTCTAAAAATTTTAGTTATATTTAAACCTTGATACAGAAATAAAACCCCTTCCTTGACAATGAATTTAGGTTAAGAAAACCCGAAAAAGTTTTGAGGTATCTCTACTTAATATAATGGGAAGCATTCAGGAAGATGCTACACTAGAAAATTTAATTTTGCATTGGAATCTAGATGTCCTTCATTACCTACAAAACTCCAGAATAGAGGCACCTGGGCGGCTCAGTCAGTTAAGCGTCTGACTTCAGCTCAGGTCATGATCTCATGGCTCCGTGAGTTCAAGCCCCACATTGGTCTCTGTGCTGACAGCTCAGAGCCTGGAGCCCACTTTGGATTCTGTATCTTCATCTCTCTCTGCCCCTCCCCATGCTCTGAGACATGCTCTGTCTCTCGCTCTTTCAAAAATAAACATTAAAAAAACCTCCAGAATAAAATTTTAATAAGCTATATTTCTCTATCTGTAAAAATTTACAAAAGTCTACCACACTGCCCAAAAATAAAACATGAAGTTGAAGCATCTTTTAAAGATTTATAAATAATTTATGCTGCTGCACCCAATTTGACCAAAAATTAATTACCAAAAATTATCCTATGAAAGCACATTTGTGCATATGGTATATATACTTACATTACTTTTCTAATGGTTCAACTTCCTTATAAAATATTCTGCCAAAATATTTATATTTTATGTCCATTCTAATGAGAAAAATCTGAGAGTAATTTTAAAATACCTGTAACTGAAAATGTAAATTACATTACACATAGTTTTTACTCACAATCCCATTGCCTTGGCTCATTTAAAAGTGGAAAGGGACAATAGATCTATTTAAAACTTTTGGCTCTATTCTATGTATTCACATTAATATCCATGTGGCCTCAAGCAAGTTTTTTATGTCTGAGCCACTGTTTATTCATCATTTAATTGAGAGAAATTATGATCTTTTAGGTCATATTCATTTTAAAATCCTAGGTCAAGTGAAATTCTATTCTATACTTGGTGAGGTACAAGATTCTTATAGCATTAGCCAGTGTCCAGGGTAAAAAAAGAAGAAAGCAGGGTAATTAAACAGTGATAAATTTCAATAAGCTTGGTTGTTATGATTCAGTGGTAAGCAGGAAGAAAAAAGTTTCAAATAAAGTATGAAATTTTTATTCTATTTCATACGATACTACAAAGTAGAACTGGAGAATGAGTGGGAAAGAAAAAGATTTCAGACACCATTATGGTAGATTTAAAAGGGGAAGAAATAAAATGCTCATTTCAAATAAAACTTTTCTATAAACCCTAAATCCATATTGGTCAAATATTTATGTTATCCATCTTTTGAGGACTATAATGACATCTACAACAACTATACCTTCTCAAGCACAATATCCAGAACTCAATGCAAAATTATCAGACTTATGAAGCAAGAGGATCATGAAGGAAAATGCACATTTAGAAAGGCACACATATGGGCGCTGGGCTGCCTCAGTCAGTTAAGCGTCCACTTCCTTCAGACTTCAGCTAAAATCAAGATCTTCTGGATTGTGGATTAGAGCTCTGCCTCGAGCTCTGTACTGACAGCTCAGAGCCTGGAGCCTATTTCAGATTCTGTATCTCCCTCCCTCTCTCTCTCTCTCTCTCTGCCCTTCCCCCACTTGTGCTGTCTCTCTCCCTCTCAAAAATAAAAGAAATATTTAAAAATTTAATAACAGATTGAAGTAAGAAGAGAAAATTGCTCAAGTAGAAGACTGGTCAGAATAAATATTCAACATGTAATAAAGAGACCAAAATTGTCTTCAAAAAACAGAAAGGGGCATAGAAGATATAAGAAATATGGTAAAAATATTTCACACACAAAGCACTTAGTTGCAGAAGAGGAGGATTAAAAGAATTTGATGCAGAAGTGATACAAGAAGGGTAACTGCTGAATTTTTTTCTGTGTTGATGAAAGACACCTATCCACATAGTCAAGCTTTCAAAATTGCAAACAAGATAAAATGCAAGAAAACTAAAACTAAGCATATAATAAAGCCAATGAAAATTTAAAATGATGAAAATTATAAAAAGCAGCTGGAGGAAAAGAGAAAAGGTACACTAACTGAACAATAAACTTGACAGCCATTTATTTCAAGAATGACATTCATTCCAGGGATATCATCTTGAAAACACTTAGAAAAAAATTACTTCCAACCCAGAATTCAATATTCAGCAAAACTGTTTTTCAAGTGATGATGAAATGAGCATATTTCTGATATACAAAAAGTCAGAGAATTCTTTACCACTACTAAAAAAAATATTAAAGAATTTCTTCAGAAGAAAAATGATCCCAGAAAGAAACAAAAACAAAAGTAACTGAACAAAACATAAAATGTAATCTGTGTCTATAATAAATGTATAACTGCAAGCATAACACCAAACAAAAGTAGAAAGAGGTTAGTGGTTATTATTCAAGGGCCTACCATTGTCTGAAAGCAGTAAAAGAGCACTAATTTAATTTAGATTTTAACAAATCAATGATGCTTGTTTTAAAGTCCAGGAAATCTGTGGTGTCTGAATTGCTCAGTTGGTTAAGTGTCCGGCTTTGGCTTAGGTCATGATCTCACGGTTCCTGAGTTTGAGCCCCACTTTGGGCTCTGTGCTGACAGCTCAGAGGCTGGCACCTGCTTCAGATTCTGTCTCCCTCTCTCTCTGTCCCTCCCCTACTTGTACTCTGTGTCTTTCTCTCTCTCTCTCTCTCTCAAAAATAAGCAAACATTAAAAGTTATAAAATAAATAAATTATAAATAAATAAAAAGTTATAAAATAGTTATAAATAAATAAATAAGTAAAATCCAGGAAATCAACAAATCACTTAACGAATGTACTATGTAAGTTAAGATAATAGAAACAGAAAACGAATAATTAAAATATAATAATCCAGAATCACTAAATTCTACTCCAGAAACCAATCATATTTACACTATATGTTAACTAACTAGAATTTAAATAAAAATTTTGAAAATATATATATATACAGTAATCCAGATAAAGGCAAAAAAGGAAGAAAAATAGAATAAAAATAATTTAAAGGATCTTTTTAAAACTGCAGGAAACATAATTAACGACAAATTATTTAAAAATTTCCTTTGACTTCATATATGAGACAAGGTTACTCACAATTTCCATTTCTACTTAACGTACTGCTAGTGGTCCCACTCAAGGCCATAAGGCACACAAAAGATACAATGAGGATAAGAACTGGAAAGGAAAGGGGTGCCTGGGTGACTCAGTTAAGCAACCAACTCTTGATTTTGGCTCAGGTCATGATCTCACGGATTTATGAGAGTGAGTTGCATTTCAGTCTCTGCATTAACAGAGCAGAGTCTTCTTGGAATTCTCTTTTTCCCTCCCTCTTTCCCCTCCCTCACTCTCTCTCTCTCTCTCTCTCTCTCAAGATAAATAAACATTAAAAGAAACAAAAACAGAAAAACCCACACCATACGTTCATATGTGCCTATTAAACAGAAAAAAATTTCACTTGGAGCTGATATTTATAATGACTAACAATGGCAAATACCTAAAAATAAATCTAGTGAAATATTTAAAGAACCTCTGTACAGAAAATTGTAAAATATTAAGAAACATTACAAATTATTTAGTAAAAAGGTCATCTTCATGAACTGAATAATTCATCTTTGTAAAGATGTCAATGTGCTTCACATTTCTAAACAGATTCACTGTAATCCAAACAAAACATCACCAAATTGTTTTTATGAAATTTATATACAAATGTAGGTGGAAATGGAAGAGGTAACATGGCATTGATGTAAAAAAAATTTTTTTTAATTTTTTTAATGTTTTTTTAAAATTTATTTCTAGGAGAGAGAGAGAGAGAGAGACAGCGTGAGCAGGGGGGGGTCAGAGAGAGAGGGAGTCACAGACTGAAACAGGTTCCAGGCTCTGAGCTGGCAGTCAGCACAGAGCCTGACGCGGGGCTCGAACCCACGAACCGTGAGATCATGACCTAAGCGAAAGTCGGACGCTCAACCGACTAAGCCACTCATGCGCACCTAAAAAAATATTTTTAAGTCAAAAAGATTAGAACAACAAAAAAGACCATACCCATATAATGGATATTTTATAAAAATATGTGGAATTCAATTTTTTAAGAAATGGTGCTGTTTCAGTTGAATGTCATTGGGGAAAATTAATCTTGACCCCTATGTCACAAAAAACAAAAATATTCTAAAAAGATTGTATATCTAACATGAACAATGAAACAAAATACCAACAAAATTATCTACATGACATGGAATAAAAATGAAAAGATTGATAAATTGAACTTAAATGAAATTAAAATTTTCTTTTTACCAAAAGACAAAATAATGAAGAGCAGATAAGTGCAAAAGCAAGAAAGCTACTATATTTAGAATGTATGAAATTTTCAAAAAGCAATAGAAAATGCAACACAATAAAAATAGGCAGAGACTGGGAACAGCTTTTGCATAAATAAGATATAAAATGGCCAATAATAATACAAAAAGGTACTCAACCTCATTTTAAATCAGGAAACGTAAAATAGAAATACAAAACACATCTGGCAAGATAGCAACTACATAAGCAATCTGACAATGCCAAATTTTGGAGATGATGTAGAGCAATACACTGTTAGCACAAGTGTAAATGGGTAAAAACATTTGGTATATTAAAGATGAATATATGCAAACATTTTATGTTCTACTAATTTCAGTTCTACTTAAATAACAGAAAACTGTGTACCTGGGCACTGAAAAAAAATTTTTAGTTTATTTATCTTGAGAGAGAGAGCACAAGCAGGTGAGGAACAGAGAGAATGGACAGACTCCTAAGCAGGCTCTGCGGGGATGCAGGCAGGGCTCAAACCCATGAACTGTGAAATCATGACCTGAGCCAAGATCCAGAGTCAGTCGCTCAACCAACTAAGGCACTAGCCACCCCCAAAAATGTTAATACATTTATGACAGCATTAGTTGAAGCAGACATAAGGAGAAACAATGCAAAATCCTCAACAGTGGGATAAATAACTCATACTATAGTCATAAAATAAACTACCGGAGGGAAAACAAATTAAATGAACTCAAACTACACACAGCAATATGATGATTCCACAGAATGATGAATGATAAATATGGAAAACACACAAACACAGGCACACACAAACATATTCTGTGCAATTATATTTAGATAAAGCACAGGAAACAGGTAAAAATTAGCAACAGTTATAGCGTTAAAATTGTTGTTAATTTGGGTAGAAATAAGGAAAAGTGATTTTGGAGGTATATTTAAGTAGCTTTGTTTTTTGAGAGAGACAGAGGGTGCACGTGAGCTAGGGGCAGAGAGAGAGAGAGAGAAAGAGGGACAGAGAAAAGTGGGGCTCACCCCAAGCGGGGCTTGTGTTCGCCCCAATCTGGGCTTAAACTCAGGAACCATGAAATCATGACCTGAGAGGAAGTCAGATGCTTAACGGACTGTGCCACCTTATGCCCCAAGTTTGAGTAGCTTCTTAAATTGAGGAACGGAAGTAACAAAAGGTTTCACTTTCAAATAATTGATTGAGTTATGGTATTATATCTAGGCACTTTTGATGTATTATAGGCAAATAAAAAGAAAAATTCTCTTAAAAGTTGATTACAACTGAAAATAAATAGGTGAAGATGGTAAGCACAAAATATATTACTTTAGTTATATAAATATGCTTTGAATAATGAAGACCTTAAGACAACATATACGGCCTTGGGGTCCTATAATTCTAAAAGTTATTAGCTAAACTGGGTATAAAAGAAGTAAAAAAGCATGTCAGAGAAATTTCATTCTGAACTTTTTTAATTAGGATGAAATTGATAGAATAAAGGAAAATAAAACTTTAGATTAAATAATGCAAAATAAATAAAAGATATTTAAAACTAACCTTTGAAAGGGAGTCTCCAGTTGCTGGCTGCAGATCCTCTCTGTCCCTAGAGTCAGGTACACTGGGACTAAAGGCCATGAGGTCGGTCTTGAGCGCGCCCTCCCCAGAGCACACCCTCTGCCGCCTCTGCTGCGAGTACGACCAGCTCCCCACCGCGCTGGAACACACCAGCGTGGGCTTCCCAGGCGCGCACGCGCCCCCCGTGGGCGGCGCCGAGCACCGCAGCGCCGTGTACAGCAGCAGCGTGAGCACCAACAGGCTGGACACGGCGCAGATGGCGACGATCAGGTACACGTTGACGTCCACCAGCGCCGCCTCCGCGCCCGCCGCGCCCGCCAACGCCCGCGACGACGCCTTGGGCGCCTGGCCGCTCTCCACCAGCGACAGCAGCACGGTGGCCGTGGCCGTCAGCGCCGGCTCGCCGTGGTCCTTGACCAGCACCAGCAGGCGCTGGCGCGGCGAGTCCGCCTCGTCCAGGCTGCGCGTCGTGCTGATCTCGCCCGTGTACAGCGCCACGCGGAACGGGCTGCGCGCGCCCCCCGCCGCCGGCTGCAGCTCGTACGACAGCCACGCGTTGTAGCCAGAGTCCGCGTCCACCGCGCGCACCTTCGCCACCACGTGGCCCGCGCCCACCGACCGCCACACCAGCTCGCTCACCGCGCCCGCGCCGCCGCCCGCCCCAGGCAGCGGCAGCAGCGCGGGCGCGTTGTCGTTCTCGTCCAGCACGAACACCTGCAGCGTCACGTTGCTGCCCAGCGGAGGCACGCCCGCGTCGCGCGCGCTCACTTGGAACTGCAGCAGCTCCAGCTCCTCGTGGTCCAGCGGCTGCAGCGCGTACACCTTGCCGCTCTCCGCGTGCACCGACACGTAGCTCGACAGCGCACGCTCGCCCACCCGCCGCTCCACCAGCGAGTAGGACACCCGCGCGTTCTCCCGCGCGTCCGCGTCCCGCGCGGACACCGTGAAGATGTGGCAGCCGGGCGGGTTGTTCTCCCTCACGAACACCGTGTACTCGGGCTGCGCGAATGCCGGCGCGTTGTCGTTCACGTCGGCCACCTCCACGGACACGCTGGCCGTGGCCCACAGCGAAGGCGAGCCTCCGTCCCGCGCGGTCACTACTAGAGTATAGTCCGACACGCTTTCGCGGTCCAGGGCGCTGTCCACAACCAGCGAATAGTAATTCTTGAAGGTGGACACCAACTTGAAGGGTACGTGGGCTGTTAGTGAGCAGGTCACCTGCCCGTTGACTCCGGAATCACTGTCGGACACGCTGATCAGGGCGATGACCGTGCCTGCTGGAGCGTCTTCTCTGATTGGGAGTGACAGAGACTTGAATTCCATTACTGGGACATTATCGTTGATGTCCTCAACTTCCACCATAACTGTACAATGGCCAGAGAGTGGGGGTTGCCCTTTATCAATGCCCTCTACAAGAATCTCATAGGATTTTCTTTCTTCAAAATCGATATATCCCTTTACCATAATTTCTCCAGTAATTGGATCTATTTGAAACTTGGACTCCACATTTGGTAAGATATCAGTTGAAAATGAATAAATAATGTCCGCATTAGAGCCTTCATCTAAATCTGAGGCGTTTAGTTTCATTACCAACGTCCCATTAGAAACATTTTCTGGTAATTTCACGGCATAGAGTGTTCTGTCAAAAGCTGGAGGGTTGTCATTGGCATCCAGCACTTTGATGAGTAACTGAACGGTGCCTGTCAGCTCAGGTTTGCCGCCATCAGTGGCTGTGAGCACTAAGAAAATCTCCGGAGCTTCTTCCCTGTCTAAAGATTTTCTTAGTAGTAGCCCAAGACGTTTTACTCGCTCGACATCGGACGGTTTTTCCAGCGAGAAATATTCATTGGGGCTCAGGGTGTAGGTCAGCATCGCGTTGGCCCTGATATCTGCATCGGATGCGCCTTCTAGTGGAAACCGAGTGTCAATAGGCCTGGATTCCGCCATAGATAGATTCTTTTGTGTTCCAGGGAACACAGGCGGATTGTCATTAATGTCCTTCACCTCCACCTCCACATGGAATACCTGCATCGGCCTGTCCAGGATCACCTCTAGGTGAATGCTGCACTCCAGGCTCCGCCCACAAAGCTCCTCGCGGTCAATCCGAGAATTCACAAACAAAATGCCATTCTGCAGATTTACCTCTAGAAGGTCCCCGTGGCCTTTGGAAGCCACTCGGAAAAGGCGTGGCACCAGCTCCGCCAGCTCCAGCCCCAGGTCCTGGGCTATGCGTCCCACGAAGGTGCCGTGTTTGGCCTCCTCCAGGACCGAGTAGTGAACCTGGCCACTCCCCGCTCTCCAGGCTGCGAGGAATAGAAGTGAAAGCAGCAGACGCTTGGATTCCTGGCCATTTCCCCAGGAAAACTCCATCTCGAGCCCGCAGTGCCTTGTTTTCATTAAGGGATCTTGTTTCAAAATCAAGAAATATCTTCTAATCCTTCAGTCCAGTGGCATTGTATCCTCCATTTCTCTCTACCTGAATGGTGGATGCAGCTTCTTTATAATAACAGAAAGGATTTTTTTCTTTCTCTAGCAGATTAATTTTATGGTACAGAGCGACATCATGTGGCTCCAAACCGTAAGTAATCGATTCTTATACTGTTCAGTCTTATTCTTTCATATACTTTTATGCCATTGGATAATGGAAACACATTTTGTGCTATTAGTTACATGTTTTGTACCGCTGATTGAATGTCACTCTTAGTTTCACCACAGGGACAACTTTTACTTCAGTGGAAATCATTTTTTAATACAGGTTTTAAATATTTATAGAGACCCAGCTGGAGTAAATATACATTTTGCAAACATAACTGTTAAGTGCTGATTAGGAAAATTCTTGACCAATTTTATGTGTTCCTGAGAATGGGGGAAAGTGGTTATTAATGATGACATACTCTTGATCTTTGGATTTCACAATTCTGGTGTTGAAGACTTCAGAGAACCCTCTGATCTAGGAAGCCTCCAACGCCAAGAATAAGCCATTGAAAGGGAAATTTTAAATGTTTGAAAAAGGAAGCAGAAATCACCAGCACTTAACTGAAAGTCTTCATTAATTCATATAATGGCTATAAGTGCAAAGAGCTTTAAGAAGCAAGTATGATGCTGTAGTATATAAGTGGTGTGGGAAAGTATTGCGAATAATTTTATTAACAAATATACTCACCTCCAACAATCAAGATTGGTATTCTCAATTTGTCTCTTATGATTTATAAGTACTAGCCTGTTCTCCAGTGTCTAATACACGTAAACTTCTATTTTCTTGTATAGTGCTCATGTATTTTAGTCAAAGTGAACAATTTACTGCTTCCAACAATATTTTTCACCAAACATAATCATTTCATCCTCTTAAGTACTATCCATCTTTTCCAAATGTCTCACACAGGAACTTCCCCCATTTTATAACCATTAAAAAATTTCTTTGACCAATGAAATGAAGATTTTCATGATTAAACCAATTGAGCAGGTGCTTTTACTTTCTGTTATATACTAGAGCATACAGATTGAATCACTTGGGCCATTCATTATATTAATTTCTCTTTTTTAGGCATTTGGGTATTTATGTCTAATGTCATGAGTGTCATGTAATAAATACAAAGATCCAAATAGCTGGGGCCTTCTTTTATAAAATATAAATTTTTAAAGAGAATAGTTGTGTCTTATTAGCTTAAGAGTTCAGAATACATAACAGGTATTTCCTGAATATTTACCTAACTGAATGCTTTGGTTCTCTTCAATTGCCTAATAAAATGCATTAAATTAAGGTGGTCACAAAGCTAGTTAGGCAAATATGATGTCTCAGCAGCAGCCTCTATAGTTTTCCAGAGATACAGAAATATTTTCCTTAGATGATGCTCTAATTAAGATATATTTCATTTTGTATATTGAAAACCTGGATTTTAGCTTAGTTTCATTTGGCTTTGGCAGTTATGATCTTAGAAACATCTGAGTTTTAACAGCCAATGAAGAATTCTCAATAATAGAGCACAATATATTTTCCTAACATAAGGAAAGTTAACATAAAAGGACATGATAGTAATTCTTTTTTTTTAATCTTTTAAAAAATTTTTAAATGTTTTATTTATTTTTGAGAGAGAGAGAGAGACAGCAGGAGCAGGGGAGGGTCAGAGAGAGACACACACACAGTCTGAAGACAGGCTCCAGGCTCTGAGCTGTCAGCATAGAGCCCGACGCGGGGCTCAAACCCACGAACCGCCAGATCATGACCTAAGCCGAAGTCGGCTGCTTACCTGACTGAGCCACGCAGGCACCCCGTCTTTTCTTTTCTTTTTTTTTAATGGTAATTATTTTCAAGTTTTCTTTGCCTATTATATTCACAAACCAGCATCCCTCATGGTTGTTTAGGACAAAATACCAATCTACTGAAAATGGCATTAAGCTTCCATTCTATGAAGAGCCACACTCACACAAAAATACCCTCTTCTGAATTAAAACAGGGTAAATTAAAATTAAATTAAAATCAGGGTAGTTCCTCTGTCTGAGGACCCAAACTGTAGATTTGCACAAAATGATTACACATGTCAAACATAGTGGAAGAAAATGGAAAAGGCTCCTTGTCCATTTACTTTATTTTAAAAATAATTAAATGCAGAGGTGAGGAGTGCAAAAGAATATAAAGGATATTTATGTGAGAACTGTTAGTATTCATCTAGTATACCAGCAATTTATTTCTAAAGATAAAATCTCAAAACTCTTTAAAATGTCTTATTCACTGAGAATCTTGTTAGTGAAGAATTTGAAGAGGAGAGCTCAATTTGAAGACTGAAGTCCCACATCCTGGGAAACAAATACTTTGGATGACCCTCTTAGTTACAATAGGATGAAAATGAGGCCTAATGAGGGGCGCCTGGGTGGCTTAGTCGGTTAAGCGTCCGACTTTAGCTTAGGTCATGATCTCGTGGTTTGTGGGTTCGAGCCCCGCGTCGGGCTCTGTGCTGACTGCCAACTCAGAGCCTGGAGGCTGTTTCAGTCTGTGACTCCCTCTCTCTCTGACCCTTCCCTGCTCACGCTGTCTCTCTCTCTCCTAGAAATAAAAAATAAAAAGAAAAAGAAAAAAAATAAAAAGAAAATGAGGCCTAATGAAACAACATGTGAACTCAGGTTGGACATGCTGATGGACACTTGATAGACAGGGGTCAACAAAGTATAGTGAGAGAAAAGGGAATGAAAATGGGAAAAAACGAATATCTTTCTATTGTATATGTTAGCCTCATCCACAATGTCACTGAGTATTAACCAGGTTTTGGTAAGGATGCTCATACAGGAAGTAGGAAGTTGTAGTTATAACTTAGGTGGAAATATTCTATATGATTACATACACTGGAACCTATTCACCTTCCACAAGCAAGGTTAGTATTTTCATTTTGTCTTTCATGATTTAGAAATAATCACTTAGGGGCACCTGGGTGGCACAGCCGGTTAAGTGTCCAACATCGGCTTAGGTCATGATCTCACGGTTCGTGGGTTCAAGCCCTGCATCGGGCTCTGTGCTGACAGCTCGGAGCCTGGAGCCTACTTTGGATTCTGTGTCTCCCTCTCTCTCTGACCTGCTCATGCTGTCTCTCTCTCTCTGTCTTTCTCTCTCTCTCTCTCAGAAATACTTAAAACATTTAAAAAAATTTTTTTAAAGAAATAATCACTTGTTTTCTAGTTTCTAATATGCCTAAGGTTCAGTTTCCAGTGGCAAGGAAACTTGAATGTTAGTCCATCTATTTGGAGAAATGATCAAATACTAAATAGGGAAATGACTACAAAATAACTTCATTTTGTTTAATTTGGTTCCAGTTATTTAGTGGTTTTAACATACTATATAATACACAAGTCAATATTCAGAGGAAGATCATGAGTAATAACACTGGACATTACTATCTTTACTACTAAGTGTTTGAAAAACAGGTTAATGATTAAAAGTTTTGCTAATAGAGTAGCTTTTAAGTTAGATATAGAGTAGTATTTTCAATAAAGTGTTCGGAGGGTAAACAATTTTTTCTAATTTTTTAAATGTCTATTTATTTTAAAGAGAGACAGAGCACAAGCTGGGGAGGGGCAGAGAGGGACAGGGAGACACCGAATCCAAAGCAGGCTTTAGGCTCTGAGCTGTCAGCACAGAGCCCAATGCAGGGATTGAACCCACAAACCATGAGATTATGACCTGAGCTGAAGTCAGATGCCCAACTGACTGAGAGACTCAAGAACCCCATCTGATGGAAAACAATTATTTTTGTTTTTTTTAATATTTTTATTTATTTCTAGGAGAGAGAGAGAGAGAGAGAGAGAGCGTGAGCAGGGGAGGGTCAGAGAGAAAGGGAGACACAGACTCTGAAATAGGCTCCAGGCTCTGAGCTGGCAGTCAGCACAGAGCCCGACNCTCTGAAATAGGCTCCAGGCTCTGAGCTGGCAGTCAGCACAGAGCCCGACGCAGGGCTCGAACCCACGAACCGTGAGATCATGACCTAAGCGAAAGTCGGACGCTTAACTGACTAAGCCACCCAGGCACCCCATGATGGAAAACAATTATTAACAAAATTAATAAAATACTTTCAAAAACAATGTTTTCTAAATGAAGATATACTGAAAGAAGTATAAAAGTTCACTTACTATTGATTTTTTCAATGCTTACTAATAAAAGTAGTGAGAAACGGAGTATGAACAAAGATACAATTCTAAAGCAATGAAATTATTATTCTGGGGTGTGTGTGTGTGTGTATGTGTGTGGTTTTCTTTACCCAACTGGGAAACTAGCAACAATACAATGTATTACCAAATGTGAGCACAAGGACTGAAATGAATCATATTCAAGTAAAACAAAAGGAACCAACTTCAGATAAATTAATAAATGAGTAAAAGAGGCTTTATAGAGAAAACAGGCTTAATAAACTAATATTTGAAATCAGGATATATTAACAAAAAGGGAGTTGTGAGCATTTATGGGGAACTCATGAAATGGACCAGTGACATTTGGACTAACATTTAATAGGAATTCCAAATAAAAAGTGGCAAAAGCTATTGAAGCATTGTACAAAGATTAGTAAACCACAGTTGGAGTTAAATGTTCTAAACAATACAATCCATCCAGGAAAATATATTTAGTTTCTATTTTTGACAATAAAATAATCCTACTACTACACCTAACAACAGCAACAACACTACAAGTATGGCTCTCACTACTTATTACTAACTCACTTCAAAAACTTTTATCACAATAAGTTCAAATATTTTAACCACAAAACCCTGGGAAACTCTGATTACAAAAAGCATGTTTCCAAAACAACAAAAACATTGAAGAATAAAACACGACAACTTAAAAGGATTTAAAAAGCGGTACTCACTTTGGCAGAAAGATCAACATCCACATCCAGCTTTTCTTCTCTATTCCCGTCAATGGGACCTGGTGGAAGGCTGGGACTGAAGGCCATGAGGTCGGTCTTGGGCGCGCCCTCCCCAGAGCACACCCTCTGCCGCCTCTGCTGCGAGTACGACCAGCTCCCCACCGCGCTGGAACACACCAGCGTGGGCTTCCCAGGCGCGCACGCGCCCCCCGTGGGCGGCGCCGAGCACCGCAGCGCCGTGTACAGCAGCAGCGTGAGCACCAACAGGCTGGACACGGCGCAGATGGCGACGATCAGGTACACGTTGACGTCCACCAGCGCCGCCTCCGCGCCCGCCGCGCCCGCCAACGCCCGCGACGACGCCTTGGGCGCCTGGCCGCTCTCCACCAGCGACAGCAGCACGGTGGCCGTGGCCGTCAGCGCCGGCTCGCCGTGGTCCTTGACCAGCACCAGCAGGCGCTGGCGCGGCGAGTCCGCCTCGTCCAGGCTGCGCGTCGTGCTGATCTCGCCCGTGTACAGCGCCACGCGGAACGGGCTGCGCGCGCCCCCCGCCGCCGGCTGCAGCTCGTACGACAGCCACGCGTTGTAGCCAGAGTCCGCGTCCACCGCGCGCACCTTCGCCACCACGTGGCCCGCGCCCACCGACCGCCACACCAGCTCGCTCACCGCGCCCGCGCCGCCGCCCGCCCCAGGCAGCGGCAGCAGCGCGGGCGCGTTGTCGTTCTCGTCCAGCACGAACACCTGCAGCGTCACGTTGCTGCCCAGCGGAGGCACGCCCGCGTCGCGCGCGCTCACTTGGAACTGCAGCAGCTCCAGCTCCTCGTGGTCCAGCGGCTGCAGCGCGTACACCTTGCCGCTCTCCGCGTGCACCGACACGTAGCTCGACAGCGCACGCTCGCCCACCCGCCGCTCCACCAGCGAGTAGGACACCCGCGCGTTCTCCCGCGCGTCCGCGTCCCGCGCGGACACCGTGAAGATGTGGCAGCCGGGCGGGTTGTTCTCCCTCACGAACACCGTGTACTCGGGCTGCGCGAATGCCGGCGCGTTGTCGTTCACGTCGGCCACCTCCACGGACACGCTGGCCGTGGCCCACAGCGAAGGCGAGCCTCCGTCCCGCGCGGTCACTACTAGAGTATAGTCCGACACGCTTTCGCGGTCCAGGGCGCTGTCCACAACCAGCGAATAGTATTTCTTGAAGGTGGACACCATCTTGAAGGGTACGTGGGCTGTTAGTGAGCAGGTCACCTGCCCGTTGACTCCGGAATCACTGTCGGACACGCTGATCAGGGCGATGACCGTGCCGGGGGGCGCGTCTTCTAATACAGGTAAGGACAGTGATTTGATAACCAACTCGGGTACATTATCATTGGTGTCCAAAATTTCCACCAAAACCGTGCAATGACCTGCCATTGGGGGATTTCCTTTATCTGTCGCTTCTACCTGGATTTCATATAACTTAGTTTCCTCGAAATCTATGTTACCCTTTACAGTGATGTACCCATTAAGTGGGTCTAAGTGGAATTTTGACAAAATATCTGATGACACGTCTGTATTGAAAGAATATACAATGTCCTTATTTACTCCTTCATCTAAATCAGAGGCGTTAACAGTCACTGCTAGAGTACCGTTTGGAGCATTTTCGAATAAACTGATTTTGTAGACAGTCCTCTCAAACTCTGGGGCGTTGTCGTTTACATCTAGAATGGTGATTTTCAGTTGAGTAGTGCCGGTGAGCTCTGGTTTCCCACCATCAACTGCCGTTATTACTAAGTGATGTTCAGGAATGTCCTCTCGATTTAAAAGCTTTTTCAACACGAGTCCAAGAGATTTAATATTCTCATCATTTCTTTTAATATCCAAGGTAAAATAATCGTTAGAGTTAAGACTGTAGGTCAACAAAGAATTCGCTCCAATATCTGCATCTGATGCTCCCTCTAGCGGAATCAGAGAACCAGGCGGTCGGGATTCGGAAATAAACAATTTCTTTACTGCCACTGGAAAAACTGGCTGGTTGTCGTTAATGTCCTTCACCTCCACCTCCACATGGAATACCTGCAGCGGCCTGTCCACGATCACCTCCAGATAGATGCTGCATTCTAGATTCCGTGCACACAGCTCCTCACGGTCGATCCGAGAATTCACAAACAAAATGCCATTCTGCAGATTTACCTCCAGAAGGTCTCCGTGGCTTTTGGACGCCACCCGGAACAGGCGAGGCACCAGCTCCACCAGCTCCAGCCCCAAGTCCTGGGCGATCCGGCCCACGAAAGTGCCGTGTTTGGCCTCCTCCAGGACTGAGTAGTGAACCTGGCCGCTCTCAGCCTCCCAGACTGTGAAGAGCAGAAATGAAAGCAGTAGTCGCCAGGCTCCTGAACCTTCTTCTCTCCGTGAAAACATCATTGCGAGCCTTTTCCAAATATTGGGTCGCTCTAGCATCGATCCAAACTTTAAAAAATATTTTGAGTTCCTTGGTTTTTCTTAAATAATCTTACCATACCTGTATTTCAGAGACGATGAGGAAAAGCAGCAACTGAGAATGTAATACATGGTGTATTTCTTTTGTGGTGAAACACCTTGTGGTGGACAGCGACATCATGTGGCTAAATGTGTAAGTATTAAATAAATGTACTTCTACTTGGGTCTGAACTTTCCCCAAATTTCTGTTTTCATTGTAATATCCTCTGAGCACTTTTCAAATCCTTTATATTTTATTAAAAAAATATCCTTATAGCTTTTATACTAATTTATCACTTTCAAATATTCCAATCCATGACATAAGTAAAAAAGAATAGAATAGTGATTAATGTTGTAACAGTAGCGGACATCTATTGGAAATATTCCCCCATGTGACAAGCATGAGGCTTAATAGGTTATCCAATCAAATTCTCACAACAGCCTTCCAAGGTAAGTATTAATACTATTCACTTTTTACAAACAAGGAAGTGAAAACAGATACCAGTTAAGTAACTTAAAAATGATATTAGCTGGTGGTGTTTCGGTGGGATCTCAATGTGACTCTAAACTTATAATTTTTATCACTTGTCCTCAAAGTCTACATTTTATAGCAAAACCAGGCCTTTGATGTTCATGACCACCAAAATATGAAGGCACTGAAAGTATGTGTATATACATATCCATGTATACATACATATTTACTTCTATATTATGATGGCAATTGTTAATTTACATTATTTATTTATTTATGGAATGTCTATAACCCACTCCTGTATGCTTTATCCAATGATTGTACCCTTGCTGTCTGTCTTAACTGTTATTTATATAAAGATGCCAGAAGTTGGTTTTTTACAGTGCAGTTCTTTTGTAAATTTGTTTTTTAGTGCATGACAATACCGTGTGATTTAGATATTTGCTACATTCGTATCACACCAAGTAAGAGTTTATGTGTTTTTTAAATTTCCATGCCATTTATACATTTCAATTTACCTGTATATCCTAAAATGATCACAATATGAGATCACTGTGTTTTTAATGATCCCCACTCTAGATGAATTTCTGGATTCCAGTATTTTAAAAAGTTATTTGAAAGCTGTGGTGACTTAACTAACCAATATAGAGAGAAACATAGCTTTGGAACATAATTCACCATTCAACATATGTAAGATAATATTCTATCTTATAGACAATATAATATTCTAAAAGTCTTTGAGAATTCAGCAAGAGGCATGAGGTCTTTGAGTATCTGAAAGTTAAGCTGAGAAAATTCATGGGCAGAGGTTGGCTTTAGAGAGGTAAAAGCATGTCTAAAGCTTTGCTTATAGTCAAAGCCTCTTGAAATAAAATCAAACACATGATTTAAGTATTAGGAGAAAAGTTTCCATACCAGTTTTTTTTCCCCCATGTTATCACTGAATGTAAGCCAGGATTGCAACTTACTCATATTTTATCATTCACATTCAGAATAGAATAAATTATCAATTATGTTTTAATGGATAAAAGATTATTTTAAACTATCTCAAGTAACAGAACTAAAGAAGTAAGTTATATTAATGATACTTGTTAATACCAAACTTACATAATTTCTAATTGATTCTACTATACTAGTTTATGAAGAAGTAAACATTTAAGAATTATTTTGTAAAAGCATGGGTCTAGGAAATAATTATAGACATCTATATGTCAAGTGTTTTGAAGAATCTTGAAAGGTCATAGCTAGTTTTAAAATGAGATACAGAATTAAAATTTTAAAACATCATGGACTCCATATTAATGGAATACCTGTGACAACTTATAATGCTATGTATTTCATGACATTTAAGAGTATACTAATTGCAAAGTAGAATGCCATAAGGAATTTATCACAGAATATAATGATTATAGGCAATGAAGGTAGTACTAAAGAAACTATGAGTATAGAAGACTGAACTGATGTGTGGATAAAGTATTAGTGAATAATATCTACTCTCACTTAGATATCTTCTTAAACAATTTAATTTAAAAATGTAAATAAGGAATAAAAAAAACAGTAAGACTTTTTAAAGTGTGACTCCTGGAGATCTGGGTATACCTGGATACAGTTTTCAAAGCTTACCATTTGCCTATAGTACAAATGTAGTGGCCAGACTTCTAGTAGGACAGATTCCACCTGACCATTCATACTTTCTGCACGCAAGTCTCGTGAAAGTGGTGAGTAGATATGAGACTCTAGGTAAGATAACTCCTCCCAAGAGAGAAGTTCTTCCTTATTTGCTCAAACCATTTCTTTTTCTCTGTTAAGCCACAGATAAACATTTCTGATCCCCGGGAAATATATACCCCCTAAATTTTGAGAAGTATCAACTCTTAGGAGATTAGAAGTTTACTATAGAAACAGATTATCCTTAAAAGATTCCCCTACCTAACTTCTCAATTCCTTTAAAAGCAGGTCTCAGATGAAAATGAATATCTGGCCTGTTAAATGGCTAAGGCCCAGATCACTTAGTGGAAGTTATTTCTATAATTCACCAATATCCACATACATATGGGGAAAAAACAGCATATAGCTAAGAACCAAATAGAAGACACTTTTAGACAGTTATTTTGCCCTAACACATCTTCTTTTGAAGTGTTTAAATTCTTTTCCAAGTGTGACCATTACTTGTCACACTTTTATATGGGTAGTTTATGTTTTAACTACCCAACATAGGAGTTTCCAATTAAAATGTAGTCATTCAATATCAGTCTTTACCTTTTGAGAAAACTGCAACTTGATTAGTTATATGGATGCTGCCAGGAAAAATGAGTGAGCTCACAGTTGTGGGGAAAGTTATCATGGGCGTAGTGTGCTGCCAGAGGCCAAGTGGTCAGTCTCTGCCACCCAAGCATCCCTGGGTATTTTTGGAGGTCCTGGCATTAAAAGGTCCATTCAGACTGTTTTCAAGTACGTGGAAATGAAAAACTAACTTATTACTTGTTGCATAAAAAGGGGCACCTGGGTGGCTCAGTCGGTTAGGCATCCGACTTCGGCTCAGTTCACGATCTCACAGTTCGTGGGTTCGAGCCCCGTGTTGGGCTCTGTGCTGACAGCCAGCTCAGAGCCTGGAGCCTGTTTCAGATTCTGTATCTCCTTCTCTCTCTGAACCTCCCCTGCTCACACTGTCTCTCTCTCTCTCTCTCTCTCTCTCAGAAATAAATAAAACATTTTAAAAAATAAAATAAAAAACTTGTTGCATAAACAGATAAAGACAAATGAATTCTTGATAGAAAGAATAGAAAACATCCAGATATATAATATAGTCCTATTTCAATATATTCTGACAGAATGGATAGATTATGTAAATTGGAAATATGAATTATATATTCATACTCTTGGAAATTTTTTCCAATTATGATTTTTTTTACTTTTGAGAAAAATTATTTAGAGGTAGTAAGTTTTCAAATTTAGCAGAAGTGTTGTTCAACCCTTCAAGGTCCTATTATTCATGAAGAGATTTAATTTATTAATTTATTAAATTAAATTAACAGATTTAATTAAATTAAGTAAATTAATTATTAATTAACAGATTTAATTAATTATTAAACAGATTTCATTATAAAAAAACAAAATGTGAAAATAAGAAAATCACTTAAGTTAAATTGTTCTCAGTGCAAGAAATTAATCTCTATTTCATACCCTATACTGCAGTGGTTAAAAATAGGCAAATATGAATCCAAATAATGGAATCATTAATAAAGGATATAGAACAGTTCAAGAATCGACCGGAAAAACTCACCTTTCCTAAGTGTTCTGACTCTGAGGGCTGTTGTCTTTCTTCTGTGGTGCCTGGAACTTGAGGTAGGCTGGGACTGAAGGCCATGAGGTCGGTCTTGGGCGCGCCCTCCCCAGAGCACACCCTCTGCCGCCTCTGCTGCGAGTACGACCAGCTCCCCACCGCGCTGGAACACACCAGCGTGGGCTTCCCAGGCGCGCACGCGCCCTCCGTGGGCTGCGCCGAGCACCGCAGCGCCGTGTACAGCAGCAGCGTGAGCACCAACAGGCTGGACACGGCGCAGATGGCGACGATCAGGTACACGTTGACGTCCACCAGCGCCGCCTCCGCGCCCGCCGCGCCCGCCAACGCCCGCGACGACGCCTTGGGCGCCTGGCCGCTCTCCACCAGCGACAGCAGCACGGTGGCCGTGGCCGTCAGCGCCGGCTCGCCGTGGTCCTTGACCAGCACCAGCAGGCGCTGGCGCGGCGAGTCCGCCTCGTCCAGGCTGCGCGTCGTGCTGATCTCGCCCGTGTACAGCGCCACGCGGAACGGGCTGCGCGCGCCCCCCGCCGCCGGCTGCAGCTCGTACGACAGCCACGCGTTGTAGCCAGAGTCCGCGTCCACCGCGCGCACCTTCGCCACCACGTGGCCCGCGCCCACCGACCGCCACACCAGCTCGCTCACCGCGCCCGCGCCGCCGCCCGCCCCAGGCAGCGGCAGCAGCGCGGGCGCGTTGTCGTTCTCGTCCAGCACGAACACCTGCAGCGTCACGTTGCTGCCCAGCGGAGGCACGCCCGCGTCGCGCGCGCTCACTTGGAACTGCAGCAGCTCCAGCTCCTCGTGGTCCAGCGGCTGCAGCGCGTACACCTTGCCGCTCTCCGCGTGCACCGACACGTAGCTCGACAGCGCACGCTCGCCCACCCGCCGCTCCACCAGCGAGTAGGACACCCGCGCGTTCTCCCGCGCGTCCGCGTCCCGCGCGGACACCGTGAAGATGTGGCAGCCGGGCGGGTTGTTCTCCCTCACGAACACCGTGTACTCGGGCTGCGCGAATGCCGGCGCGTTGTCGTTCACGTCGGCCACCTCCACGGACACGCTGGCCGTGGCCCACAGCGAAGGCGAGCCTCCGTCCCGCGCGGTCACTACTAGAGTATAGTCCGACACGCTCTCGCGGTCCAGGGCGCTGTCCACAACCAGCGAATAGTAGTTCTTGAAGGTGGACACCAGCTTGAATGGGGTGTGAGGCATCAGAGAACAAGTCACCTGTCCGTTGACTCCGGAGTCGCGGTCAGACACGGAAACGAAAGCAATGACGGTGCTGAGTGGAGTGTCTTCTCTGACTGGCAAAGAGAGAGATGTAATTGACAGTTGTGGAGCATTATCATTTACATCTAGCACTTTCACTAAAACCTTGCAGTGATTTGACATTGGAGGACTTCCTTTATCAACTGCTTTTACATGAATTTCATAAGATTTTGTTTCTTCATAATCCAGTCTACCAATTAGCCTAATTTCTCCGGAGCTGGAATCAATTTTGAAGTTTTTTTTAATGTTTAGAGGAACATCACTGCCAAAGGAAAAGACAATTTCGCCATTTACACCTTCATCGGCATCAGAGGCGTTTAATGTAGTCACTAATGTTCCATTTGCTGTCGTCTCTAATAAATGGGCTCTATACACAGCCTGGGCAAACAAAGGGGCATTATCGTTAACATCCAGCACTGTGATCAGCAGCTGAACTGCACCTTCCAGCTCTGGTTTGCCCCCATCAGTGGCCGTCAATAATAAACGAAGTTCCGGGGTTTCTTCTCTATCCAAAGATTTCCTCAATTCAAGTGAAAGTGACTTACTCAGTTCATCACTTGCCTGTACATCCAAAGAGAAATAATCACTGGGGCTGAGGGTGTAAGTTAGAAGAGCGTTGGCCCCAATGTCTGCATCAGCAGCCCCCTCTATCGGGAAACGTGAATCCACCAGTCTATTTTCAGGAATAAATAACCTTTGTTCTCTCCCTCTGAAAACTGGTGGGTTATCATTAATGTCTTTCACCTCCACCTCCACATGGAAAACCTGCAGCGGCCTGTCCACGATTACCTCCAGGTGGATGCTGCACTCCAGGTTCAGCCCGCAAAGCTCCTCGCGGTCAATCCGAGAATTCACAAACAAAATGCCATTCTGCAAATTTACCTCCAGAAGGTCCGTGCGGTCTTTGGATACCACCCGGAACAGGCGTGGCACCAGCTCGGCCAGCTCTAGCCCCAGGTCCTGAGCGATCCGGCCCACGAAGGTGCCGTGTTTGGCCTCCTCCGGGACCGTGTAGTGGATCTGACCGCTCCCAGTTTTCCAGGCTGCGAGGAGCAGAACGAAGAGCCCCAGGCGCTGGGCTCCCTTGCCTACTTGCCTAGGAAACAGCATCGCAAAACCACTACACCTTTGGTACCTCTCACTTCAAAATCATGCTTTCTTTACTTTATATCTTGAATAATATATCTCCTGACCGTTTTCGTCTTCTCTCAGGCTGTAACAAAATGGAGCTTCCTCCCTTAGTTTTTGGTGATCTGTACATTAACATTGACAAGACTTTGCGGTATACAGCGACATCATGTGGCTAATGGTGTAGATTTTAGATTCATTCATTGGTTTCCAAAATAGTCTATATATTCTTTTACAATTTACTCAATGCAATCATTTTCAATTATGTCTTTTAAAGACTGTAGACTCTCACTTGAGAGTATGTAATTCAACACTGTCCTTTAGCTGTTATCACAAAGATATTACAATTAGATTTTGGGAAAATCGAAATATGCACAAATAACCTTACATCTTTTCATTTAAAACAATTTATCAGCTCATATTTTTATTACTAAATATATGTAACTGAATACTGGAGCTTTGAAATAAAACACTTTGACCACTAAAGTTCACCTTATTCTAGGATATTTTGTGTGTTAATTTTTAAAATAATATAATTACCAGGAAGTTACATATGACATTTTTAGAAATTTTTCTGAAATACATTTAAAATTCTTTAAGTGCTTATGAACAGCGACAGCACTTCCTGATACTTGAAATCTTAGAATAATGATGTTTGGGACATTTCCCTTTGTTCTTGTTATATAACATCTAAGTGCTGAACTAATAAATTTGACCTCTAAAAGTCATTATTCCAAATTAAGTTAGTGTCACTTGGATCTTTATTCTTATGTCAAATTTCCAGCTGCACCTTTTTTGCTTATTAAGACATTGCCATATTTCAATACGAATAAAATGAACATTGAATCGATATCAAGTACATATATCTGAGAATTTTAAAATAATCTGTAGTCAAAATTCTAAATGTAAATCTAATGTGAGGATTAGGTTTTCAGAAAAACCATTTAAGAATAACTTATTAACAAACTTCACTTTCAACTTCAGTGCAATTTATAATCAGAACCCCATGGTTACATCAAAATTTGACTAATAAATGTGATCTGAATGAACTATCACAAGTTACTTCTAAAAGAATTGCCTTAACATTTTTACTTTAAGTACCATGGATATTTAAGGATATTAATATTAATTAGGATTAATATAAGTTCATAATCAGAAAGACCAAGTCACTGTTTACTTGATAATTAAAATGTAGATGAAACATGATATTATTTTTTTAAAAACATCTTATAATTTTAATAATTCCAGTGTGGTCATTGCTTCATTACCAAGGTACAGTAATGTAAGATACATCAGTATCTTTTATTCTTGAAGTGAAGCAAATTAAGAATTTGGTACTTTTTAAAATGCTAATAGATTTAGACAATACTGTCAATATTTTAATGTTAAAGGTAATTTAATGTGGCATAAATTTCCTTTTATGTATTTTGTTATTATGAAGAATACATAGAATAAATGCTAGCTGCAATTTGCTAGCGTTTAGATAATTCACATATTTTATTTCACATAAAACTGTTGAATTAAAAATACTTTGTTTTCTACAGTTAAAAGCTTATTTTGCCTTTTAAAACATATCTCTATTTACCTGAAAGCTATATAATTATCATGCTTTAATGTTGGGAATTACAATGATCTTTAAATAGAATATCAACCATAAACCATATGGCAATGTTTTATTCACTTTATTTTGATAGATTTGAAGATATTCTCAATATAAGAAAAATGTCATTTACAGTGATCAGATGACACTTAATTGAAACTGAAAAAATAGTTAACCATGGACTGCATTATCATGGTAGTGATTATGAAAATTAAAGGCTACATGATACTACCTTAAAGGAAAAAATTGGGGCGCCTGGGTGGCTTAGTCGGTTAAGCGTCCGACTTTCGCTTAGGTCATGATCTCGCGGTTCGTCAGTTCGAGCCCCGCGTCGGGCTCTGTGCTGACTGCCAGCTCAGAGCCTGGAGCCTGTTTCAGTCTGTGACTCCCTCTCTCTCTGACCCTCCCCTGCTCACGCTGTCTCTCTCTCTCTCTCCTAGAAATAAATAAAAAACATTAAAAATTAAAAAAAAAAAAGGAAAAAATAAATACAGATATAAATGCCTGGAAATTTTGTTATCAGAGAGAGTTGTTAAAATAGCAGAGTGTTTTTGCGTATTATTTAATTTAAGCTGGTACAAACTTAAATTAGAGTATTATAATGTATGATATTACATGCAATGTCCACATTAAGCACAGAGAAAATAGCTACATCAACTGAATAGACCTACAACTAGTAAGAAGATTGAATCAGTAATTTATAAAAATCTCCTGACAAAGAAAGGTCATTGCCCAAAGGCTTCATTGGTGAATTTTACTAAACATTTAAAGAAGAAATAATACTGATTCTTCTCAAACTTTTCCAAATAGATAAACAGGAAGGAACACTTTCTCATTCTATGAGGCCATTATTACTCTGATACCAAAGACAGACAAAGACACTACAAAAAAGGTAAACTACATTATCTATACAATGGAACACTACATGGCAATGAGAAAGAATGAAATCTGGCTATGTGTAGCAACATGGGTGGAACTTGAGGGTGTTATGCTGAGCAAAATAAGTCAGGCAGAGAAGGACAAATACCATATATTTGCACATATAGGTGGATTAGGAGGAAGTTAACGGAGAATGGGGGAGAAGAAGGGGGAAAATAGTTGGGGAGAGGGAGGGAGGCAAACCATGAGAGACTCTTGAATGCCGAGAACAAACTGAGGGCAGATGGGGTGGGGGGAAGGGAAGGGGGTGATAGGCATGGAGGAGGGCACTTGCGGGGATGAGCACAGGATGTTATATGGAAACCAGCTTGACAATAAACTATTAAAAAAAAAAGAAAATATGATGGAAAACATCATTTTCACAATAATAACAAAAATTATAAACTGTCTAGTAATGTGCAAGACTTTTCTGGGAAAAGCACCTTGTTGAGCTACATAAGAGATGGAAATGGAGAAACACTCATGGATTTGGGTAGGAAGCTCTGTAGGACAAAGATAATATATAAGGATGTTAGGCCTCCTCAATTTAATAAGTTTAAAGTAATTCCAATAGGATTTTCAAATCAGGAACACAAAGGAATGATTACAGGAGTCATATGAAAAATTAAATTAGTGAGGGTAGCTAATAATTTAAAAAATGACAGGTTAACCATATTAATATATGTTAACATGTGTGATAAAGTTATGCTTGTGAAAGAAGCATGGCACCAGCACAAGAATCAATGAAACAGAACAGAATCTCAGCCACAGAGCCATTGCTGCATATGTAAGGGGTTAGGATCTAAGTGGCAATGGGAAATGATGAAGTACTCAATATATTGTATTTAGATAGTTGGTTGCTATTTGGAAATAAAATTGCAACTGAAGAACAAAAAAAAAAAAGAAAAGAAAGGAAAACTACAGATCAATTTCCCTCATGAACACTGATGCTAAGATCCTCAAAAAAAAATATTAGAAAACTGAATTCAGCACCATGTGAAAAGGATTATACACCATGAGCAAGTGGGATTTATTCCTGGAGGGCAAGGATGATTCAATATACATAAATCAATCAGATTTCAAGCTGTATTACAAAGCTGTAATCATCAAGACAGTATGGTATTGGCACAAGAACAGGAACTCAGATCAATGGAACAGAATAGAGAACCCAGAAATGGACCCACAAACATATGGCCAACTTTGACAAAGTAGAAAAGAATATTCAATGAAATAAAGACAGTCTCTTCAGCCGGTGGTCCTGGACAGCGACATGCAGAAAAATGAACCTGGACCACTTTCTTACACCATACACAAAAACAGACTCAAAATGGATGAAAGACCTAAACATAAGACAGGAAGCCATCAAAACCCTCGAGTAGAAAGCAGGCAAGAACCTCTTTGACCTTGGCTACAGCAGCTTCTTACTCAACATGTCTCCAGAGATAAAGGAAACAAAAGCAAAAATGAACGATTGGGACCTCATCAAAATAAAAAGCTTCTTCACAGTGAAGAAAACAATAAGCAAAACTAAAAGGCAGACGACTGGACTGAAGAAGATATTTGCAAATCACATACACGATAAAGGTTGGTATCCAAAATCTATAAAGAACTTACCAAACTCAACACCCAAAAGCAAAGAATCCAGTGAAGAAATAAGCAAAGAATGAACAGACACTTCTCCAAAGAAGACATCCAGATGGCCAACAGACACATGAAACGATGCTCAAAATCACTCAGCATCAGGGAAATACAAATCAAAACCACAATAACATGCCACCTTACACCCGTCAGGTGTGTGGCTAAAATCAATAGGTCAGGCAACAACAGATGCTGGCAAGGATGCAGAGAAAGAGGATCTCTTTTGCACTGCTGGTGGGAATGCAAACTGGTACACCCACTCTGGAAAAAAGTATGCAGATTCCTCAAAAAGTTAAAAATAGAACTACCATATGACCCAGCAACTGCACTACAAGATATTTGTCTAAGGGATACAGATATGCTGTTTCAAAGGGACACATGCACCCCAATGTTTATAGCAGCACTATCAACAATAGCCGAAATATGGAAAGAGCCCTAATGTCCATTGATGGATGAATGGATAAAGAGGACATGAGATACACACACACACACACACACACACACACACACACACACAATGGAGTATTACTCAGCTATCAAAAAGAATGAAATCTTACCTTTTGGAACTACATGGATGGAACTGGAGGTATCATGCTAAGCAAAATTAGTCAGAGAAAGACAAATATCATATGACTTCATTCATATGAGGCCTTTAAGATACAAAACAGATAGGGAAGGGAACATAATGGAAGGGAAGCAAAAATAATATAAAATAGGGAGGAGAACAAAAGCATAAGAGGGTCTTAAATATGGAGAATAAACAGAGGGTTACTGGAGAGGTTGTGAAAGGGGGGATGGGCTAAATGGGTAAGGGGCATTAAGGAACCTACTCTTGAAATCATTGTTGCACTATATGCTAACTAACTTGGATGTAAATATTAAAAATAATTTAAAAAATAATATAAATAAATAAACATATACATAAATCAATCAATGTAATAAGCCACATTAACAGAATAAAGGGGAAAAAACACACGATCATCTCAATAGATGCAGAAAAGGCATGTGACAAAATTCAACATTCTTCCATGATAAAAAATATTCAGAATGCTAGGAATAGAAGGAAACTACCTCAACATAGTAAAATGCCATATGTGAAAGCTATTCCTCTAAGATTAGGAATAATGCAAGGACAGCTTCTTTAAGCTTTTCTTTTAAAAAATTTTTTAATGTTTATTTATTTTTGAGAGAGAGAGAGACAGAGTGAAAGCTGGGGGGAGGCAGAGAGGGAGACACAGAATCTGAAGCAGGATCTAGGCTCTGAGCTGTCAGCACAGAGCCTGACGTGGGACTCGAACCCACCAACCGTGAGATTATGACCTGAGCCGAAGTCGGACACCCAACCAATCGAGCCACCCACGTGCCTCCTCTTTAACCTTTTCTATTCAACAAAGTATTGGAAGTTCTAGCCAGAGCAAATGACGCACCCCCCACCAAAAAGAGGCAACCAAAATGGGAAGGAAGATGTAGAATTATCTCTGTTCACAGGTGTTATCTCATATATAGAGCACCCTAAAGATTACACAGAAAACTTAAAATTAATAAATGAATTCAACAAAGTAGCAGGTTAGAAAGTCAACACACAGAAATCAGTTGCAACACTGTACACTAAAAGTGAACAATCTGAACAGGAAATTAAGAAAACAATTTCATTCATATTATCATAACATACTCAGGAATTACCTTAATCAAGGTGAAAGACTTGTATGATGAAAACAAACAAAAAAAACCTTTTTTTTTTTAAAAAAAGATTTATTTATTTATTTTAAAATTTTAATGTTTTATTTATTTCTGAGAAAGAGAGAGAGAGAGAGAGACAGCATGAGCAGGGGAGGGTCAGAAAGAGGGGGAGACACAGAATCTTAGGCTCCAGGCTCTCAGCTGGCAGTCTGCACAGAGCCTTACACGGGGCTCGAACCCACGAACCGTGAGATCATGACCTGAGCCAAAGTCGGACGCTTAACCGACTGAGCCACCCAGGCGCCCCTGATTATTTATTTATTTTGAGAGTGCAGGCACATACATATGCTCGAACAGGGGAGGGGCAGAGAGAGAGAGAGTGAGTGAGAGAAAATCCCAAGCAGGCTCCATGCTAACTGCATGGGACTCGAATATCTGAGCCAAAAATCAAGAGTTTGACAATTGACCAAATGAACCACTCAGCTGCCCCAGCAAAAAACCTTCCTGAGAGAAATTAAATAATATATAAATAAATGCAAAGAGAGCTCATGTTCATGGACTGAAATACTTACTGTTAACATGCCCATACAATTCAAAGTGATACAGGTTTAATGTAATCTCTATCAAAATCCCTATGATGTTTTTTGCTAAACCAGCAAATCTCATTTTAGAATTCATATGAATCTCAAGGGACTTCAAGTAGCCTAATCTATCCTGAACATGAAAAAGCTGGAGGACTCACACACATCCTGATTTCAAAACTTATTACAAAGCTCTTATAAAATAGTATGGCCTAAAGACACCGGCCTAAAGACAAACATATACACCAATAGAATAGAGATTCCAGAAATAAATCCTCACATATAAATAAGGTCAAGTTATTTTTTTTTAATGTTTTATTTTTATTTTTAGGAGAGAGAGAGAGAGACAGCGTGAGCAGGGGAGAGTCAGAGAGAGAGGGAGTCACAGACTGAAACAGGCTCCAGGATCTGAGCTGGCAGTCAGCACAGAGCCCGACGCGGGGCTCGAACCCACGAACCGCGAGATCATGACCTAAGCGAAAGTCGGACGCTTAACCGACTAAGCCACCCAGGCGCCCCAGGTCAAGTTATTTTCAACGAAGGTGTCAAGACCATTCAATGGGAGAAAAGAGAGTCTTTTCAACACACGTCCCTGGAAAAACAGGATGCAAAAGAATGAAGTTATATCCTTACCTAACACCACATACAAAAATGAACTCAAAATGGATCCATGACTAAAATACAAGAATAAAACTACAAAATTCTTAGAAGAAAACATAAGGCAAAAACTACATGGCACTAGGTTTGGCAGTGACTTCTTGAATAGACATCAAAGACATAAGCAGCAAAAGAAAAGATAGGAAATTAGACTTCATAAAAATTGAAAGTATTTTCTTTTTTTAATAATGTTTTATTTATTTTTGAGAGAGAGACAGCATGAGCAGGGGAGGGTCAGAAAGAGAGGGAGATACAGAATCTGAAACAGGCTCCAGGCTCTGAGCTAGCTGTCAGCACAGAGCCTGATGCGGCACTCGAACCCAGTGAGATCATGACCTGAGCCGAAGTTGGATGCTTAACCGACTGAGCCACCCAGCCACCCAGACGCCCCTAAAAATTGAAAATATTTTCAAGGACTTCCTGTTTCTAGTTCTGAATGTAAGGAGCTTGGCACAACTACATTTTGACAGGTTAAAAGCTGAACAGATTTGAAAACCAACAACTCTTGTTGGATGTGTAAAAGTTGGGTGGATGAGAGGACACTGGGAAAATCAATGACCCAAAAATAAGAGAGTCACAGGGAGATACAGGAGTCACAACTTACTGGTACAGAGACTCAAGGGCAGAACTGTGGTAATCAGTGCTGGAGTAGGGAAATCTGAACTATAATTGATGAATCACTGGGTGCTTAGTATGGAGAAGTTTGAGAATTGAAGACTCCAGGGGGGAAGCAGTCATGGAGTCATGATATTTTGAGATCTATCTCCAGGAACATGGACAGACTCCCACAGAGTCTGAAAGAGAAAAACCTTTTCATGCTTCTGGCACCAAGAGGAGAAAAGGAACCATTTTGAAATATTATCCAGAGCATTCTCCTCCTTTTAGAAAGAGTTTCCCTGAGGGGAACCTAATTAATGAGAGGCTAACCTGTTGAGTTATTATCAGAGTTTAACTGTTCTGAGTGAAGGAAAACACCCAGTTCCAGCAGGCTCTAGCTTTCCATGAGGGAAAACGAAAATACCCAACTCCAGTACACTTTAGCCTTCTTGTTTCACCTTGGGGTGGGGAGCATTGAGAAAACTTGGGAAGTTCACAGTCCAGAAGCATAAGCTCACTAAACTCCTGGGCTGCTGGGTGACTCAATAGGTCAAGCGTCCGACTCTTGATTTTGGCTCTGCTTATGGTCTTGCAGTTGTGAGATCAAGCCCCACATGTGGCTCCACATGGAGCCTGCTTGGGAGTCTCTCTCCTCTCTCTGCCAACCTCCCTCAAAGTAAATAAAAAAAAAAACAAAAAAACAACACCTTTAAGATTGAAACCTGATCACAGAAATGTGGAATGTTTTCCTTCTCTGCACTCCTCACCACCATATTATTACAGGAACATTATAGCAGCCCCTTATACCCAGTACATATGTCCAGCTATCAAGAAAAAATTACAAGACATACCAAAAGGCAAAAACTAAAACAAAATACAACTCTACAATTTGAAGAGACAGAATGAATACTAGACCCATACATGACAAGGATGTTTTCATGATCAAACCAATAATTTAAACAATTGATTAGTATGCTCAGGGCTCTAATGAATAAAGTAGATGACAGCA
The DNA here is from genome assembly GCF_003009895.1 of Hyaena hyaena. NCBI lineage: Eukaryota > Metazoa > Chordata > Mammalia > Carnivora > Hyaenidae > Hyaena > Hyaena hyaena. The sequence continues at coordinate 1,590,248 of NW_024081061.1, read as the reverse complement.
TGTAAGAACAGGTGAATAGTATAAACAGAGAAATGGAAATATAAGAAAGAACCAAAAAGAAATGCTAGAGATAAAAACATTGTAACAGAAATGAAGGATGTCTTTGGTGGACTCATTACTTGACTGGATATGGATAAAGAAAGAATCTCTCAGTTAGAAGATATATAAATAGAATACTCAAAAACCAAAAATGAAAGACACGAAAGAATGAAAAAACAGAATAGAATATCCAAGGATTGTGGAATAACTACAAACAGTATAACCTATACATAATTGAAATACCAGGAGAACAAAGAGATAGGAACAGGAAAAATATTTGAAATAATAATGACTGAGAATTTCCCTCAAATTAATGGCAGACACCAAGTCACAGATCTATGCAGCTCAGAGAGTTTAGCATGATAAATGCTTTAAAAAAATCTACATGCAGCCATATCAATTTCAAACTACAGAAAATCACATATTTTCTGAAATCTGTGGCCTGAAAGAAGCCAGAGGGAAATAACATCTTACCCCTTCAGGAACAAAGATAAGAATTACATCTGACTTCTCAGAAACCATGAAACTTCCTTAATATGATAAACAGTATTTATGACAAACCCAGTTAACATTATATTTAATTGTGAAGGATTGAATACTTTTACCCTAAAACTGGGAACAAAGTGAAGAAGTCTGATCTCACTACTCTTGTTTAGACTACTGCTGGAAGTTTTAGCCTGTGCAATAAAGAAAAGAAAAGAAAAAAAGGAAATAAGAGTCGTACAGATGAGAAAGAAAGAAATAAAACTGTCTTTATTTACAGATGACATAAATGTGTACATTAAAATCCAAAGGAATCAAAAATAAATAAATAAATGAAAATTCCTAAAGTAAATGAATTCCACAACATCACACACAAAAAAAAGATAAACATACAAATATTGTACCTACATATACCAACCGTGAAAATATACACACCAGGAGCACCTGGGTGGCTCAGTCAGTTAAGCATCCAACTTTGGCTCAGGTCATGGTCTCACAGTTTGTGAGTTCAAGCCCTGCATTGGGCTTTGTTCCAACAGCTCAGAGCCTGGAGCTTGCTTCTGATTGTGTGTCTCCCTCTCTTTCTGCCCCTCCCCTCCTCTCTCTCTCTGACACTCTCTCTCTCAAAAATAAATAAACATTAAAAATTTTTTCAAAAAGAAAATATACACACCAAAATTAAACTTAAAATATAATTTACATTTACATTCACTCAAAAAAAGATATTTAGGTATAAATGTAACAAAATATATATAGGATTTGTATTCGGTAAACTAAACAATACTCATTTTAAAAGTTGAAGAATATCTAAATAAATGGAGAGACATACTATATTCATGAATTGGATGACTCAACATATCATAAGGAGATGCCAATTGAATTAATATAAAGACAGCATGATTCCTACCAAAATCCCAGCAAAGATTTTCTATAGCTATAGGTTAGATTATATAGAATGCCAATGGAACTAGAATACCTAAGAAAACTTTCAAAAACAAGGAAAAAGTAGAAAAATCAGTGCATCCTATTTTAAGATTTATTATATAACTACAGAAATCAAGACTGTGTTAGTGACAGATGAATAGACCTGTCTATCAACAGAACAAAATAAGGAACCCAAAATGGACCCAACTAACTAAATTTTGACAACGATGAAAAACAGTTAAATGCAGAAAAGATAGCTTTTTAAATAAACAGTTTTGGAGCAATTGGACTTTGTTAGGCAATAAGAAAAAGCAGAAGCAGAAGAGGAAGAAGAAGGAGGATTAGGAAGAGGAGGAGAGGAAGAAGGAGAAGGAGAAAGCTCCAAGTTCTCATTCCACTACAGAAACATCGTAAGTAAACAAGAAGCTGTCTGGGCCAAACTTACAGGAGCTCTGGAAAACACTCAAATGTTTATAGCAATCAAGCAAATATCCCATCAATAAAAAGCCATCTTTAAAATGATAGAAAAGATGAGTGTTTTACTCATCTTTGCCTGAAGTCTTCCCTGATGGATCATTAAACTTACTTATGAACAGGTGGTAGCCCACTTTCTAGTTGCCTCCCTTCAATGAGAGACAGCACAGCAGTACTTATTTGCAAGTTATTGGGTTTGCTGTTCTAACCTGCCTAGGCAATAATGAAAGGACTGAAGCAAGGTGCTTCTCTCTTTCACGTAAATCACCAAAGAGATTGGAAACGTGGTAGGCACTGGTTCACAAAACTACAAAGTAAACTAGAAACCCCCAGACACCTGGGGCAAAAGATTATGCATGAAGTCATACAAAAGACCATCTGAGACCTGAAAGAGAAGCTGGAGTAAGATGATTTTTATTATTATGTATTTATTTTGAGGGACAGAGTGCACATATGCAAGTGGGGGGGGGCAGAGAGGGAGAGACAAAGAGAGAGAGAGAGAGAGAGAGAGAGAATCCAAAGCAGGATCCATGCTGTTAGCACAGATCCCTACATGGGGCTCGAACCCACAAACCATGGGATTATGACTTGAGCTGAAACCAAGAGTTGGCCACTTAACCAACTGAGCCACTAAAGCCCCCCCACCACAACTTCTTTCTCTCTTTCTTTCTTTCTTTCTTTCTTTCTTTCTTTCTTTCTTTCTTTCTTTCTTTCTTTCTTTCTTTCTTTCTTTCTTTCTGGAAAGACATCAAAAAACTCTTCCTCATATGGGAGAATTTAGAAAGCCAAGTGCATACCCAGGCAAGATGCGCTCAAAAATGTCCTGAGAAGACCTTAAGCTATCATGGGTTGATCCCTAGGCACAGAACAAGCCAAGCCCAGCTAAGTGAGAAAGAAGCGCCGCAACACAGAGCCAATCTGGTAATACTGGGAGAGGTGTCTGTTCTCTTTCTCTCTTATTAAATTTTTTTTGTTTCTTTGTTCATTTCAGCTCCCAGCATTTAAGGAAACCTCTGTCAAAACATTAGTAAAATATGAGCTATAAAAACAGAGACTTGAGTGATCACACTTGACAAGGAATAGTTTTTGAAAGAAAAATTTGGGGAAGTCTCAAAGCAAAAAGTCTACTATAGCATTTAACGATTAAAATGCAAAACCATCAAACTACAGGGAAAGGGGTATAACCTGATTTTTAGAGTTAACACGTAATAGCTAAATACCCAATGTTCAAAACAATGGCAAAGCATACAAAGAAACAGGAAAACATGGCTCATTCAAAAGAACAAAATTAACTGGTAGAAATTGACTCTGGGAAAGCTTGGACATTACACTTAACGTACAAAGACTTTAAAATAAGAGCTGCGGGAAAACGTGGACAAAGAAGGAAAGGAAATCAGGAAAATGATATATGAACAAAATGAGAATACCAATGCAAGGACAGAAATTACAAAAAGGAACCAAACAAATTCTAGAGCTGAAAAATACAATAACTAAAATGAAAAAAAAATCACCAGAGAGTTTGAACAGATTTAATTAGAATTAGCAAAGTTACCTGAAAATAGGACAATGTAATTTATCATCTGAGGAACAGAAAGAAAAATTTTTGTAAAAAGAAAAGTAGGGGTGCTTGGTGGCTCATTTGGTTAGGTGTCCAACTTCAGCTCAGGTCATGATCTCATGGTCGGTGAGTTCAGGCCCTGCATTGGGCTCTTCATTGTCAGTGAAGAGACTACTTCAGATCCTCTCTCCTCTCTCCCCTCCCCAGACTGCTCGCTCGCTCTCGCTCGCTCTCTCTGTCTCCCCCCCACCCTCCTTCCCTCAAAAATAAATAAACATTTAAAAATTTTTTAGAAAACTAAATGGAGCCTAAGGGACATATGAGAAACCAGTAAGTATACAATACTGGAGACCCAGAAATGGAAGACAAATATAAATGGATAAAAATAACACTTGAAAAAATGTCAGCAGGAACCAGTGCAGGGCTAACATTTGCTACATAACTTTCTAACACTGCTACCACCCCTCAATTCTCTGAGCATGTTGTGGATCTGGCTCCTCCAGTATGCTCTTGGCCACAGCTCACTCAGGGTGGTGCCACAGGCCTGATAGTGTGCAAGTAGCCCCAACAGGGGCAGCACCACTCCAGGATAACTCCTGTCCCAGGGAGAGAGAAAGATAACCACATATACCCATACACCAGGCCAACTGTGGCCCCAGAAGTGGGATGGGGACAGACAGATGGTCTGATTGCAGGCCCTGCCCACCAAAGAAAATTTCTCAGGGACAAAACAGGGAATACACCTTGCAGTTTTGTGCTACTGGATCTCTTGCAAACACCTGGTCTGACTCAGCTCAAGCTCAAGTGGCCCCAGGCTGGCCCAGTAACACTACAGGGACAAAACACTGCCCACAACAGGCAAAAAGAGCTACTGCAGACAAATGGACTGAAATAAAAAAATGGCTCAGCCACAAAAGCAGAGCATACACAACACACATAGGAGACACGCCTGAAATGCCAGGTTCCAGTGAACAGGGGACACTGCACTGGAGGGCAATACAGGATCTCTTATTCATAAGGCCATTGTTTTCATGCAAGAGATGTAACTGACCTTCCAAACACAGAGAAACAAACACAGAGAGTTAGACAAAATGAAAAGACAGAGGAACATGTCCCAAATGAAAGAACAGGACAAAATCACATTAAGAGACCTAAATGAAACAGAGATAGGTAATGTGCCTGATCGAGAATTTAAAGCAATATTCATAAAGATACTCACTGAAGTTGAGAAAAGAATGTAAGATATCAGTGAGATTCTTAAAACAGAGATTAAAAAAAAAAGAATCAATCAGAGAAAAGTAACACAGTAAATGAAATTTAAAACACACTAGATGAAATAAATAGGCTAGAGGAAGCGGAGAAATGACTCAGCAACCTCAAGGACAGAGTAATGGAAAGTAATGAAGCTGAGCAGATGAGAGGAAGAAAATTATGCAAAATGAGAAGAGACTTAGGGAATTCAGTGACACCATCAAGCATAATAACATTTGCAGAAGAAGGAGAGAAAACTTTCCAAATGTGGGGAAAGAAATAGACATCCAGATTCAGGAGGGAAAGAGATCACCCCATAAAATCAACCTAAGGAGGTTCACACCAAGATGCATAGTAATTAAAATGGCAAAAAAAAAAAGTAGAGAAATAGAGACACAGCAAGAGAAAGGAATGCAGTAACATTTAAGGGAAATCCCATTATGCAATTAAGCTCATTTCGTCAGCAGAAACTTTGCAGGCCAGAAGGAAGAGGCATGATATATTCAAAGTGCTGAAAAGAGAAAGTGTGCAGCTAAGGATACTCTATACAGCAAGGCTACCTTTCAGAATAGAAGGAGAAATAAAGAGTTTCTTCCCCCCATAAAAACAAAATTTAAAGGAATTCATGCCCACGAAACCAACCCTACAAGAAATGTTAAAGAGGATTCTTTGAGTGGAAAGGAAAGGGAAGAAAGAAACAGAGAATTATAAAAATAACCATACAAAAAGTAACAAAATGGCACTAAGTACATATCTATCAATAATGACTTGGAATATATATGGACTAAATGCTCCAATCAAAAGACACATGGTGACAGAATAAAAAACAAACAAACAGTGGTGCCTGAGTGGCTCAGTCAGTGAAGAGTCCAACTTTGGCTCAGGTCATGATCTCATAGGTTCATGGGTTCAAGCCCTGCATCAGGCTCTGTGTTGAGAGCTTCAGATCTTCTGTATCCCTCTCTCTCTGATCCTTCCCCACTCATACACTCTCTCTCCTTCTAAAAAATAAATAAACTTAAAAAAAAAAAACAACTAGGGACACCTGGGTGGCTCAGTTGTTTTAACATCTGACTCTTGATTTCAGCTAGGTCATGATTTCACATTCATGACTTCAAGTCCCACATTGGTATCTGCATTGACAGTGCCAAACACGCTTGGAATTCTCTCTCTCCCTCTCCCTCTGTCCCTCCCCCATGACTCCTCTCTCCTCTCTCTCTAAATAAATAAATAAATTTTAAAAAAGCAATACCCATCTATATGTTGCCTCCCAGGGACTCGCTTCAGACCTAATAAAGGGATGAACTAATAAGAAGATGGTGGTGGGGTAGAAGGACCCTAGGCTCACCTTACCCCATGAATACAACTAGGTAACTATCAAATCATCCTCAATGCCCTAGAAATGGACATGAAGACTGTAAGAACAAAATCCACAACTAGAGAGAGAGAAATGGGTATGTTGAAGAGAGTAGGAAATGTAGAGACATGGTTTAGGGGAGATACAGATTCTGGCTGCTGTGGAAGGGAGGGAGCTGTGGCTGTGGAGAAGGGTGCACGAGAGAGAAACACAGAGGTGAACTCAGAAAACAGAATGTTTCCCCATATCCAATGGCTTGGAAATTTTGAGGGGCTAAATATCATGAGTTCTTACAACCAGTGGAGCTTAAAGCCTGGTGTTTTAAAAGTCAGTGGGTTTGGCTGCAGAGGCTGGGGGACACTGTATTGCTCTTGCAAAGAAGGCAGGAAAATAACCTGGCAGCATAAAGCATGAAAACAGTGATATGAAGAGTGCCTGAGACACACAGTGGGCAGATTATTTGCTCTTCTTGGAGCATATTCCTGAAAAACAGCATTCACATATACATGGCTCTGAGAACAAAGGAGATGGCTGGTGCCATTTCCCTCCCCTTCCCCTCAGCATAAACACAGAGCCACCTGTAAGAAGGAGCACACTGCAGACAGTGGGTGCCTAACTTGCTTACACGAAGACCTACTCCCCTGTGCTTTGGTGGAATCACCATTAGCAGTCACACTTATCTCAGTCTGATCATGGCAGGCCTCTCCTCCATAAGACCAGCACAAACCCCTGCCCACACCACGTCTCCTGACCAGAGACTTTTGCAGCCTCTGAGTTCCAGTGGAGGTAGTGACAGATCTCATTCACAAGCAGAACAGAGCACATCTAGTTAAAATTCACCACATTCAGGCCAGGGACCAAACATTGCCCACAGTGGGCAAGGTGAGGGTCTGCAGACAACTAGCCTGAACGACAGAGTAGCCAGAACAGAAAAGTAGAGTGCCTGCAGCACACACTGATGACACTCCATAAAGCATTAGGCCCTAGGTAATACATGAATTTTTTATAAGGTCATTACTTTCAATAGAAGGAGATATAACTGTCTTTTCTAAATAAGAAGCAGGGGCACCCTGGCTGGCTCAGTTGGATAACTGTCTGACCCTTGATTTTCATTTAGGTCATGGCCTCACAATTTATGAGTTTGAACCCCACATTGGGCTCTTCACTGGCAGTGAAGCATCTGCTTGGGATTCTGGGATTGATTTTCAAAAACATGATCCAAATTCTATGATGCCTACAGGAGATGCACTTTAGATTCAAAGATACAAGAAGATTGAAAGCCGGGGAAAGCTATATCAAGCAAACAGTAACAAAAAAACAAAACAAAACAAAATATATATATATATATAGTGGCTTTATTTATATCAGATTAAATAGACTTTAAAGCAAAAATGTTACTAGAACTAAAGAATGATGTTTTCTATTATAAAAATTATGTTATAAATTATAAGCATATATTCACCTAACAACAGAGCCCACATATACATGAAGCAAAGGCTGACATAATTGAGGGTAGAAATAAATAATTCAACAATGGACAAAGACTTGAATACTCCACTATCAATACGGTATAAAACAACTATGTAGAAGATCAACAGGGAAATTGAAGACTTGAAGAGCAGTCTATACAAACTATATCTAAGAGAATTCTACAGAAAATTCCATCCAACAACATCAGAATAAGCTCTTTTCAAGTACACATAGACTATCCTCTAGGTTAATCATATGCTGGTCTGTAAACCAAGTCTCAATCAATTTAAAAGGAATGAACTCATAAAAGGATGCTCCTCTTTAATGGAAATTGGAAAGTAATAACAGAAATAAATTTGGGAAATGCAAAAAAAGTGTAAAAGGTAAACAATATACTACTGGGTAACAGAAGAAATATGAAGAAAAATAAGAAAGCAGTCTGAAGTAAATAAAAATATACCATAACATATCAAAACTTATGGAAGACAAGTATTTACAGGGAAATTTATAGCTATAAGTTCTTAGATTTAAAAAAGGAACATGATCTTAAATCAATAAACTAAACTTCCACCTTAAGATAGTGAAGGGAAAAAAAGAGAGCAAACAAGCAGTCAGAAGGAAAGAAATTACAAAGATTAGATATTGATAAACAAGAAAATGAAAAAAGAATAAATATCAATGAAACCAAAAGCTAGCCCTTTGAAAAGATCACTAACATTGACAAACGTTTAACTAACATGACCAAGAAAAAGGAGAGAAACTAATCATATTACTAAAATCAGAAATGAAATGAAGAAATAAAAATTGAAAAAGAATGATATGCTATACTATGAACAACTCTAGGCCAACAAAATAGGTAATGCAGATGAAATGGGAAAATTCCTAGAAAGACACAACCTATCTAAAGTTAAGGATAAATATAGGGGTGCCTGGGTGGCTCAGTCGGTTGAGAGTTCGACTTCGGCTCAGGTCATGATCTCACGCTCTGTGGGTTCGAGCCCTGTGTCGGACTCTGTGCTGACAGCTCAGAGCCTGGAGCCTGTTTCAGATACTGTTCCTCCTTCTCCCTCTGACTCTCCCCTGCTCACGCTGTCTCTCTGCCTCAGAAATAAATAAAACATTAAAAAAATGTAAAAAAAAAAAAAAAGAATAAATATAAAATCTGAATAAACTTATAACAAATGAAGGTATTGGGGCGCCTGTGTGGCTGGGTCAGTTGAACGTCTGACTTCAGTGCAGATCATGATCTCACGGTTCTTGAGTTTGGGCCCCACGTGAGGCTCTGTGCTGACAGTTCAGAGCCTGGAGCCTGCTTCATATTCTGCATCTCCCTCTTTCTCTGCCCCTCCCCAACTCACACACTGTCTCTCTCTCAAAAATAAACATTTTAAAAAATGCAGATATTGGATTAGTAATAATAATTTTTTTAAACCACCCACAAGAAAAGCCCAGAACCAGATAGTCATTCAAAGAAGAATTAAAAGAGCCTACAGGGAAGGGGCCAAGTTTGAGTCACCTTTAAGGGGTCAGGAAGGAAGTGTTTGGCCATGGAAACCATGGTGTAAATTGGTTCAAGATTCTGCCTGAGATTCGTATCATGGCCATGTGTTTGGTCATCCCCCACATAGTCACTGTGCACATCTACAGGTTTAGTAATGTGGGCAAAGAAAAAATGGTTGCCTATTATTCATATTCTTGGAGTTTGATGCAAAGAGATAGGCATGTCTCTGGAGTTAACTGTTACTATGTGTCAAAGGGTTTGGAGGGTATCAATTAAAGAAGACTTTTCCTGGTAGATGAAAAATAATGTGGTTATGCTCATCTACTCTTTCTAGAAGGTTATGCAGTATATCAATGTAGTACATAATGAAAACAAAAAAATTTTTTAAAATAATAATTAATACAAATTATTCACAGACCTGTTCCAAAACATAAAGGATGGAACACTTCTTGACTCACTCTATGAGGCCGTTGATACCAAAATCAGACAAGGACATGACAAAGAAAAAGCCCTACAAACAACTGTCTCTTATGACTACAGACACAAAAATGCTCAAGAAAATACTAGTACATTGAATCCAGCAATGTTTTTTTTTTTTAATGTTTTTGAGAGAGAGAGAGAGACAGAGCATGAGTAGAGGAGGGGCAGAAAGAGAGGGAGACACAGAATCCAAAGCAGGCCCCTGACAGAGCACAGAGCCTGACATGGGGCTCAAACCCACCAACCGTGAGATCATTACCTGAGCTGAAGCCGGACGCTTAACTGACTGAGCCACCCAGGTGCCCCCAGCAATCTTTAAGAAGGATCATGCATCATGACTAATGGTGATTTATCCTGGTAATGCAACGTTGTTTTCTCATAGCTTTGGGTGTCTGGGTGGCTCAGTCAGTTGAGTGACCAAGTCTTGATTTCAGCTCAAGTCATGATCCCAGGGTCATGGGATCAAGTCCCACCTCGAGTTCCACACTGAGCATGGAACCCGCTTGGGATTCCCTCCTCCCTCTGCACAGCTCCCCTACTCATTCTCTCTCTCTCTCTTACTCTAAAAAAAAAAAGAGAGAGAGAGAGAGAAAAAGACAAAAACTTTATAATCTTTTTTAATGATCAACTTGAGAGACATTTTTCTCTTTTCATTTGGGATATTGGAGGTCCAAACAATAGCATAGAGATGTAAACATGATTACATGCTGAGGTCTTCCCCAAAAGGGAGTATCAATTTAAGATGCATTAATGCATTAAAATGGTTTGTAAGTTGAGAAAAAGGAGGAGAAGGGGTAAATTTACATAATCAGTGAAAGTTAAACAAGGTCCTGGAGGTGGAGAGGGGTAGGGGAAGAGTAGGAGATCAGTAAAAAAGTAGAATAGGTTTTTGTGGATATACAAATGAGGTAGTTCTAAGTTTCTCATATTTTTAATTTGTTTTAGCTAAGGAGTTATTTAGTGAGGCAATTTTAAAGTCCAATTTCAAGTTAGAAGACTCCTCATACCAATTAAAGAAAGCATGGCATTGGATAGGTCTTATCACATATCTTGCATTCATAGATTTTCTCAATATGAATCCTCTGAAGTTGAGTAATTTGATAGCCACTACTTAAGGTCTCTCCACAATATTTTATATTTCTTTGGCTTTCACAGTATGAATTCTCTTTTTCACATTAGAGTGTCTTCCTTAACTACAGTGTTTTTCAAATTCCCTACATTCATAATAATTCTTCTCAATATAAATTCACCAACATATATTAAGGTTTGGATTATATCTAAAAGCTTTCTCACATTTCTTGCATTCAAAGAACTTTTTACTCATATTAATACTCTATTCTTAAATAACTTGCTTTTGTATAATAATGATTTTCCCACTTTATTACATTCATAGGGTTATTTTTTTCACCAATATTAAAAATCTGATGTTGAGTAAGTTATCCAAACAGTAAAAACCTTATTAAATTTCTTGAATTCATAAATGGTTTTCATCAGTATGAATTCTCTATTTATAATAAAAACTAAATTAAGTCTAAATATGTTTCCACGTTTCTTACACTGACCAATTATCTCACAGTAAGAATTCTCTGAATTGAGTAACTTGTCTATACACTATAAAAGCTTTCCCACATTCCTTACATTCATAAAGATTGTCATCAGTATGAATTCTCTGACTGGAATAAAAAACTGAACTACGTCTAAAGACCTTCCCACATTATTACTATTCCTGTGATTTCTCACCTGTATACATTCTCTGATGTTGAGTAACTTATCCACACACAGTAAAGGCTTTCCTCATTCCTTGCATTCATAAAATGTATCACCAGTATGAGTTCTCTGGTATGAAAAAAGAAATCAGTCAGGTCTAAAGACCTTCCCACATTCTTTATATTCCTATTATTTATCATCTTTAAGACTTCTCTCATTGGATAAATTGTCCATATACAGTGACAGCTTTATTTTGTGTCTCTTATTCATAAAAAAATCTCACCAGTATGAATTCTCTAATATTTAGCAAGTACTGAATTAAATCAAAACATCATTCCACATACCTTATGTTCATCAGGCTTCTCATTAGTATAAATTCGGGATGTTAAGCAACTTGTCCACACACAGTAAAGGCTTTCCTACACAGTTATTATTCATAAACCTTATCAGCAGTTTGAATTTGCTGGTTTGCAAAAAGAACTCAGCTCTAGAATAGTTACTTATATGGTGGGATTATAGGTGACCTATAGAATGTCATTTTTTATTTTCCTCCATTTCTACTATTTTTTTAAGTATTGAATAGGTGTCACTCATGAAATAAAATAATAAAAAGTTTGAAAATTTTAGTCTTCTGATTGCCAAGATGGCAGAGATATAAGGAGCTCTGTACTTCCCTCCCGCCCACATCTCTCAAACAAAGAAGGGCTGAAGCCAAAGGACACTGAACCGCTAGCGTCTGAGAGGAAAAGAGACAGAGTCCTCTAAGAAAATAGCCTCATAGGTGTGTGATTGTAAACTGGGGAAGATAAAAATGGGCCAGGACCCAGAGGCACAGAGGGGAGGAACCCCCCTACATAGAGAGAAAAGGGGAAGAGAAAGAGCGGCTGAAACTGCTCATAGAACTGTCCCTGCATTAGAGAAAAAACTCGGCCCAGGACGGAGAGAGATCCTATCATCCCATCTCTATTGCAGGACGTTCAGAGAGAAATCCTATCTCTAGCTGCAATGCTTTCTTTGGGCTGGGTGCCCCAGTCCCAGACAGCACGATGAGGAACTGCTCCCCAACTCCCTCTACTAGATCCCTGGTGAGGAAGCAGCCAGGCCTGCAGGATTACATTTTGGATAGTATCATTAAAGCGCACAGACTAAGATCTGAAAATGACCCAGGGTTTGGGACACAGAACATGGCCCACCTTGGCTGTGCCCATGGCACAGGGAGATCGGACCCAAAAGAGTGATTTGCAAAGCTTAGTTGGAGAGGGGACTGGGGTGCCGCCATTTTTGTCCCCGCAACCACCAAAGCAGGGCCTCAGGGAGCAGCCAAAGGGATCCACAGTGGAGGGGAGGCCTACCTACAACAAACCATGCCCATCCATGCTGGAGAGCTGCTTTTTTCTTTTTTCTTTTTCTTTTTTTTTTTTTTTACCGGAGCCCAGGGCAAGACCAACACTGATGCATTGTCGTGATTAACTCCAGATCAATTCTTGCTATTCAGATATATTTTCCCTTATCTCATTCTTAGCTCTCCCCTCCGCTGGACTGGGCACTCTGGTTATTGGTTTGCTTAAACATTCACATTTAATCCATTCTCTTGATGCATATTCTACATCTCCGTCATTACCTTCTTTTCTCTCTCTCTCTCTGGAATAATAAGATTATATAATTTCTCTGGGTAACATTATCTTCGTTTCTTTCTCCTTGCCTCTGACCATATTCTCCTTTTTCTCTCTCTGAATTAAGCCTTTTAGTCTCTCTGCCTAGACAATGTCCAATTTCACTTTCTTTCTCACCACCCTTGTAATTTCTGTTTGTATATGCTCTTTCTTCAGCATTGCCTCCACCCTGCTCTTTATTTGTAGCTGGGATTTCTGGTTTTATGCTTTTAGACTGCCCTTTGTCTTTTGCGGTTTTTCTTTTGTTTTCTTTTTCCTTTTGGTTTGTTTGATTTGTCTGTGCATTTGTGTGCTTTTGTTCCCTGTTTGTTTTTCTATTTTCCTTTGCAGGGCTACCTCAAGAAATAAGCTAAAGTACAGATGGTGGAGAGTTCCAAATATCGTACGAGTAGGGAAATAAAATAACCAAAGGCAAAAGACAGACCAAGGGACACCATTAAAAGAACACTTCCTAAAGAGAAAGGCCGTGGACAGTCAATGAGCCTCCTTGAATATAGCAGAACTTGCAGGTGCAGAGTGCATAACAAGCTTTTAAAACCTACATGAGACAGAAAGCTAGCCAAAATGATGTAACAGAAGAATTCTCTTCTTAGGAAATTCCAGGAAGAAATGACAGCTAAAAAATTCCTCAAAACAGATATAAGCAACATAACTCACCAAGAATTTAGAGCAGAATTTGGAACAATGGTCATGAAATTAATCGCTGGGCTTGAACAAGGCATGGAAGACATCAGAGAAGTTACTGCTACAAAGATATGGACCTTAAAAATAGGTGTGATGATCGGGGCGCCCGGGTGGCTTAGTCGGTTAAGCGTCCGACTTTCGCTCAGGTCATGATCTTGCGGTTCGTGGGTTCGAGCCCCGCGTCGGGCTCTGTGCTGACTGCCAGCTCAGAGCCTGGAGCCTGTTTCAGAGTCTGTGACTGTCTCTCTCTCTCTGACCCTCCCCTGCTCACGCTGTCTCTCTCTCTCTCTCTCTTTTCTAGAAATAAATAAAAAAAACATTTAAAAATTTTAAAAAAAGATAGGTGTGATGAATTTAAAAATGCTATAAATGAGGTGCATAATAAAATGGAGGCGGCCACTGCACGGATTGAAGAGGCAGAGAGGAGAATAGGTGAATTAGAAGACACAATTATAGAAAAAGAGGAAGCCAAGAAAAAGAGATATAAATTGATCCAGGAGCGTGAAAGGAGAATTCGAAAACTGAGTGATGGAATCAAACGGAACAATACCCGTACCATAGGAATTCCAAAAGAAGAAGAGAGAACAAAAGGGGCTGAAGGGGTACTTGAACAAATTATAGCTGAGAACTTCCCCAAACTGGGGAAGAAAACAGACACTGAAATCCAAGAGGCACAGAAAACTCTCCTCAAACATAACCTGAATCTATCTTCTGCACGACATATCACAATGAAACTAGCAAAATATAAGGACAAAGAGAGAATTCTGAAAGCAGCTAGGGATAAAAGGGCCCTAACATACAAAGGGAGACCTATCAGAGTAGTTGCAGACCTATCTACTGAAACTTGGCAGGCCAGAAAGGAATGGCAGGAAATGTTCAATGTGATGAACAGACAAAATATGCAGCCAAGAATCCTCTATCCAGCAAGCTTGTCATTCAGAATAAAAAGAAACAAAAATAGAAAGAACTCATCAGCACTAAACTAGCCATACAAGAAATCCTAATGGGGACCCTATGAGGGAAATGTTGCAAGGAACACAAGGTACCAGAGACACCACTACAAGCATGAATCCTACAGAGAACACAATGACTCTAAACCCATATTTTTCAATTATAACACTGAATGTAAATGGACTAAATGCTCCAATCAAAAGACATACAGTATCAGAGTGGATTTAAAAAACAAAACTCCATCTATTTGCTGTCTACAAGAGATTCATTTTAGACCTGAGGACACCTTTAGATCGAAAGTAAGGGGATGGAGAAATATCTATCATGCTACTGGAAGTCAAAAGAAAACCAGAGTAGCCATACTTATATTGGACAAACTGGACTTTAAAGTAAAGGCAGTTACAAGAGATGAAGAAGGGCATTATATAATAATTACAGGGTCTATCCATCAGAAACAGCTAACAATTATAAATGTCTACACACCGAATATGGGAGCACCCAAATACATAAAACAATTAATCACAAACAGAAACAGTCTTATGGATAAGAATGTGCTGATAGCAGGGGACTTTAATACTCCATTTACAGCAACGGATAGGTCAACTAGACAGAAAATCACTAAAGAAACAATGAACCTGAACGACACATTGAACCAGATGCATTTGACAGATATATTTAGAACTCCACATCCTGAGGCTATGGAATTCACTTCCTTCTCAATTTCGCATGGCACATTCTCCAAGATAGATCACATACTGGGTCATAAAGCCCTCAATAAATATAAATAAACATAAAAGAATTGAGATCATACCATGCACACTTTCATCACAATGCTATGAAACTTGAAATCAATCACAGTAAAAAGTCTGGAAGACCTCCAAAAACATGGAGCTTAAAGAAAACCTACTAAGGAATGAATAGGCCAATCAGGCAATTAGAGAAGAAATGAAAAAAATATATGGAAACAAATGAAAATGATAAAACAACAATCCAAACTCTTTGGGATATGGCAAAGGCAGTCCTAAAAGGAAAGTATATTGCACTCCAGGCCTATTTCAAGAAACTAGAAAAAGTGCAAATACAAAATCTAACAGCGCACCTAAAAAAAACTAAAAGCAGAGCAACAAGAACACCCCAAACTGAGCAGAAGAAGATAAATAATGAAGATCAGGGCAGAAATAAACAATATCGAATCCAAAAAAATAGTTGAACAGATCAATGAAACTAACAGTTGGTTTTCTGGGAAAAAAAATAAGCAAAATTGATAAACCTCTTTCCAGGCTTCTCAAAAAGAAAAGAGAAAACACCCAAATAGACAAAATCACTAATGAAAATGGATGTATTACAACCAATCCTTCAGAAATACAAGCAATTATCAGGGAATACTATGAAAAATTATATGCCAACAAACTGGACAACTTAGAAAAAATTGACAAATTCCTAAACACATACTCACTACCAAAATTCACACGGGAAGAGATAGAAAATCTGAACAGACACACAACTAGTGAAGAAATCGAATCCATTATCAAAAATCTCCCAACAAATACGAGCTCTGTGCCAGATGGCTTCCCTGGGGAATTCTACCAGATATTTAAAACAGAATTAATACCCATTCTTCTCAAGCTATTCCAAAAAATAGAAATCGAAGGAAAACTTCCAGACTCATTCTACGAACCCAGCATCACTCTGATTCCCAAGCCAGACAGAGATCCAGCAAAAAAAGAGAACTACAGGCCAATATCCTTGATGAATACGGATGCAAAAATCCTCAACAAGATACTTACAAATCGAATCCAGCAGCACATAAAAAGAATTATCCACCAAGATCAAGTGGGATTCATTCCCGGGTTACAGGGCTGGTTCAATATTCGCAAATCAATCAATGTGATACATCACATTAACAAAAGAAAAGATAGGGGCGCCTGGGTGGCTTAGTCGGTTGAGCGTCCGACTTTCGCTTAGGTCATGATCTCACGGTTCGTGGGTTCAGGCCCCACGTCGGGCTCTGTGCTGACTGCCAGCTCAGAGCCTGGAGCTTGTTTCAGTCTGTGTCTCCCTCTCTCTCTGCCCCTCCCTTGCTCATACTCTGTTTCTCTCTGCCTCAAAAATAAATAAACTATAAAAAATTAAAAAAAAAAAGGGAAATCAAGAAACGGACCCCATTCACAATTGCATAAAAAAACCATAAAATGCCTAGGAATAAACCTAATCGAAGATATAAGAGAACTGTATGATGAAAACTATAGAATACTTATGAAGGAAATTGAAGAAGACACACAAAATAATGGAAAAACATTCCATGCTCATGGATCAGAAGAATACATATTGTTAAAATGTCATTACTACCCAAAGCAATCTACACATTCAATACAATCCCAATCAAAATTGCACCAGCATTCTTCTCAAAGCTAGAACAAATTATCCTAAAATTTGTATGGAACCAGAAAAGACCCCAAATAGCCAAAGTAATATTGAAGAAAAAACCAAAATGGGACGCATCACCATCCCAGACTTTAGCCTCTACTACAAAGCTGTCATCATCAAGACAGTATGGTATTGGCACAAAAACAGACACATTGACCAATGGAACAGAATTGAGAACTCAGAAGTGGACCCAAAAGTGTACAGCAAACTAATCTTTGACAAAGCAGGAAAGAGTATCCAGTGGAAAAAAGACAGCCCCTTTAACAGATGGTGCTGGGAGAACTGGACAGCAATATGCAGAAGAATGAAACTAGATCATTTTCTCACACCATACACAAAAATGAACTCAAAATGGATAAAGGACCTGAACGTGAGACAGGAAACCATCAAAACCCTAAAGGACAAAGCAGGAAACAACCTCCTTGACCTCCAATGCATCAACTTCTTACTTGACACATCCCCAAAAGCAAAAGAATCAAGATCAAAAATAAACGATTGGGACCCCATCAAGATTAAAATCTTCTACACGGCAAAGGAAACAACTCACAAAACTAATAG
>NW_024081061.1:1555286-1572116 GCF_003009895.1 Hyaena hyaena | reverse complement strand
CAGGCAGAGAAAGACAAATACCATATGTTTGCACGTATAGGAGGATTAGGAGGAACTTAATGGAGGACCGTGGGGGAGAAGAAGGGGGAAAAATAGTGGGGGAGGGGAGGGAGGCAAACCATGAGAGACTCTTGAATACTGAGAACAAACTGAGGACTGATGGGTGTGGGGGGTTAGGGGGGAGATGTGCATGGGGGAGGGCACTTGTTGGGATGAGCACTGAGTGTTATATGGAAACCAACTTGAGGGGCGCCTGGGTGGCTTAGTCGGTTAAGCGTCCGACTTTCGCTTAGGTCATGATCTCGTGGTTCGTGGGTTCGAGCCCCGCTTCGGGCTCTGTGCTGACTGCTGGCTCGGAGCCTGGAGCCTGTTTCACTCTGTGACTCCCTCTCTCTCTGACCCTCCCCTGCTCATGCTGTCTCTCTCTCTCTCTCTCCTAGAAATAAATAAAAAACATTAAAAAAAAAAAAAGAACCAACCTGACAATAAACTATTTGTAAAAAAAAATTTTTTTACATGAATTATTTTTAAGATCAGAATAGCATAAGGTTGTAAACATCACCTCTACTTTTTAATATCATACTGTACATCCTTGCCCTATTCCTATAATTTAAAAAATGTGATGGAAAAAGGAAGAGATAAAACTATAAGTTTTTGCTATTGGTGTAACAATCTATGTAGAAAAGCCAACATATGCAAAACGCAAACTCTGAGAACTAATAAGATATATCAGAAAGATTTCTGTGACCAAGATATACTGTAAAAGAGTATATTATTACTTTATCAATAAGTATAAGACATTTAAAAATATATTATTTACAATATTTAAAAAATCCATAAATTATCTCAATGAAGAATAGTATAATAAACTTTTAAAAGTACAGAGAAGATTATAAATATAGAAATATTTTGTGCTTAGCTACCATTTATTAATACAAAATATAATCCCCTGAGATTAATCCATAAAATTAAAATAATTGATATCAAAATCCCAGCTGGATTTTTAAGGCAACTAGATACTGTTGATCTAAAATTTAAACAGAGGAGGGGTACCTGGGTGGTTCAGTCAGTTGTGTCTGACTCTGGCTCAGGTCATGATCTCATGGTTCCTGGGTTCAAGCCCCACATCAGGCTCTGTGCTGACAACTCAGAGGCTGGAGCCTGCTTCAGATTCCATGTTTCCCTCTCTCTCTGCCCCTCCCCTGCTTGTACCCTCTCTCTCTGTCTCTCTGTATCTCAAAAATAAATAAACACTAAACAAAGTTTTTCTAATAAAATAAAATTTAAACAGAAGAATAAAGATCAATGTATTTTTAAGTCAACATAATAAATGAGGAATTGGCTTACATGATTATGAAGGCTGAGAAGTCCCAAAATCAGCCATCTGAAGGCCTGAGAAACAGGAAGGCTGCTGACACTGTGTGAGCTCCAGGTTGAGTTTAAGACAGACTATGAATATCACCTCACCAAAGGTTATCAGGCAGAGAAAATGTATTCTCTCTTTTGTTCTATTTAGGCCTTCAATAGATTCGATGAGGTCCACCCGCATTGGTGAAGGCAATCTGCTTTTCTCAATCTAGCAATTCAAATGTTAATTTCATTCAGAAACCCCTCACAGATAAAGTTTAACCAAATATGTGAGCACTCCATAGCCCAGTCAAATTGACACACAAAATTAACTATTACTATATGTCATTTAACCAGAAATAGATATATAAATATTGAGAGAGAGAGAGAGAGAGAGAATGTGGCAAGTGTTAACAATCAGGAAACAAAAGTGAAGGATATGTGAATGTTCATTGTCTGAGTCTTGCAAGTTCTACTGATTTGAAATTTTCCAAGTTGAAAAAAATACTAAAAATCTCACTATTTTATTTTCCCAAGTGCTACCACTATGGTCAAAGTGATCATAATATCTCGCTGGAATTACTGATATAGCCTCTTGTATCTTTCTGCTTTTACTCTTTCTTCTCAGCATTATATTTTCAACATGGCAGCCAGACTGACATTAACTCTATCACTCCTGTCCTGAAAAGAAAAGTTCTAGATCCCAATTCACTCAGAGTACAAGGCAAAGCCTTACTGTAACAAAGCCCAAATTGTCTGGTTCTCCCATTACCGTCCTGCCCTCATTTACTACTGCACTACTGATGATCATTTCTCTGTTCCAACCACACCAGGCTTCATGTTGTTCTTTGAACACACCAAGAACATATCTTCCTTATCGCTTTCACTCTAGATTTTTCCCTTTCTCCCTCTACCTGGAATGTTTCTCACCAACCCTCTCCCACTCCCCCAAAAAAAAGCCACCTGGCCAACTCTTTCAGCTACTTCAAATCTTTGCTTCAGTTTAACCTTGTAATGATATTTGCCATTATTATCTTATTTAGCTATTTAATATTGTGACATGTACCTCTATACCCCACACATTCTTGATCTTCTTAACCTGTTCTTTCTTATGCCAAAACATAAATTATCTTCACTTTATCAAACATAACTCACCATTTACTTATTCATTGTTTGCCTCTCCTTGTAAGTTCCTGAAGAGTTGGGCTTTTTGGGTCTATTTTGTTCAGTGATGTATAGCCATTGCCTAGAAAGATGACTAGCATATAAAAGATTATACATACATACATATATATATATGTTGATAAAATATTATTATTATAATGAAATGTATACATTTGTTTTGAAAGGTTTGAAAGAAAATTTTCCTGGAATGACTCAACAGTTTATTGCCTAAGCAATGAAGTTAACAGTGTTTTTTTCAATTCAAATATGAAAGACTGTGAGAAGAGCAGATTTGTGAGAGAAAAATCA
This sequence comes from Hyaena hyaena, assembly GCF_003009895.1. Taxonomy (NCBI): domain Eukaryota; kingdom Metazoa; phylum Chordata; class Mammalia; order Carnivora; family Hyaenidae; genus Hyaena; species Hyaena hyaena. The sequence goes on along the minus strand of NW_024081061.1, from coordinate 1,569,296 downwards.
ACTGTGTAATCAAGACATATGAAGTAATAGATATATATATATGTCACTTCCAGTGGAAATGTTTACTATACAGTTAGATGTAGGAATCTGTACTTTGAAATTTGTAGACTGGAGTTATAAAATTGAAAACTGTTGGCGTGTAAACAACATTTAAAATCATGAGACTAAATGATATTGACTAAAGTATGAGTTCAGATACAGTAGAAAATAGGACCCAAAGAATGAGTCCTGTAACACATAATAATGAAGGTTATTGTTCAGTGAAGAAACTATGGCAAAGCTAGCAGACAACAGTTAAGAAGATTATAGTTGCAATGTCTGGGGGGAAAAAGCAACCATTATCTGGAAAACAAAGGAAAGTAACAACAAAAAGACAGGAATGACAGTGGTCATACAGAAAACTGACTAAAATGGAAAATCAAAAGAAAACATGTAATTAATGCCTATGTTTTCTTCTAGGAGTTTTATGCTTTCAAGTCCTACATCTAGGTGTTCAATCCACTTTTTAATGTTTATTTATATACAGAGAGGGAGGGACAGAGAGAGAGAAAGAGAGAATTCTAAGCTTTGTGGGGCTCAAACTCAGTCGTTTAAGCGACTGAGCCATCTAGGCACCTGATACTTTAATCAATTTTAAGTTTATTTTTGTATATAGTATAAGAAAGCAATCTAATTTTATTCTTTTGTATGTTACTGCCCAGAACCATTTATTGAACAGACTATCTTCTGTCCATTGTATATGCATGCCTCCTTTGCTGTAGATGAACTATATAAGTGCAGGTTTATTTCTGGGCTCTCTATTCTGTCCCATTGATCTGTGCCAAATTTTGGTGCAAGTATCATGTTGTTTTGATTATTACAGCTTTATAGTATACCTTGAAACCTGAAATAAATCCCTGATACTTTCTAAAATCTAGTCAACTATTTCCTTGGTCCTAAAGAAGACAACATCATGGAAGGAGAAACTGAAGCCTCAGCGTTCAGGTGGAAGGACCAGAAATAGATGCTTCAGAGAGTTATAGAGAACAAGAGAGATCAGAAGAGGGATTCCATAAATTTGTGTATAAACTCATGGGCTCACCTTGAAGCTGTTTAGGTGTTGCTCTAAACAGCAAACCACAGGGCTTGAGAGCTGAGCTATACAGCAGACCACTATCCAGGTCCAAAACTGACCAAAGGGTGGTACACCTGCAGGCCTTAGCAACACAACACAAATTTATTATCTTAGAGTTGTAAAGATAATAACTCTGAAATAGTTTTCACTAGAGTAAAATCAAGATGTTGGCAGGACTGTTTTTATTCTGGAGGCTCTGAGGGAAAAATCAATCCTCTTGCCTTTTTTATCTTCTATAGGCCACCTGGATCTTGGCACATGGTCCTGCATTGCTCAAATCTGCTTCCAAAATAGAATCCTTCACTCTATCCTCTGACTCTCCTGTTTCCTTAGGAACTCTGTGATTACACTGAGCGCACTCAGATAATCCAGAACAATGGCCTCATCTTTTTTTTTTAATTTTTTTAATGTTTTATTTATTTGTAGGAGAGAGAGAGAGACAACGTGAGCAGGGGAGGGTCAGAGAGAGTTGGAGTCACAGACTCTGAAACAGACTCCAGGCTCTGAGCTGGCAGTCAGCACAGAGCCCGACGCGGGGCTCGAATCCATGAACCATGAGATCATGACCTAAGCGAAAGTCGGACGTTTAACTGACTAAGCCACCCAGGTGCCCCACAATGGCCTCATCTTAACATCACATCTGCAAAAACTTTTTGCGATGTAAGAAAATATATTGATATTTCCAGGCATAGAATGTGAACATGTTTGGGGAGGGGCATTACTCTGCCTACCACAGCTCATGTGTTTTACAGGGATAAAAATGCAGTGGTCTTGGGGCGCCTGGGTGGTTCAGTCTGTTAAGCGTCCGACTTCAGCTCAGGTCGTGATCTCACGGTTCGTGGGTTCAAGCCCCGCATCGGGCTCTGTGTTGACAGCCAGCTCAGAGCCTGGAGCCTGCTTCAGATTCTGTGTCTCCCTCTCTCTCTGACCCTCCCCTGCTCATGCTGCCCCCCTCGCCTCTCTGTCTCTCAGAAATAAATAAAACCTTTAAAAAAATGCAGTGGTCTAATATATGAATATCCTCTATTTAAATATTCATATTTTAATAATGGTGCAAGGTGATTTTCTGGTCACAAATTAAGGGTGACAGGAAAATTTATTTTAAGACACTGATGCTTGAAATTTTCAGTTAATTTTGACAGCTAAAAAAAAGCACTATTCCATAACAATGTTGTTTATCTGTTGATTAGGCATAGTCAAATATCTCTATTTATTAATCTTTAGCTCTTTGTTGCCATACATATTTTTAAGTAATTCATTGCAATAGTCTTACCCAAAGAGTATTTCAAGAGTTTTATTCAATTACATTATATGGGATTGTCTGAGAACAACATAATTTTGTCTCAGAATAGTAAATACATGTGCGCGTGCAGGCGCACACACACGCACGCACACACACACACACACACACATACACACACTTGTTTTCCCTTTCTGTTTCAAGAGAATGAGATACTTGTTTTTCTTTTTCTTTAAATGGCTAAAACTGACTTTTTCTTGTGACTCTTGTCTATTAGCCAAGAAAGGCCATGGTTTATGCCAGGCCTAAGCCTCACAGATGTTTACAGTGTTTTCAAATGACTTAAAAATGGACTAAATAACTTTAAAATGAATTACATTGTTTTGAGTTCACAGTAGAAGTTACAGAAAAAATCAGCTTAGTCAGTCTTGTCTAATTCTTAGGTACACATAGTAAAGTATATCATATAGTATATTGAGGAACTTTTAAATTTTTTTCTTTTCCTTAAGGTATCACTTTTTAAAAATGTTTATATAAGTCCTAGTTAGTTAACATACAGTGTAATATTAGTTTCAGGTGTACAATGTAATGATTCAACACTGCCATACAACACTCGCTGCTCACTACAAATACACTCCTTAATCCCTATGACTCATTTAACAAATCCCCCCATTCACCTCCCCTCATAACCATCAGTTTGCTCTCTATAGTTGAGAGTATATTTCTTGGTTTGCCTCTCTCTCTTTTATCCCCCTTTGCTCATTTGTTTCTTAAATCCCATGTATGAGTGAAATCATATGGCAGGTGTCTTTTTCTGACTGGATTATTTCACTTACTCTAATATTTTCTAGCTCTATCCATATCATTGCAATGGCAAGATTTCATGTTTTATTGCTGAGTAATATTCCAATTGTGTATATATGCTACATCTTCTTTATCCATTCATCAGTCAGTGAACACTTGGGCCGTTTCCATACTTTGGCTATTGTAGATAATGCTGCTATAAACTTAAGTGTTCATTTTATCCCTTTGAATTATTATTTTTGTATTCTTTGGGTAAATACTTAGTTGTGCAATTGGTGGATAATAGGGTAGTTTTATTTTTAACTTTTTGAGGAACCTCCATACTGCTTTCCAAAGAGACTGCACCAGTTTACATTCCCACCAACAGTGCAAGAGGGTTCATTTTTCCCCATATCCTCACCAACAACTGTTGTTTCTTCTGTTGTTGAACCAAAGAGGTGAAAGACCTGTACTCTGAAAACTATAAAACATTGATGAAAAAAATTAAAGATGACACAAAGAAATGGAAAGATATTCCTTGCTCATCTGTTGGAAGAAAAATATTGTTAAAATGTCTATATTACCCAAAGCAATCTACACATTTAATGCAATCCTTATCAAAATACCAACAACATTTTTGGAGAACTAAAACAAACAATCCTAAAATTTGTATGAAACAACAAAAGACTCCAAATAGCCAAAGAAACCATGAAAAGCAAAGCAAAGCTGTAGACATCACAACTCTGGACTTCAAGCTACATACAATGCTATAGAGATCACAACATCATGGTAATGGCACCAAAAGAGACACATAGATCAATAGAGTTGACTAGAAAACCCAGATATGGACTCACATCCACATGGTCAACTATTCTTTGAAAAAATATGAAAGAATATCCAATGGAAAAAAGACAGTCTCTTCAACAAATGATGTTGGAAAAACTGGACAGCAACATGAAAAGAATGAAACTGGACGACTTTCTTATACCAAACACAACACAAATTCAAAATGGATTAGAGACCAAAATGTGAGACCTGAAACCATCAAAATCTTAGAGAACACTGGCAGTATCTTCTTTGACATGGGCTATAGCAACTTCTTTCTAGATGTGTCTCCTGAAGCAAGGGAAATAAAAGCAAAAATAAACTATTGGGACTTCATCAAAACAAAAAGCTTCTGGGGGCGCCTTGGTGGCTCAGTTGGTTGGACGTCTGACTTTAGCTCAGATCATGATTTTGCAGTCCCTGAGTTTGAGCCCCGCGTCAGGCTCTGTGCTAACAACTCAGAGCCTGGAGCCTGCTTCCCAATCTCTCTCACTGCTCCTCCCCAAGTCTCACTCTGTCTCTGTCTCTCTTTCTCAAAAATAAATAAATGTTGGGGCACCTGGGTGGCTTAGTCGGTTAAGCGTCTGTCTTTTGCTTTGGTCATGATCTCTCGGTTCGTGGGTTCGAGCCCCGCGTCGGGCTCTGTGCTGACTGCCAGCTCAGAGCCTGGAGCCTGTTTCAGAGTCTGTGATTCCCTGTCTCTCTGACCCTCCCCTGCTCACGCTCTCTCTCTCTCCTAGAAATAAATAAAAACATTAAAAAAATAAATAAATAAATGTTAAAAAATTGTTTTAATTAAAAATAAATAAATAAAAACTTTCTTCACAGAGAAGGAAACAATCAACAAAACTAAAAAAACAGTCTATGGAATGGGAGAAGATACTTGCAAATGACATATCTGATAAAGGGTTAGTATCCAAAATATATAAAGAATTTATCAAACTCAACATCTATACCCAAAAAAAGAACAATCCAATTTAAAAATGGGCAGAAGATATTGACAGACATTTCTCCAAAGAAGACATCCAGATGGCCAACAGACACACGAAAAGATGCTCAACATCACTCATTGTCAGAGAAATGGAAATCAAAACCACAATGAGATACCATCTCACCCTGTTAGAATGACTAAAATTAAAAACACAAAAATCAGCAAGTGTTGCCAAGGATATGGAGAAAAAGGAACCCTCATGCACTGTTGGTGGGAATGCAAACTGGTGTAGTTACTAGGGAAAACAGAATGGAGGTTACTAAAAAATTAAAAATAGAACTACCCTAAGATCCAATAATTACACTACTGCATTATTTACCTAAAGAAAACAAAAACACTAATACAAAAAGATATATGCATCCTTATGTTTATAGCCACATTATTTACAATAGCAAAATTATGGAAGCAGCCCAAATGTCTACTTATAAATAAATGGATAAAGAAGATGTATTATATATGTACAAGGGAATATTACTCGGCCATAAAAAGAATGAAATTTAAAAAATGAAATGTTATTAGTAACAGCATGGATGAATCTAGAGAGCATAATGATAAATGAAATAAGTCACTCAGAGAAGAACAAATACCATATAACTTCATTCATACTGGAATTTAAAAAACAAAATAAGTGAACAAAGGAAAAAAGAAACAACTCCTCCTCCCCCTCCCAAAAAAAAGACTCTTAACTATAGAGCAAACTGATGTTTATCAGAGGGGAGGTGGGGGACAGGTGAAATAGGTGAAGGAGATTAAAAGTATGCATATCACAATGAACAGTGAGTAATATACAGAATTGTCAAATAACGAAATTGTACACTGAAAACTAATATAACACTATATGTCAACTATACTGGATTTAAGTTTGTTAAAAGAATGACCAATGGGGAAAGGATAGCCTCTTCAACAAAACTCCTACAAGAAAACATGGAGAAAAGCTCCTTGACATTGCTTTTGTTAACAATATTTTGGATATGACAACAAAATCACAAGCAACAAAAGCAAAAACCAACAAGAGGAGCTATAACAAAATAAAATCTTTTTGCACAGCAAAAGAATCAGTTGAAAACAAAATCAGAAAGGCGATCAACAGAATGGGAGAAAATATTTGTAAACCTTATATCTTATAAGGAGTTAATATCCAAAATATATAAGTAACTCATACAACTTGATAGTTCTAAGACTAACAAACCATAAAAGACCCTTTTTTTAAGTTTTTATTTATTTATTTTGAGAGAGAGTGAGAACGCAAGGGAGGGGCAAAAAGAGAGAATTCCAAGCAGGCCCCACATTGAAGCATGGAGCCTGATGCAGGGCTCAGTTCCATGAACGATGAGATCATGACCTGAGTCAAAATCAAGAGTTGGACCCTTAACCGACTGACCCAACAAGGTGCCCCAGAGACTCTTAACTATAGAGAACAAACTGAAGGTTGATGGAGAAAAGTAGGCAGTTGATGGGCTAAATGGATGATGGGTATTACGGAAGGCACTTATGATGAGGACGAGGAGTTAGATTTAAGTGATAAATCTCTAAATTCTACACCTGAAACCAATTTTACCATATATAGTAAATAACTAGAGTTAAATAAAAACTTGAAATAAAAAAATAACAATAATTACAAAAACAGTTTAAAATGGGCAGATGATGTGAATAGTTATTTTCCCAAAGAAGACATGCAAATGGTGAACATGTACATGAAAACATGCTTGATATTATTAATAATCAGAGAAATGCAAATAAAATCCACAATGATATATCATCTTATACCTGTTAGAATAGCTAGTATCAAAAAAAAAACAACACATAAACACAAGAAATAACAAATGCCCTCACAGAGGTAGAGAAATGGGAACCCATGGTAGGAATGTAAATTAGTTCAGCCAATAGATTTTTTAAATTTTTTAATGCTTTATTTCTGAGAGAGAGAGAGAGACAGCATGAGCTGGGGAGGGTCAGAGAGAGAGGGAGATACAGAATCTGAAAGAGGATCCATACTCTGAGCTAGCTGTGAGCACAGAGCCCAACACAGGGCTCGAACCCACGAACCGTGAGATAATGACCTGAGCTGAAGTTGGATGCTTAACTGACTTAGCCACCCAGTCACCCCAGTTCAGCCAATATTGAAACAGTATGGAGTTTGCCCAAAAAATTTAAAAAGAATATTATAATATAATCCAGCAATCACATTTCTGGATATATTTCTGAAGGAGATGAAACCATTATTTAACAAAGACATCTTCAGGATGCCTGACTGACTTAGTTGGTTAAGCATCCAATTTCGGCACAGGTCATGTATCTCATAGTTCATGAGTTCAAGCCCCAAGTCAGGCTCTGTGCTGACAGCTTGGAGCTTGGAGCCTGCTTCGGCTTCTGTGTTCCCCCTCTCTCTGTCTCTCCCTGTTCACACTCTGTCTCTCTCTCACACACACAAAAATGAATAAACATTTAAAAAGATAACTTGGGGCACCTGGATGATTCAGTTGCTTAAGTGTCTGAGTTTGGCTCAGGTCATGATCTCACAGTTTGCAGTCCCTGCGTCGGGCTCTATGCTGACAGCTCAGAGGCTGGAACCTGCTTTGGATTCTCTCTCTCCCTCTCTCTCTTTAATGTTTTTATTTCTGAGAGAGAGAGAGAGAGAGACAGCATGAGCCGGAGAGGGTCAGAGAGAGAGGGAGACACAGAATCCGAATCAGGCTCCAGGCTCTGAGCTAGCTGTCAGCACAGAGCCCTACGCGGGGCTCGAACGCACTAACCGCGAGATCATGAACTGAACTGCAGTCCAACGCTTAACCGACTGAGCCACCCAGGTGCCCCTGTGTCTCCCTCTCTATCTGTCCCTCCCTTGCTTGTACTCTGTCTCTCAAAAATAAGCATTTTTTAACTAAAAAAAAAACCCAATATCTTCATTCCCATGTTTGCTGCAGTATTAGTCACATAACATCATAAAAACAGAAAATTGCACCACATGCAAAAACATGGACAGAACCTGAGGGCATTATGATAAGAGAAGTAAGTCAGACGGAGAAAGACAAATACTGTACAATCTCTCTTATACGTGGAATCTAAAGACACCAAGCTCATAGAAACAGAGTAGAAGAGTGGTTGCCAGGGCTGAGAGGTGAGGGAAAGGGAAAATGTTGGTCAAAGGTCATAAACTCAGTTATGAGGTAAGTAAGTGCAGGGGGTCTAATATGTAGCATGATGACTATAGTCAAAGATACGATATTATATATTTGAAAGTTACCATCAGAGTACAGCTTTAATGTTCTCATCATAACAATAACAACTATAAAATGGTAACTATGAAGATGAAGGATGTGTTAGCTTACCTTTCTAGTAAATATTTTGCAATATATACATATATCAACTCACCACAATGTACACCTTAAGCTTATACAAGGTTCTATGTCAACCATATCTCAATAATGCTAGAAAAAATGTAAGGAAAAAGCAGAGAAACACAGGTGTATTTCATAGTCCAGGGACACAGGCTCACTAAAGACTGAGATGCAATCATAGGATTATAGAATACTTTCCCTTTCCCCACAAAACACCACTACATTAGTAAGGCTCCTCTATAACAGAAGATGGCAACTCAAAGAACTGCATGACTCAGACCTTATTTAAGAAGGAGTATCAAGACAAACTCAAAGACAACAGATGAGACAAAAACAATCACATTAGAGGAAACTTTAACCTCTGACACCTACAGCTAGGTGTAAAAACATCTTCATATATCAAACAGTAAAAACAACAAAACCTCTAGCCAGAGTATTTCCACACAGAGGGCCTATTTACTTCATTTCCTTTTACCTAATACAGGCTCATTCCTGTCAGCACAGAGCCTGCTTTGGATCCTCTGTCACTCTCTCTCTGCCCCTTCCCTGCTCGTGCTCTCTCTCTCTTTCTTTCAAAAATAAACATTAAAGTGGAGAGGGGCAAGATGGCAGAGAAGTAGGGAACTCCGTACATTGCACTCGCCCCCATATCTCGCACGGAGAAGACCTGAAGCCATAGGAACCCTTACAGAATCTAGGAGTCTGGGAGGAAAAGAAGACAGAGTCCACTGAGAAAACCTTCTAATGGCTACCTCAAGAAACAAGCCAGAGTACACATGTTGGAGATTCCCCAATACCACTATGAGTAGGAAAATAAAATAACCAAGGTATCAACAAGAGAGACCAAGAGATACATTCAAAGAACACTCCCTGAAAGGATAGGCCCTGGACAGTCAAAGAGCCTTCTTCGGTACAGCAGTGCTCACAGATGCAGAGAGCATAACAAGTTCTTAAAACTAACAAGAGATAGAAAGCTAACCAAAATGACAAAACAAAAGAGCTCTCCTCCAAAGAAATTCCAGGAAGAATTGACAGCTAAAGACCTGCTCAAAACAGATATAAGCAGCATAACTGAACAAGATTTTAGAACAATAATCGTAAAATTAATTGCTGGGCTTGAAAAAAGCTTGGAGGACATCAAAGAAACTATGGCTACAAACAACATGGAGCTTAAAAATAGGGATGATTAATTAAAAAATGAGATAAATGAGATACATAATGAACTGGAGACGTCCAATGCACGGATTGAAGAGGCAGAAAGGAGAATCAGTGACTTAAATACACAATTATAGAAAAAGAAGAAACTGAGAAAAAAAGAGAGAAACTGATTCAGGAACACGAAAGAAGAGTTCGAGAGCTCAGCGATACAATCAAATGGAACAAGGTTCATATCATAGGAATCCCAGAAGAGGAAGAGAGAGGGAAAGGTGCTGAAGGAGTCCTGGAACAAATTCTAGCAGAGAACTTCCCCAGCCTGGGGAGGGAAGTTGACGTTGAAATTCAAGAGGCACAGAGAACTCCCCTCAGACGTAATTTGAATCGATCTTATGCACAACATATCATAATAAAAATGGCAAAATATAAGGACAAAGAGAGAATTTTGAAAGCAGCTAGGAAGAAAAGGGCCCTAACATACAAAGGGAAACCTATCAGAGTGGTAACAGACCTATCTACTAAAACTTGGCAGGCCAGAAAGGAACAGCAGGAGATCTTCAATGTGTTGGACAGAAAAAATATGCAGTCAAGAATCCTCTATCCAGCAAGCCTGTCATTCATATTAGAAGGAGACATAAAAGTCTTTCCAAATAAACAAAATTGAAAGAATTTGTCACCACTAAACCAGCCCTAAAAGAAATCCTGAGGGGGACTCTCTGAGGGAAGTGTTGCAAGGAAAGCAAGATACCAGAGAAACCACCACAAGCATGAATCCCACAAAGGACACAATGAGTCTAAACCCACATATTTCAATAATAACACTGACTGTAAATGGGCTGAATGCTCCAATCAAAAGACATGGGGTAGCAGAATGGATTAAAAAACAAAATCCATCTGTTTGCTGTCTACAAGAAACGCATTTTAGACTGGAAGATACCTTCAGATTAAAAATAAGGGGATGGAGAAATATATATCATGCTACTGGAAGTCAAAAGAAAGCTGGATTGGCTATACTTTTTTTTTTTTTTTCATTTCTAGGAGAGAGAGACAGCGCGAGCAGGGGAGGGTCAGAGAGAGAGGGAGTCACAGACTGAAACAGGCTCCAGGCTCTGAGCTGGCAGTCAGCACAGAGCCCGACGCGGGGCTCGAACCCACGAACCGCGAGATCATGACCTAAGCGAAAGTCGGACGCTTAACCGACTAAGCCACCCAGGCGCCCCTGGAGTAGCTATACTTATATCAGACAAACTTGACTTTAAATTAAAGACAATAACAAGGGATGAAGAAGGGTATTATATAATAATTACAGGGTCTATCCATCAGGAAGAATTAACAATTATAAATGTCTACACACCGAATATGGGAGCACCTAAATATTTAAAACAATTAATCACAAACAGAAACAATCTTATAGATAAGAATGTGCTAATAGCAGGGGACTTTAATACTCCGTTTACAGCAATGGATAGATCAACCAGACAGAAAAATCACTAAAGAAATAATGGACTTGAATGACACATTGGACCAGATGGATCTGACAAATATATTTAGAACTCTACATCCTGAGGCCAGGGAATTCACTTTCTTCTCAAGTGCGCATGGCACATTCTCCAAGATAGATCACATACTGGGACATAAAGTAGCCCTCAATAAATATAAAAGAATTGAATCATATCATGTACACTTTCAGATCATAATGCTTTGAAACTTGAAATCAATCACAGCAAGAAGTCTGGCAAACCTCCAAAACATGGAGGTTAAAGAACACCCTACTAAAGAATGAATGGGCCAATCAGGCAATTAGAGAAGAAATTTAAAAATACATGGAAACAAATGAAAATGAAACTACAACAATCCAAATTCTATGGGACGCAGCAAAGGCAGTCCTAAGAGGAAAGTACTTTGTTCTCCAGGCCTATTTCAAGAAATTAGAAAAAGCGCAAGTGCAAAATCTAACAGCTCATCTAAAGGAATTAGAGTCAGAGCAACAAGAGCACCCCAAACCCAGTAGGAGAAGAGAAATAGTAAAAATCAGAGCTGAAATAAACAACATAGAGACCAAAGAAACAATTGAACAGATCAATGAAACCAAGAGTTGGTTTTTTTTAAAAAATAAACAAAATTGACAAACCTCTAGCCAGGTTTCTCTAAAAGAAAAGAGAGAGCATCCAAATAGACAAAATCATAAATAAAAAATGGACTTATTACAACCAACCCCTCAGAAATACAAACAATTATCAGGGAATACTATGAAAAATTATATGCCAACAAATTGGAAAATTAGAAGAAATGGACAAATTCCTAAACACACACTCACTATCAAAATTCACACGGGAAGAGATAGAAAATCTGAACAGACACACAACTAGTGAAGAAATCGAATCCGTTATCAAAAATCTCCCAATACATCGCAGAGTAAATGAGCAAATCAGAGAACTCTAGATGCTGGCGAGGATGTGGAGAAACGGGCACCCTCCTACACTGTTGGGGGGAATGTAAACTGGTACAGCCCCTCTGGAAAACAGTGTGGAGGTTCCTCAGGAAACTAACAATAGAACTCCCCTATGACCCAGCAATAGCACTGCTAGGAATTTACCCAAGGGATACAGAAATGCTGAGGCATAGGAGCACATGTACCCCAATGTTCATAGCAGCACTCTCCACAATAGCTAAAACATGGAAAGAGCCTAAGTGTCCATCAACAGATGAATGGATCAAGAAGATGTGGTTTATCTATACCATGGAATACTACATGGCAATGAGAAACAATGAAATCTGGCCATGTGTAGCAACATGGATGGACCTTGAGGGTGTTATGCTGAGCGAAATAAGTCAGGCAGAGAAGGACAAATATCATATGTTTGCACGTATAGGAGGATTAGGAGGAACTTGACGGAGGAACAAGGGGGAGAAGAAGGGCGGAAATGGTGGGGGAAAGGGAGAGAGGCAAACCATGAGAGACTCTTGAATGCTGACAAAAACTGAGGACTGATGGATGTGGGGGGGAGGGGGGATGGGCATGGAGGAGGACACTTGTGGGGATGAGCACTGAGTGTTATGTGGAAACTAATTTGACAATAAACTATTTGTAAAAAATAAAAATAAAAATAAAATAAAAATAAAAATTAATGATAATAATAAAAAAAAATCTCCCAACAAATACGAGCTCTGTGCCAGATGGCTTCCCTGGGGAATTCTACCAGATATTTAAAACAGAATTAATACCCATTCTTCTCAAGCTATTCCAAAAAATAGAAATCGAAGGAAAACTTCCAGACTCATTCTACGAACCCAGCATCACTCTGATTCCCAAGCCAGACAGAGATCCAGCAAAAAAAGAGAACTACAGGCCAATATCCTTGATGAATACGGATGCAAAAATCCTCAACAAGATACTTACAAATCGAATCCAGCAGCACATAAAAAGAATTATCCACCAAGATCAAGTGGGATTCATTCCCGGGTTACAGGGCTGGTTCAATATTCGCAAATCAATCAATGTGATACATCACATCAACAAAAGGAAAGATAAAAATCATATGATCCTGTCGATAGATGCAGAAAAAGCACTTGACAAAATACAGCATCCTTTCTTAATAAAGACCCTCGAGAAAGTCGAGAAAGGAGGAATTTATTTAAACATCATCAAAGCCATCTATGAGAAGTCCTCAGCTAACATCATCCTCAACAGGGAAAAACTGAGAGCTTTCCCCCTGAGATCAGGATCACGACAGGGATGTTCACTCTCACCACTGTTGTTTAACATAGTGCTGAAAGTCCTAGCATCAGCCATCAGACAACAAAAGGAAATAAAAGGCATCAAAATTGGCAAAGAAGAAGTCAAACGTTCACTTTTCGCAGACGACATGATACTCTACATAGAAAACCCGATAGATCCACCAGAAGCCTACTAGAACTGATCCAAGAATTCAGCCAAGTTGCAGGGTACAAAATCAATGTACAGAAATCAGTTGCATTTTTATACACCAACAATGAAGCAACAGAAAGAGAGATCAAGAAACTGATCCCATTCACAATTGCACAAAAAACCATAAAAATACCTAGGAATAAACCAAACCAAGGATACAAGAGATCTGTATGATGAAAACTATAGAAAACTTATGAAGGAAATTGAAGAAGACACAAAGAAATGGAAAAACATTCCATGCTCATGGATTGGAAGAATAAATATAGTTAAAATGTCAGTATTACCCAAAGCAATCTACACATTCAATGCAATCCCAATCAAAATTGCACCAGCATACTTCTCAAAACTAGAACAAACTATCCTAAAATTTGTATGAAACCACAAAAGACCCCGAATAGCCAAAGTAATACTGAAGAAGAAAACCAAGATGGGAGGTATCACCATCCTAGACTTTAGCCTCTACTACAAAGCTGTCGTCATGAAGACAGTATGGTATTGGCACAAAAACAGACACATTGACCAATGGAATAGAGCTGAGAACTCAGAATTGGACCCAAAAGTATACAGCCAACTAATCTTTGACATAGCAGGAAAGAGTATCCAGTGGAAAAAAGACAGCCTCTTTAACAGATGGTG
>NW_024081061.1:1401702-1553285 GCF_003009895.1 Hyaena hyaena | reverse complement strand
ATGAACAGACACTTCTCCAAAGAGGACATCCAGATGGCCAACAGACACATGAAACGATGCTCAGCATCCCTCCTCATCAGGGAAATACAAATCAAAACCACACTGAGATACCACCTCACGCCAGTCAGAGTGGCTAAAATGAGCAAATCAGAGGACTCTAGATGCTGGCGAGGATGTGGAGAAACGGGCACCCTCCTACACTGTTGGGGGGAATGTAAACTGGTGCAGCCCCTCTGGAAAACAGTGTGGAGCTTCCTCAGAAAGTTAACAGTAGACCTCCCCTATGACCCAGGAATAGCACTGCTAGGAATTTACCCAAGGGATATAGAAATGCTGATGCATAGGAGCACATGTACCCCAATGTTCATAGCAGCACTCAACAATAGCCAAAACATGGAAAGAGCCTAAGTGTCCATCAACAGACAAATGGATCAAGAAGATGTGGTTTATCTATACGATGGAATACTACATGGCAATGAGAAAGAATTAAATCTGGCCATGTGTAGCAACATGGATGGACCTTGAGGGTGTTATGCTGAGTGAAATAAGTCAGGCAGAGAAGGACAGATACCATATGTTTGCACATATAGGTGGGAACTTAACGGAGAACCGTGGGGGAGAAGGGGGGAAATAGTGGGGAAGAGAGAGAGAGGAAAACCATGAGAGACTCTTGAATGCTGAGAACAAACTGAGGACTGATGAATGTAGGGGGGGAAGGGGGAGATAGGCATGGAGGAGGGCACTTGTGGGGATGAAACTGGGTGTTATATGGAAACCAACTTGACAATAAACTATTGGGAAAAAATAAACATTAAAAAAGCAAAAAAGGAAATTCTATAAATCAATAACACTGTAACAGAAATGAAAAATGATCAGCTTATTGATGAGTAAAGCTAAGGAAAAAATCAGTGAATCAGAAGATATGTCAATAGAAAATTCACAAACCTAAAAGCAAAGAGGAAAAAAATATCGAAAAGAAATGAATAAAATATCCAAGAACTGTGGGACAATTACAAAGAAAAAAAAGTAGCATATACATAATGGGCAAAACAGGAGAAGAAAGAAAGGAACAGAAGAAATACTTAAAATAATTGCTGAGAGGGGCACCTGGGTGGCTCAGTCGGTTAAGCATCCGACTTTGGCTCAGGTCATGATACACAGTTTGTGGGTTTGAGCCCTATATCGGATTCTGTGCTGACAGTTCAGAGCCTGAAGCCTGTTTCAGATTCTGTGTCTCCCTCTATCTCTGCCACTGTCCCCACTTGTGCTCTGTCTCTCTCTGTCTCAAAAATAAACAAAACCAAAAATTTTAAAAATGAAATAATTGTTGAGAATTTTCTAAAATTAATGACAGACACCAAACCACAGATCCAGGAAGCTCAGATGAACCCAAGCAGAATAAATATCAAAGAAAATCTACACCCACAGATATCATATTCAGACTCCAGAAAACTAACAACAAAGAGAAAATCTTGAAAGAAGCCAGAGGAAAGAATAAAACTTATCTCAGAGGAACAAGGGTAAGAATTACATCAGACTTCTCTTCAGAAATTATGTGTACTAGCTAGAATTCTCTAGAAAAACATAACCAATGGTGTGCATGTATGCGTGTGTGTGTTTAAAGAATTGTCTTACAGTATTATTGAGGCTGGCAAACCCAAAATCTTCAGGATGAACTATCAGGCTGGAAATCAGGGAAGAAATGACACTACAGTTCAAGTCTGAAGGTCATGTGCTTGCAGAATTCACTCTTACTAAGGGGAAATCAACCTTCTGTTCTAACCAGACCTTCAAATGATTGGATAGGGCCCAGCCACATAATGGAAGACAACATACTTTATTTGAAGCCCACTGACTTAAATGTCACTCTCAAACAGAAACACCCTCTCAGAAATATCTAAAATTGTTTGGCCACATGTCTAGGCATTGTGACCCGGAGGAGTTAACATATAAAATTAACCATCGTATCATGCAAACAAGAATATAGTGAAGTAAAATATTTAAACTTTTGGAAGAAAAACACTGCATCAACCTAGAATTACGTATTCAGCAAAATTATCCTTCACAAGTAAAGGAGAAATAGACCTTCTCAAACAAACTAAACACTGAGTGAATTTTTCACCCTAGCTCTACCTTTAAAGAAATGGGGGCGCCTGGGTTGTTCAGTCGGTTAACTGTCCGACTTCGGCTCAGGTCATGATCTCACAGTCCGTGGATTCGAGCCCCGTGTTGGGCTCTGTGCTGACAGCTCACAGCCTGGAGCCTGCTTCAGATTCTGTGTCTCCCTCTCTCTCTGCCCCTCCCCCGCTCGCTCTCTGTCTCTCAAAACAAAGACGTAAAAAAAATTAAAAAAAAAAGAAATGTTAAAAAGCTCCTTAAAAGAAAAGATAATATACGTCAGAAACTCATATCTATATAAAGAAATAGAAGCATTTGATAAAGAATATATTAAGGCAAAATAATTTGTAAATGTTCTCATTCTTTATTTTTAATTGTTTATTTATTTTTAAAAAATGTAATGTTTATTTTTGAGAGAGAGGGAGAGAATGTGGGTGGCAGAGGGGCAGAGACAGAGGGAGACAGAATTCAAAGCAGGCTCCAGGCTCTGAGCCATTAACACAGAGCCTGACGTGGGGCTCAAACCCACAAACTGTGAGATCATGATTTGAGCCGAAGTTGGACACTTAACCAACTGAGCCACCCAGGTACCCCTATTTATTTTTAAGAGAGAGGTAGCATGAGTTGGTAGGGAGACAGAGGATCTGAAGCAGGCCCCGTGCTGTGAGCAGAGAGCCTCAGGTGGGGCTTAAACCCACAAACCGAGAGATCATGACCTGAGCCAGAATCAAGAGTTGGTTGCCTAACCAATGAGGCAGTGGGTGCCCCTAAATTTCCTTATTCTTAATTGATTGCTTTGTTTTAAAAAATAACATCATGAATATATTGGATGGTTATAGCTTATAGATGTAGTTATAACTAATGGCAACAGTGTTATTAGGGACAGGAGGAAAGAATTGGGAACACTCTGATATAATGTACCTGTATTGCCCATGAAGTGGTATGATATTATTTGAAATTCAAAGTAGAGCATCTTTTCATGTGTCTGTTGTCGATCCATAGGTCTTCTTCAGAGAAATGTCTGTTCGTGTCTTCTGCCCATTTTTAAGTCAGATTTTTGGGTGCGGAGTTTGATAAGTTATTTATATATTTTGGATACTAACCCTTTATAGATATGTCATTTGCAAGTATCTTCTCCCATTCCATGTTTTGCCATTTAGTTTCATAGATTGTTTCCTTTACAACGCAGAAGCTTTTTATTTTGATGAAGTTCCAATGCTTTATTTTTGCTTTTATTTCCCTTGCCTCAGGAGACATCTAGAAAGAAGTGGCTATGGCCCATGTCAAAGAGGATACTGCCTGTGCTCTCCTCTAAGATTTTGATGGTTTCAGGTCTCACATTTAGGTCTTTAATCCATTTCGAATTTGTTTCTGTGTATGGTGTAAGAAAATGGTATGGTTTCATTCTTTTGCATGTTGCTGTCCAATTTTCCTAACACCATTTGTTGTTGAAGAGACTGTCTTTTATCCATTGGATATTATTTTCTGCCTTGTTGAAGAATAGTTGAACATATAGATGTGGGTCCATATCTTGGTTTTCTAGTCTGTTTTATTGATTTATGTGTCTATTTTTGTGCCAGTACCATGCTGTCTTGATCACTATAGCTTTGGAATATGACTTGAAGTCTGAAATTGTGATGCCTCTAGTTTTAACTTTCTTGTTAATGGTTGCTTTTGCTACTGGGGACTTTTGTTGTTCCATATAAATTTATGATTGTTTGTTCTAGCTCTGTGAAAAAATGGCTATAGATATTTGGTAAGGATTGCATTAAATGTGTAGATTATTTTGGGTAATACAGATATTTTTAACAATATTTGTTCTTCCAACCCATGAGCAGGGAATGTCTTTCCATTTGTTTGCATCATCTTTAATTTCTTTCATCGGTGTTTTATAGTTTTAGGAGTACAGGTCTTTCATCTCTTGGTTAAGTTTATTCCTAGGTATCTTATGTCTCTTGGTGCAATTGTAAATGGGGTTGATTCCTTGATTTCTCTGTCTGCTGCTTCATTATTGGAGTACAGAAATGCAACAGATTTCTCCATATTGATTTTATGTCCTGCTACTTTGCTGAATTCATGTATCAGTTCTAGCACATGAAGGAAAAATCAACAAATCTAAAAGGCACCCTACAAAATGGGAGAAGATATTTGCAAGTGACATAAAGTGTTAGTATCCAAAATATATAAAGAATTTACCAGGTGCCTGGATGGCTCAGTTGTTAAGTATCTGACTGTAGCTCAGGTTGTGATCTCATAGTTCATGAGTTGGAATCTCACATCAGGTGAGCTCAAGTCCCACTTCAGGTGAGCTCATGCCCCACTTCAGGTGACTTCATGCCCCATACGAGTTCCACATGGGGTAAACACAAGCCCCACTTCGGATGAGCCCTGCTTCTCTCTCTCACCCTCTCTCTCTCTCTTTCCCCTTTGCTCACTTGCACCGTCTCTCTCTTTCTAAAATAAAATAATAAAATAAAATAAAGTAAAGTAAAATGAAATGAAATGAAATGAAATAAAATAAAATAAATAAAACAATTTTTAAAAATAAAATAAAAAATAAAATAAAAATAACTTACCAAATTCAACAGCCCCCCCCCCAAAAAAAAAAAACAGTTAAGAAACGGGCAGAAGACATTAATAGAATTTTTTTTCTTCCAAAAAAAGACATCCAGATGGCCAACAGACACATGAAAAGATGCTAAACATCACTCATCATTAGGGAAATACAAAACAAAACCATGATAGGATACCAATTCACACCTGTGAGAATGGTTAAAATTAACAACACAGGAAACTACAGATGTTGGCAAGGATGCAAGGAAGCCTCTGTTATTGGGAATGTAAACTGATGCAGCCAATGTGGAAAACAGTATGGAGTTCTTCAAAAAATTAAAAATCGGGGCGCCATGGTGGCTTAGTTGGTGGAGCATCGAACTCTTGATTTTGGTTCAGGTAATGATCCCAGGTTCATGAGATCAAGCCCCACACCAGGCCCCATGCTGAGTGTGAAGCCTGCTTGGGATTCTCTCTTCTTCTCTCTCTCTCTCACTCTCTCTCTCCCCTCAGCCCCTCCTCCCCACTTGCACGCACCCTGTCTCTAAAAAAAAATTTTTTTTAAGTTAAAAATAGGGGCGGCTCAGTCAGTTAAGCATCCGACTTCGGCTTAAGTCATGATCTCATGGTTCATGGGTTTGAGCCCCACATTGGGCTCTGTGCTGACAGCTAGCTCAGAGCCTGGAGCCTGCTTCAGATTCTGTGCCTCCCTCTCCCTATGACCCTCCCCTGCTCACGCTGTCTCTCTCTCTCTCTCTCCTAGAAATAAATAAAACTAAAAAAAAAAAAAAAGAAGAAATAAACAAAAGATTAAAAAAAATTTTTAAGTTAAAAATACCCTCCTACAGTGTTGGTGGGAATGTAAACTGGTGTAGCCCCTCTGGAAAACAGTGTGGAGGTTCCTCAGAAATTAACACTAGAACTCCCCTAGGACCCAGCAATAGCACTGCTAGGAATTTACCCAAAGGATACAGAAATGCTGATTCATAGGGGCACAGGTACCACAAAGTTCATAGTAGCACTCTCAACAGTAGCCAAAACATGGAAAGAGCCTAAGTGTCCACCAAATGATGAATGGATCAAGAAGATGTGGTGTATCTATACGATGGAATACTACATGGCAATGAGAAAAAATGAAATCTGGCCATGTGTAGCAACATGGATGGACCTTGAGGGTGTTATGCTGAGTGAAATATGTCAGGCAGAGAAGGACAGATACCATATGTTTGCACGTATAGGTGGATTAGGAGGAACTTAACAGAGGACTATGGGGGAGAAGAAGGGGTAAAATAGTTGGGGAGAGGGAGGGGGGCAAACCGCGAGAGACTCTTGAATGCTGAGAACAAACTGAGGGCTGATGGGGGTGGAGGAGAGGGGAAAGGCGGTGATGGGCATGAAGAAGGGCACTTGTTGGGATGGGCACTAGGTATTATATGGAAATCAACTTGACAATAAACTATTTAAGAAAAAAAGAAAAAGAAAAAAGCATCTGGAAGAATGTATACCAAAATGTTAAGAGTGATCATCTCTAGGTGATGGGATTATAAGAGATTTTAATTTTGTTCATTTTGTTTATCTGTTTTCTCCCATAATCCTTTATTTGCTAATTAAGTGATTTTTGAAAAAAATAAATGTTTGTTCACTGGGGGAAAAAAAGTTAAAAATAGAACTACCCTACAACCCAAAAATTACACTATTAGGTACTTACCCAAAGGATACAAAAATACTGATTTGAGGAGCGCCTGAATGGCTCAGTCAGTTGAGGGTCTAATTCTAATTCTTTTTTTTTTTTTTTTCTGGTTGATGAGTCTAATTCTAATTCTTGATTTTAGTTCAGGTCATGATTCAAGGGTCGTGGAATCAACCCTATGTGCTGAGTGTGGAGGCTGCTTAAGATTCTCTCTCTCTCTCTCTCTCTCTGTCTACCTTCTGCCCCTCTACTCCACTTGTGCTCTCTTTTTCTAATTAAAAAGAACACTGATTCAAGGGGTACGAGTACCTGATGTTTACAGCAGCATTACAGACAAAAGCCAAATTATGGAAAAAGTCCAAATGTCCATTGATTGATGAACAGATAAAGAAGATGTGGTACGTGTGTGTGTATACACATTATACATTTATAATGGAATATACATTATACATATATACATTGTACATATATAATGGAACATTATTCAGCCATCAAAAATAATGAAATCTTACCATTTATAACAATGTGAATGGAGCTAGAGCATATTATACTAAGTGAAATAAGTCAGCCAGGGAAAGACAAATACCATATGATTTCACCCATAAGTGGAATTTAAGAAACAAAAAGCTGAACATAGAGGAAGAGGAAAAAAAGAGTGGGAAGCAAGCCCTTAGAAACATTTAAGTGTAGAAAACAAACTGACCATTACTGGATGGAAGGTTGTGGGGGGGGGTGCTAAATGGGTAATGGGTACTAAGGAGGGCACTTGTTATATTGAGCACTGGCTATTGTATGTAAGTGATGAATCTACTCCTGAAACTAATATTACTCTATATGTTAACCAACTAGAATTTAATAAATGTTTAGGAAAAAAGAAATCCAAAAAAAGTTAAAGTTCTAAATACACCAATTAAAAGATAGAGAGTTTTAGGGGCACCTGGTGACTCAGTCGGTTGAGTGTCACACTCTTGGTTTTGGCTCAGGTCATGATCTCATGGTTTGGGAGTTTGAGCCCTGCATCAGGCTCTGCACTGACAGTGTGGGGCCTGCTTGGGATTTTCTCTTTCTCACTTTCTCTCTGCTCCTTCCCCACTTGTTCATTCTCACTCTCTCTCTCTCTCAAAATAACTGAATAAACTTTAAAAAAAATACAGACTATCAGAGTGGATAAAAACAAAACCAAACTATATTTTGTCTATAAGAAACTCCTTCACATAGAAACACACAGATAGGTTAAAAGCAGATAGATGGAGAAATATATACCACACTAACAGTAATCCAAATAAAGCAAGAATACCCATTTCTTTTTTTTTTAATGTTTTATTTATTTCTAGGAGACAGAGAGAGAGACAGTGTGAGCAGGGGAGGGCCAGAGAGAGAGGGAGTCACAGACTGAAACAGGCTCCAGGCTCTGAGCTGGCAGTCAGCACAGAGCCCGACGCGGGGCTCAAACCCACGAACCGTGAGATCATGACCTAAGTGAAAGTCGGACGCTTAACCAACTAAGCCACCCAGGCGCCCCAAGAATAGCGATTTCAATTTAAGACACAGCAGATTTTAGAGCAAGGAAAATTATGAGGAGTAAAAATGGGCAAAACACAATGAAAAAGAGGTCACTCCTCTAAGAATAAACAATCCTAAATGTGTAATCCTGAAGGCACCTAACAACAGAGCATCAAAATAGATGAGGCAAAATACTGATAGAAATGCAAGAGGAAATATATAAATCTACTATTATACTTGGA
Organism: Hyaena hyaena; assembly: GCF_003009895.1. Lineage (NCBI taxonomy): Eukaryota > Metazoa > Chordata > Mammalia > Carnivora > Hyaenidae > Hyaena > Hyaena hyaena. Next base: position 1,545,179 of record NW_024081061.1, on the reverse strand, counting down.
GACTTCAAAACCTCTCAACAAGTAATTAACAGATTCAGAAAAAAAAATGGTAAGAACACAGTTGAACTAAAAATACTATCAATCAACTGGATCTAACTGACATTTATAGAATATGTTATTAAACAACCAAAGAATACACAATTCTCAACCAACCGAAAGTTGGAAATTCCCAAAGTATGTGGAGATGAAACAACAGACATCTAAATGACATGAATCAAGTAAGGAGTCACAAAATAAATTTTAAAATACTTTGAACTAAATGAAAATGAAAATATTATACAGCAAAATTTGTGGGTTGCAGCAAAAGCAGTGCTGAGACAAAAATTTACAGTATTGAAAACATATATGAGAAAAGAAAAGAGATCTCAAATCAATAATCTATGCTTCCACTTTAGAAAACTAAAAAATAAGAGCAAATTAAATCAAAAATAAGTAAAAGAAAAGATATAATTAAAATTACAGTAAAAGCCAATGAAAGTATAAACCAGGTAAACGACAGATAATCAATGAAACCAAAATCTGATTCTTCAAAAATATAAACTGATAGGGGCGCCTGGGTGGCTTAGTCGGTTAAGCGTCCGACTTTCGTATAGGTCATGATCTCGCGGTTCGTGGGTTCGAGCCCCGCGTCGGGCTCTGTGCTGACTGCCAGCTCAGAGCCTGGAGCCTGTTTCGGAGTCTGTCACTCCCTCTCTCTCTGACCCTCCCCTGCTCACGCTGTCTCTCTCTCTCCTAGAAATAAATAAAACATTAAAAAAAATTTTTTTAAATATATAAACTGATAAACTTCTAGCCAAGCTAACTAAGCAAAAAAGAAAGAAGACACAAATTACTAATATTGGAAACTAAAGGACACCATTAGTAGTGATCCCATGGACATTGAAATAATAATAAAAGAGTATTATCAACAATTCTATACCCACTAACTTGATAACTTAAGTGAAATAGTCCAATTTCTTGAAAGATGCAATCTGCCAAAACTCATCCAAGGAGAAAAAGATAATCTGAATAAGTGTATATCTTTTAAGGAAATTGAATGAACAATTAATAGATTGTTCCAAAATAGAATAGTTCAAAATAGAACTTCCAAAATAGAAATCATGAGGCCCAAATTGTTTCAAATTTTACCAAACATATAAAGAGGAAATGATACCAGTTTTGCATGATTTCTTCCATAAAAAAAAAAAGAAACAGAAAGGACATTTCCTAAGTCATTTTATGAGACAGATCAATATCTCTCATCAACATAGATACAAAAACTTCAGCAAAATATTAGCAAATCAAATGTAACTGTGAAAATTATCCACCATGACCCAGTGGGATTTATTCCAGGTATGCAAGGCTGATTCAACATTTAAAAATCAGGAATGCCTGGCTGGCTTATTCAGTAAAGCATGAGACTCTTGATCTTGGGATCATGAGTTTGAGACCCATGTTGGGCATAAAGTTTACTTTTAAAAAATCATATTATGTAATGTATCACATCAAAAGGCTAAATAAAAAAGAAAAATCATGTGATCGTATCAATATATGCTGAAAAAGTATTAGACAAAATCCAACATCCATTCATTAGAATAGTAAAAACAAAACAAAGCAAAAACAAACAAACAAACAAAAAAACTCTTAGGAAACTAGGAAGACAGAAGAACTTCCTCAACTGATAAACAACATATTAAAAAAAAAAAAGTAAAGTGGCACCTGGATGGCTAAATCGGTTTAGCATCTGACTCTTGATTGTGGCTCAGATCATGATCTCAGCTCAGACCAGGATCTCACAGTTCATGAGTTCAGGTCCCATGTCTGCTCTGCACTGAAAGCAGGGACAGAATTGGGATTCTGTCACCCTTTCTCTCAGCTCCTTCCCCACTTGCGTGTGTGCTCTCTCTTTCTCTCTCTCTCAAAAATAAATAAACATTTTAAAAAGTATACAGCTAACATTATACCTAATGGTGAGAAACTAGTTGTTTTTCCCTTAATAATGAGTACAAGATAAGTATGTTCCCTCGTACCAGTCCTATTTAAAATCATACCAGAAGTCCTGGCTGATGCAATAAAACACGGGAAGGAAACAAAATATATATTTTGGGAAGGAAGAAATATTATCTTTGCTTGCATGTGATATGACTGTCTATGTAGAAAATTTCAAAAAATCAACTAAAAACTTCTGAAATCAACAAGAAACTATAGCCAGGTGGTTGCAGGATACAAAGTTAATATATAAAAGTCAATTGCTCTTCTGTATATCAGCAGTAACTGGGATTTGAAATTTAAAACATAATACCACTTATACTAGCACTAAAATAATTGAAATACTTAGGTATAAATTTAACAAAACATGTAAAGGATCTACATGAGGAAAACTACAAAACTGTGATGAAAGAAATCAAAGAATATCTACATTAATGAAGAGGTATGTTCATTGATAAGAAGATTCATTATTAAGATTTCTTCCCAACATGATCTATAAATTCAAGGCAATCCCAATCAAAATCTCAGCAAACTATTTTGTGTATACTGACAAATTGGTTCTAAAGTTTATGTGGAAATGCAAAAGATCCAGACTACCAGTAGAATACTAATGAAAAACAAAGTTAGAGGATTGACACTACTTGATTTTAAGACTTACCATATAAAGCTACAGGATTCAAGACAGCATGGTACTGTCTGAGAAATGGACAAATAAATCAAGGGAACACCATATAAAGCCTAAGAACGGACTCATATTAATATAGTCAAGTGATATTTGACAAAAGAACAAAGGCAATTCAGTGAAAACAGGGGCATCTTTGCATAAATGTCCATGCTAAAGGCATTAGATATCCAAATGCAAATAAACAAAAAGAATATAGGTGCAGACCTTCCACCTCTCATGAAAACTAATTCTCAGAATGAATCAACAGATCTAAATGTAAAATGCAAAATTATAAAACTTCTAGATGATACCATAGTAAAAATTTTAGACAACCTTGAGTTTAATGACCACTTTTTAGACAGAACATCAAGAGCACATTTAAGAAAAAAGAAGTGATGGACTTCATTAAAATTAAAAGCTGCTGCTCTGTGAAAGATCCTGTTTTTTTTTTAAATTTAATGTTTATTTATTAGTTGAGAAAGATGGAGTGTGAGTTGGGGAGGGGCAGAGAGAGAGGGGGACACAGAATCTGAAGTAGGGTCCCGGCTCTGAGCTGTCAGCACAGAGCCCACATGGAACTCAAACCAACAGACTATGAGATCATGACCTGAGCTGAAGTTGTTGCCCAACCAACTGAGCCACACAGGCACCCCCAGAGACACTGTTAAGAGAATGGAAATATAAGCCACAGACTAGAAGAAATATTTGCAAAACATATAATTTAAATAACAACAACAACTTTGGGGCACCTAAGTGGCTCAGTCGGTTCAGTGTCTGACTTTGACTCAGGTCATGATCTCACAGTTTATGGGTTTGAGCCCTGTGTTGGTCTCTGTGCTGACAGCTCAGAGCCTGGAGCCTGCTTTGGATTCTGTATCCTGCCTTCTCTCTTGACCCCTCTCCTACTCACACTTTGTGTCTCTCTTTCAAAAATAAACATTAAAAAAAAAAAAAACTTGTTTCCAAAACATATGTTATAGATTGTTTCTGTCCCCCAAATTCAGATGTTGAAACCAACTCCCCAAGGTGATGGTATTACTAGGTGGGGTCATGAACAGGGTTAGTGCCCTTCTAATGGAGCTATCACAAACCTCCCTAGTCCCATTCCATCATGTGAAGAGATGGTAATACATGAACCATGAGGATTTCACCAATCACAAATCTGCCAGCGCCATGAACCTGGACTCCAAACCTATGAAAAATAAATTTCTGTTGTTTATAAGTCACCTGTGGCATTTTGTCACAGCAGCCCAAACACACAATATACAAAGACAATATACAAAGAACTCTTAAAAGTTAACAATAGATGAGTTAAGATGGTGGAGCAGCATGGAGACCCTGAGCTTGTCTCATTCCTGAAATGCAACTAGATCAGCACCAAACCATTGTGGACATGTATGAAACTGATCCGAGAATTAATGTAAAAATCTGCATAACTTAAGCCACAGGTCTCAGCAGACACATGGTAAGGAGAAGTGATCTGGGGGAGAGAAAAGCCACAGAGGGTAGGGAGTTGTTTTTGCAGAGAGAGAACAGAAGAAAAAGAGAAAGGTGAAGAGTGCTACACATCAGGATCATGCAAAAAAAGCACCCCCTCCAAGTAGCTGGAGAGAGAGAGAGAAAGAGAGAGAGTGTGAAAACACTCACAGGGAACTAAACAAGAAATATGTTCCCCAAAACCATTGACAGCAAGAAAGGAGAGGGTTTCGATACCACCAAGATTCTATAAACAGTGGAGCACAGAGTTTGAAGTTTCAGAGCTCAGTGCCTGGCAGTGTACTGGTGAGGAAGTAGGATGAATCCCCAGGAGCAAGCAGCGTGTCTGAGGGGTCCATGTGCCACATAAGAAGAAGTGGTTCCACTGCTCGGTGTGCATTTGGTGGAGGCCATATGGCCTCCCCACAGGCAAAAGTCCCAGCAGACCCCAGAGACCAGCCAAGTTTGGTGGTATTGGGACAAAGATGCCAGAGATCAGTGAAATCTGGCACCAGCTGTGTCTTGTGATTTGTCATAATCTCTGAATCTCTGCCACTGCATGACTGCATGAATGTTTTCTGGGGAAAGTCAGCACTCAGCCATTGCTCAGCAAGACCCTCATCCAGAGAGTCAGCACAGGTCCTAGCCATGCTCATCTCTGAAGTGTGAACTTTTGAAACACGGCCCCATCTGAGATAAAACTCTGGAGAGCAAGCGGACAGCTTGGACATGGACAGCATAGAGTCAGGGTAGAGGTAGGGATGGATAGAGGCCTGAGACAAAGGTGGGGTGCTTGAACACTGGTCTGTGAGAAGGCAAAGTTCTTGTGCCAGAGACTATGGAGTTGGGTGAAGCCACTTCCACCTCTTCCACAAAGGTGCATGGATGCATGAACAGTGATCAACCCCAGTATGCTAAACAGCGCCATCTAGTGAATAACAGAGCTGTTACACCACCCCCTGCACAGCTGAGCCCTCTAATCACATCCCCCAGAAGACCAGCTCAGAAATCCACCTGCTTACTGTATGGACTAGAGAGTGCTTCTTGGACAAAGGAGGAGAAATTTTAATTTTGTTTTTACTTTACTTTTTTAAAAAAACTTTTATTCAACTTAACTATTATATTCTATTCTATTATATAATTTTTTCAATGTTTATTTTTGAGAGAGAGAGGAAGACAGAGTGTGAGTGAGGGAGGGGCAGAGAGACAGAAGAAGAAACAGAATCTGAGCAGTCTCCAGGCTCCAAGCTGTCAGCACAGAACCCAGTGCAGGGCTCGAATTCACAAGCTGTGAGATTATGACCTGAGCCAAAGTCAGATGCTTAATACACTAAGCCACTCAGGCTCAATTTATATATAAAAGATTATATAAATTTTTAATTACAATGTTTTTCTTTTTTTTTTCTTTCATTTCCCTTTTTTCCCCTATTTTATCAAGCTTCTTTCAACAAGTAGACCAAAACATACCTAGGATCTACCTTCCTTTGATTTTTTTTTTTAATTTTTAATTTTATTGGTTTTTTTTCTATCTCCAAACTGACAAAATGAAGGAATTCACCCAGAAGAAAGAACAGGAACAGGGGCGCCTGGGTGGCTTAGTCGGTTAAGCGTCCGACTTTCGCTTAGGTCATGATCTCACGGTTCGTGGGTTCGGGCCCTGCGTCAGGCTCTGTGCTGACTGCCAGCTCAGAGCCTGGAGCCTGTTTCAGTCTGTGACTCCCTCTCTCTCTGACCCTCCCCTGCTCACGCTGTCTCTCTCTCTCTCCTAGAAATAAATAAAACATTAAAAAAACAAAAAAGAAAGAACAGGAACAAATGACAGCTCAAGACTTAATCAACAAAGATATAAGTAGGATGTCTGAACTAGATTTAGAACCATGATAATAAGAACACAAGCTGAAGTTCAAAGAAACACACCAGAGTATCCCTTTCTGTGGAGATAAAAGAAATAAAATTCAGTTAGGCCCAAGTTAAAAATTCTACAAGTGAGTTGCAATCTCAAATGTATGCCACAACAGCAAGGATTGATGAAACAGAGCAGCAAATCACCAATACAGAAGATAAAATTATCGTAAATAATGAAGCATAAAAAAAAGAGGGAAACAAAGGCAAAGGCCACAGTACAAGACTTAAAGAGCTCAGTGACTTGTTAAACAGGAATAACATTCAAATCATAGGAGTTCCAGAAGATGAAGAGGGAGAAAAGGGGGCAGAAGGTTTATGTGGGCAATTATAACAGAAAACTTTCCTAACTTTGGGAAGGACACATAAATCAAAATCCAAGAAGCACAGAGAATTCCCATTATATTTAACAAAAATTGACCTCCAACAAGGCTTATCATGCTCAAATTCACAAAATACACAGACAAGGAAAGATTATAAAAGTAGCAAGGAAAAAAAAAGTCCTTACCCTATAAGGGAAGACAGATTAGGTTCACATCAGACCTATCCATAGAAACGGCAGGCCAGAAACAGTACCAGGATATATTCAATATGCTGAACTGAAAAAATATGCAGCTAAGAATTCTTTATCCAGCAAGGCTGTCATTCAAAATAGAAGGAGAGAGAGTTTCTGAGACAAACAAAAACTGAAGAAGTTTGTGACCACTAACTGCTCCTGCAAGAGATTTTAAAGGACCTTTGGGTGGAGAAAAGACAAAACACAACAACAACAACAAACCAAAAGTAATAAAGACTCGAAAGGACCAGAGAACATTACCAGAAACACCAATTCTACAGGCAACACAATGGCACTAAATTCATTACTTTCAGTACTCATGTAAATGTAAATGTGGTAAATGCTCCAATCAAAAGACACAGGGTATCAGAATGGATAACAAAACAAGACCTATCTATACGCTGCTTACAAGAGACTCATTTTAGGTCTAAAGACACCTGCAGAATGAAAGTAAGGGGATGGAGAACCATCTGTCATGCTAACGTCTTCAAAAGAAAGCTGGAGTAGTCATCGTTATATCAGACAAACTAGATTCTAAAATAAAGACTGTTAACAAGAGATAAGAAGAGTATTATATCATAATTAAGGGGCCTATCCACCAAGAAGATCTAACAATTGTAAATATCTATGCCCCCAACATGGAATATCCCAGATATATAAATCAATTAATCACAAACATAAAGGAACACATTGATAATAATAAAATAATAGTAGGTGAGTCAACTACACTTACAGCAATGGACAGACAATGTAAGCAGAAAATCAACAAGGAAACAATGGTTGTGAATGACTTACTGGATCAGATGGACTTAATAGATATATTCAGAATATTCCTTCCTAAAGCAGCAGAATGAATACACATTCTTCTTGAGTGTACATGGAAAATTCTCCATTAGAGATCACATACTGGCCCACAAATCAGTTCTCAACAAGTACAAAAAGACTGAGATCATACCTTGCATATTTTCAGACCACAATGTTGTGAAACCAGAAAACAACCACAAGGAAAAATTTGGAAAGACAATGAATACTTGGAGATTAAATAACATCTTACTAAAGACTGAATGGGTTAACCAAAAAATTAAGAGAGGAAATTAAAAGTACATGGAAGCCAATGAATATGAAAACGTGACAGTAGAAAATCTCCAGGATGCAGCAAAAGTGGTCATAAGAGGGAAGTATATAGCAATCCAGACCTTCCAAAAGACAAAAGAAAGTTCCAAAATACACAACCTAATCTTACACCTAAAAGAGCTGGAAATAGAATGACAAATAAAGTCCCAAACCAGCAGAAGAAGGGAAATAATAAAGATTAGAGCAGAAACCAATTATAGCCAAAAACAAAAAACAGAAAAACAGTGGAATATAAATGAAACCAGGAGCTTGTTCTTGGAAGTAATTAACAAAATTGACAAACCTCTAGCTAGATTGATCAAAAAGAAAAATGAAAAGAACCAAATAAAATAATGAATGAAAGAGGAGAGATCAAAACCAACACTGCAGAAATACAAACAATAATAAGAGCATATTATGTGCAATTATATGCCAACAAACTGGGCAGTCTGGAAGAAATGGACAAATTCCTAGAAATATAAACTACCAAAACTGAAACAGGAAGAATAGAAAATTTGAACAGACCCATATCCTATAAAGAAATTGAATCATTAATCAAAAATATTCCAACAAACAAGAGTCCAGAGCCAGATGGCTTTCCACGGGAATTCTACCAAAAATTTAAAGAAAAGTTAACGCCGATTGTTTTAAATCTGTTCCAAAAAATATATAAATGGAAGGAAAACTTCCAAATTCATTCTGTGAGGCCAGCATTACCTTGATTCCAAAACCATACAAAGACCCCACTGAAAAGGGGAACTACAGACCAATTTCCCTGATGAACATGGATGCAAAAATTCTCAACAAAGTACTAGCAAACCAGATCCAACAATACACTAAAAGAACTACTCACCACAATCAAGTGGGATTTATTCCTGGGATGCAGGGCTGGTTCACTATATGCAAATCGATCAATGTGATACATCATAGTAGTAAAAGAAACAATAAGAACCACAAGATCCTCTCAATAGATGCAGAAAAAGCAATTGACAAAATACAACATTATTTCTTGATAAAAGCCCTCAAGAAAACAGAGATAGAAGGAACATACTTCAAGATCATAAAAGCCATATATGAAAGACTTACAGCCAATATCATCCTCAGTGAGGAAAAACTGAAAGCTTTCCCCCTAGGGTCAGGAACACTACAGAAATATCCACTCTCACCACTGTTATTCAACACAGTGTTGGAAGTCCTAGCTTCAGCAATCAGACAACAAAAAGAAATAAAAGGCATCCAAATCGGGAAGGAGGAACTCAAACTTTCACTCTTCGCAGACAACATGATACTGTACATGGAAAATCCAAGACTCCACAAAAAAAAACTGCTAGAGCTGATCCATGAATTAAGTAAAGTCGCAAGATATAATATCAACGTATGGAAATTGGTTGTGTTTCTATACACCAATAATTAAGCAGTAGAAGGAGATATCAAGGAATTGATTCCATTTACAATTGCATGAAAAACCATGAAATACCTATCCATAAACCTAACCAAAGAAGTGAAAGATATATACACTGAAAACTATAGAAAGCTTATTAAAGAAATTGAAGACACAAAGAAATGAAAAAAACATTCCATGCTCATGGATTAAAAGAATGAATATTGTAAATGTTGATACTACGAAAGCAATCTATACATTCAATGCAATCGCTATCAAAATAACACCATCATTCTTCACAGAGCTAGAACAAACAATTCTAAAATTTGTCTGGAACCACAAAATACCTCAAATAGCCAAAGTAATGTTGAAAAAGAAAACTAAAGTTGGAGGCATCACAATTCTGGCCCTCAAATGGTATTACAAAGCAGTAATCATCAAGACAGTATGGTACTGGCACAAAAATAGACACAGAGATCAATGGAACAGAATAGAGAACCTAGAAAGAGCCAAAGAGATATGGCCAACTAATCTTTGACAAAGCAGGAAAGAATATCCAATGGAAAAAAGAGAATCTCTAGCAAATAGTACTGAGAGAACTGGACAATAATGTGCAAAAAAAGAAACTGGACCACTTTCTTACACCATACACAGAAATAAATTCAAAATGGATGAAAGACCTAAATGCAAGACAGGAAACCATCAAAATCCTAAAGGAAAAAACATGCAGCAACCTCTTTGACCCAGGATGCAGCAACTTCTTACTTGACATATCTCCAGAGGTAAAGGAAACAAAAGCAAAAATGAACTACTGGGACCTCATCTAGATAAAAATTTCTGCATGGCAAAGGAAACACTCAGCAAAACTAAAAGGCAACTATCAGAATGGGAGAACATATTTGCAAATGACATATCAGAAAAAAGGTTAGTATCCAAAATCTATAAAAAACTTATCAAACTCTACACCCAAAAACTAAATAATCCAGTGAAGAAATGGGCAAAATGCATGAATAGACACTTCTCCAAAGAAGACATCAGATGGCTAATAGACACATGAAAAAAATGTTCAACATCACTCATCATCAGGGAAATACAAATCATAACCATGATGAGATACCACCTCACACCTGTCAGAATGGCTAAAATTCCCAACTCAGGCAACAGCAGATGTTGGCGAAGATACAGAGAAAGAGGAACACTTTTGCACTGCTGTGGGAATGCAAACTGGTGCAGCCACTCTGGAAAACAGTATGGAGATTCCTCAAAAAGTTAAAAATAGAACAACCCTATGACCCAGCAATTGCATTACTAGGTATTTATACAAAGGACACAAAAATGCTGATTCAAAGTGGCACATGCACCCCAATGTTTACAGCAGCACTATCATTAATAGCCAAAGTATGGAAAGACCCCAAATGTCCATCGACTGATGAATGAATAAAGAAGAGGTGGTATATACATACAATGGATATTACTCTGTGATCAAAAAGGATGAAATTTTGCCATTTGAAACAACATGGATGGAACTAAGGTGTACTATGATAAGTGAAATAAGTCAGTCAGAGAAAGAGAGATATCATATGTTTTCACTCATATGTGGAACTGGAGACACTTAACAGAAGACCATGATGGGGGGTGGGGAGGAGATAGTTAAAAACAGAGAAGAAGTAAGGCAAACCATAACAGACTCTTAAAAACACAGAACAAACTGAGGGTTGATGGGGAGAGTCAGGGAGAGGGGAAAATGGATGATGGGCATCGAGGAGGGCACTTGTTGGGACGAGCACTGGGGGTTATATGTAAGTGATGAATCATGCAAATCAACCCCTAAAACCAAGAGCACACTATATACACTGTATGTTAGCCAACTTGCTAATAAATTATATTAAAAAATTAAAAACAGAACTACCCTACAACCCAACAATTGCACTACTAGGTATTTATCCTAAAAACACAAAAACATTGATTCAAAGGGGCACATGCACCCCAAAGTTTATAGCAGCACTACTGACAAGAGCCAAAGTACATAAGAACCCAAATGTCCGTCAAAAGATGAATGAAAGATCAAAAAGAATGAAATCTTGCCATTTGTAACAACGTGGATGGAACTGGAGTGTATTAAGCTAAGCGAAGCAAGTCAGAGAAAGATAAATATGGTTTCTCACATGTGTGTAATTTAAGAAACAAAACAAATGAACATAGAGGAATGTAAGCAAAAATAAGATAAAAACAGAGAGGGAGATAAACCATTAGAGACTCTTAAATACAGAGAATAAACTGAGGGTTGCTGGTGGAGTGCTAGGTGGAGGAATGGACTAAAGTGAGTATGGGCATTAAGGAGGACACTTGTTGAGATAAGGAGTGGGTGTTATATGTAAATGATGAATCACTAAATTCTATTCTTTAAATCATTATTACACTATATGTTAACTAACTTGGATTTAAAATTTTTAAAAACGTTAATTATAATACCAACTCAATTGACTAAAGATCTGAATATACATCTCTCTCACCAAAAAAGATATACAAACGGCCAACAACAACAAAAAAGAGCATAGGAAAAGATGTTCAACATCACATGATACACAGGAATTAAAAGTTAAAACAATGAGATACCACTCTACTACCATCAAGATGACCAAAATCCAAAATACTATCAACACCAAATGCTGACAAGGATATGGAGCTACAGGAATTCCCATTCATTGTTTGTGGGAACAACACCACCTCATAAAACACTTTGGCGGTTATTTAGAAAACTAAACATAGGCTTGCCGTATGATCCCGCAACTGTGCTTCTAGGTACTTACCTAGACGAGCTGGAAAATTTGCCCAGCAAAATACCAGCATACAAAAATTTATGGTGGCTTTATTCTTAATTGAAAAATTAAGAATAATTAATTGATTGATGGATGGATTAATTGAATTTCAATTGCCAAAAATTGAAAGCAATCCAGATGTCCTTCAATAAATGATGGATAAACAAAGCTTGGTACATTAGTAGAATACCTTGAAAATTTGGGTTTGATTCCAGCCCACCACAATAAAGTGAGTGAAATGAATTTTCTGATTTCCCAGTGCATATAAAAGTTATATTTACATTATACTGCAATCTATTAAATACGCAATGGCATTATATCTAAAAAATAATGTGCACATCTTTTTTTATTAATTGTAGTCAGTTAACATACAGTGCAATATGGTTTCAGGAGTAGAATTCAGTGATAATCACATAAAATACCCAGTTCATCACAAAAAAATACCCTCTTTAATATCCATCACCCATCTAGCCCATCACCCACCCACCTCCCTCCATTAAGCCTCAGTTTGTTATCTATTGTTGAGGCTCTTGAGGTTTGTTTTCCTCTCTCCTGTTTTCCCCCATTCCCATGTTTATCTGTTTTGTTTTGTTTTAAAGATTTTTCAAAAAATGTTTAATCTGTATTTATTTTTGAGAGAGAGAGACAGAGGACGAGCAAGGGAGGGTCAGGGAGAGAGGGAGACACAGAATGTGAAGCAGGCTCCAGGCTCTGAGCTGTCAGCACAGAGCCCGACGAGGGGCTCAAACCCACAAACCATGAGATCATGACCTGAGCCGAAGTTGGAAGCTTAACCGACTGAGTCACCCAGGTGCCCCTGTTTGTTTGTTTGTTTTTATTCCACATATAAATTCATATGGTGAAATCATATGGTTTTTGTCTTTCTCTGACTAACTTATTTTACTTAGCATAATACACTCTAGCTCCATCCACGTCATTGCAAATGGCAAGATTTCATTCTTCTAAAAAATTGTTTTAATGTTTATTCATTTTTGAGAGAGACAGAGTGCAAGTGGGGGAAAGGTAGAGAGAGAGGGAGACACAGAAGCTGAAGGAGCTCCAGGCTCTGACATGTCAACACAAAGCCTGACACAGGGCTTGAACTCACGAACTGTGAGAACATGACCTGAGCCAAAGTTGGACACTTAACTGACTGAGCCACCAGGCACCCCAAGAATGCATTCTTTTTGATGGCTGAGAAATATTCAATTGTATATATATGCCATATCTTCTTTATCCATTCATCAGTTGATGGGCATTTGGGATCTCTCCATAGTTTGGCTATTGTTGATAATGCTACTATAAACAACGTGTTGCAAGTACCCCTTCAAATCTGTATTTTTAAATCCTTTAGGTACATACCTAATAGTGCTGTTGGATCATAGGGCAGTTCTATTTTTATTTTGAGGAGCCTCCATACTGTTCTCCAGTGGCTGCACCAGTCTGCATTGACACCAATAGTGCAGGATGGTTTCCCTTTCTTTGCATCCTTGACAGCACCTGTTGTTTCTTGTGTTAATTTTAGCCATTCTGATAGGTGGTATCTCTTGATGGTTTTGATTTGTAGCTTCCTGATGGTGAGTGACGCTGAGCATCTTCTCATGTGTCTGTTAGCTGTCTGGATGTCTTCTTTGGAGAAGTGTCTATTCATGCCTTCTGCCCATTTCTTAACTGTGTTATTTGAGTTTGATAAGTTATTTATAGATTTTGGATCCTAACGCTTTATCTGATATGTCAATTACAAATATCTTCTCCCATTCCATAGACTGCCTTGTAGTTTTGTTGATTGTATCTTTGCCATGCAGGGCTTTTTATCTTGATGAAGCCCCAATTGTTCCTGTATTCTTTTGATTCCCTTGCCTTTGGTGACATGTCTAGTAAGAAGTTGCTCCAGCTGAGGTCAAAGAGATTGCTGCCTGTGTTCTCCTCTAGAATTTTGATGGTGTCTTGTCTCATATTTAGGTCTCTCTTTCATTTTTAATTTATTTTTGTATATGGTGTAAGAAAGTGGTCCAGTTTCATTTTTCTGCATGTCACCCTCCATTTTTCCCAACAGTGTTTTTTGAAGAGACTCTTTTCTCTATTGGATACTTTTTCCTGCTTTGTCAAAGATTAGTTGGCTATATAGCTGTGGGTCCATTTCTGGGTTTTCAATTATGGTCCATTGATCCATGTGTCTGTCTTTCTGCCAGGACCATTCTCTCTTGATGACTACACCATTGGAATATAGCTTGCAATCCTGAACCATGATGCCTCAAGTAGTTTGTTGTTGTTGTTAATTTGATGAATGCTTTGGCTATTTGGGGTCTTTTGTGGTTCCATACAAATTTTAGGATTGTTTGTTCCAACTCTGTGAAAAATGCTGTTGTAATTTTGATATGGATTGCATTAAATTCGTAAGCTGCTTTGGCTACTATAGACATTTTAACAATGTTTATTCTTCCAATCCATGATCATGGAATGCTTTTCCATTTCTTTGTGTCCTCTTCAATTTCTTTCATAAGTGTTCTATAAGTTTCAGAGCACAGATCTTTTACCACTTTAATTAGGCTTATTCCTAGGTATTTTGTTGGTTTCGGGCCATTATAAACAGGATTGATTCCTTGATTTCACTTTCTCCTGCTTCGTTATTGGTGTGTAAAAAATGCAACAGATTTCTGTAATTGATTTTACATCCTGTGACTTCGCTAAATTCATGTATTTGTTCTAGTAATATTTTGGTGTTGTCTTTCAGGTTTTCTACATAGAGTATCATGTCACCTGCAAATAGTGAAAGTTTGACTTCCTCCTTGCTGATTTGGATGCCTTTTATTTACTTTTGTTTTATGATTGCTGAGGTTAAGACTTTCAGTACTCTGTTAAACAGTAATGTTGAGAGTGGACATCCTTGTCTTGTTCCTGATTATAGAGGAAAGGCTCTCAGTTTTTCTCCATTAAGGATGATATTAGCTGTGGGTCTTTTGTAAATGGCCTCACTGAACTTGAGGTAGGTTCCACTATGTCTACTTTGTTGAGGGTTTTTAAATTTTTAATCAAGAATTGATGCTGTATTTTGTCAACTGCTTTCTCAGGATCTATTGACAGGATCATATGATTCTCATCCTTTCTTTTGTTGATTTGGTATACCACATTGATTGTTTGGCAAATACTAAACCAGTTCTGCAGCCCAGCAATAAATCCCACTTGACCATGGTGAATAATTCTTTTAATGTACTGTTGAATTAAATTTACTAGTATTTTATTGAGAATTTTTGTATCCATGTTCACTAGGAATATTGACCTGTGTTTCTCCTTTTTAGTGAGGTCTTTGTCTGGTTTTGGAATCAAGTTAATGCTAGCTTTGTAAAATGAGTTTAGAAGTTTTCCTTCTGTTTCTATTTTTTGGAACAGTGTGAGAAGAGTAGGTATTAACTCTTCTTTAAAAGTCTGGTAGAATTCCACTGGGAAGCCATATGGCTCAGGACTCGAGAGATTTTGATTAGTGATTCCATTTCTTTGCTGATTATGCATCTGTTCAATTTTTCTATTTCTGTTTGAGTTTTGGTAGTTTGTGAGTTTCTAGGAATTTGTCCATTTCTTCCAGATTGTCCAGTTTGTTGCCATATAATTTTTCATAGTATTCTCTTATAATTGTTTGTATTTCTGTGGTGTTGGTTGTGATCACTCCTCTTTCACTCATAGTTTTATCTATTTGGGTCCTTTCTCTTTTCTTTTTGAATAGTCTGGCTACAGGGTTACCAAGTTTGTTAATTCTTTCAAAGAATCAACTCTTAGTTTTGTTGATCTCTTCTACTGAGTTTTTGTTTGTTTGCGTGTGTATCATTTATTTCTGCTTTAATCTTTATTATTTCCCTCTTCTCCTGGCTTTAGGCTTTATTTGCTCTTCCTTTGCTGGCTCCTTTAGGTGTAAGGTTAGGTTGTGTATTAGGGACCTTTCTGGCTTCTCTAGATAGACCTGTATTGCACTATACTTCCCTCATAGGACTGCCTTTGCTCCATCACATAAGTTTCAGGTTTCAAGCATTCATTTTCATTTACTTCCATGTATTTTTAAATTTCTTCTTTAATTTTCTGGTTAACCCATTCACTCTTTAGTAGGATGTTCTTTAATCTCCATGTTTTTGAGGGCTTTCCAAATTTCTTCTTGTGGTTGATTTCAAGTTTCATAAAGCTATGATCTGAAAATATGCTTGGTATGATACTGATCTTTTTTGTACTTACTGAGGACTGATTTGTGATCCAGTATGTGATCTACTCTGGAGAATGTTCCATATGCTTTTGAAAAAGTGTATTATGCTGCTTTAAATGTTCTTTAAATTTAATGTTCTGGGGGTGCCTGGGTGGCTCAGTCATTAAGTATCTCACTTCAGCTCAGGTCATGATCTCACAGTTGGTGAGTTCGAGTCCCACAGGGCATAAGCACAACCCCATTTCAGGTGAGCATGAGCCCCATATCAGGTGAACACAATCCCTGCTTCGGGTAAAACATGCACCCTATAAACAAACAAATAAATGAAATGAAATGAAATAAAATCTTCTGAATTTATCTGTTAAGTCCATCTGGTCCAGTGTGTCCTTCAAAACCACTGTTGCCATGTTTTCTGCTTAGATGATTTGTTCACTGCTGTAAGTGAAGTGTTAACATCCCCTACTATTATTTAATTATTATCAATGAGTTTATTTATGTTTGTGATTGATTTATATATTTGGTGTTTGATGTTGGGTACATAAATATTTACAACTGCTTGATCTTCTTGATGCACAGACCCCTTAATTATGATATAATACCCTCATCTATCATTACAAATTGTTTTAAAATCTAGTTTTATATGGCTACTCCAGCTTTCTTTTGACAACCATTAGCATTACAGATGGTCCTCCATCTCATTTTCTTTCTTTCTTTTTTTTAATGTTTTATTTATTTCTGAGAGAGAGAGAGAGGCAGCGTGAGCAGGGGAGGGGTAGAGAGAGAGGGAGACAAAGAATCCGAAGCAGGCTCCAGGCTCTGAGCTAGCTGTCAGCACAGAGCCAGATGCGGGGCTCGAACCCACGAACCGTGAGATCATGACCTTAGCCAAAGTTGGACACTTAACCGACTGAGCCACCCAGACGCCCCCTCCATCTCATTTTCACCCTGCAGATGTCTTTAGGTGTAAAATGATTCTCTTGGAGGCAGCACATAGGTTGGTCTTGGATTTTTGTCCATTCTGATACCCTATGTTTTTTGATTGAAGCATTTAGTCCATTTACATTCAGGGAGATTATTGAAAGACAGTAATTCAGTGCCATTGTGTTACCTGTGCAGTTGGTGTTTTTGGTGATGTTCTCTGGTCCTTTCTAGTCTTTGCTGCTTTTTTTTTTCTTCCCTTCAAAGCGGCCTCCTTAAAAATTCTTGCAGGGCTAGTTTAGTGGCCATAAACTCCTGGTGTGTGTGTGTGTGTGTGTGTGTGTGTGTAACTCTTTATTTCTCCTTCTATTCTGAATGACAGCCTTGATGGATAAAGAATTCTTGGCTGCATATTTTTCCCATTCAGCACGTTGAGTATTTCCTGCCACTGCTTTCTGGCTTGCCAAGTTTCTGTGAATAGATCTGCTGCAAACCTGATCTGTTTCCCCTTGTAGGTTAAGGACTTTTTTTCCCCTTACTGCTTTCAGGATTCTTTCCATGTCTAAGTATTTTGTGTACTTGACTGTGATATGCCTTGGCAATCGATGGCTTTTGTTGAATTTAATGGGAGTTCTCTGTGCTTCTTAGATTTTGACATCTGGGTCTTTCCCCAGATTAGGGAAGTTTTCAGCTATGATTTATTCAAATAAATCTTCTGCCCCTTTTTCTCTCTCTTCATCTTTGGGATTCCTATGATACAAATGTTATTACATTTTAGTAAGTTGCTAAGTTCCCTAAGTCTTCCCTCATTCTCCATGGCCTTTCTTTCCCTCTTTTTTTCAAGTTCATTATTTTCCATAATTTTATATATTATATCACTAATTCGCCCTTCTGCCCTGTCCACCCTTGTTTTATGGCCTCCATTTAGGTTTGCATCTCGGTTGCAGCAATTTTAATTTTAGCTGGATAGATTTTAGTTCTTTTTATCTCTGCAGAAAGGGATTCTCTGGTATCTTCTATGCTTTTTTGCAAGTCCAGCTACGATCCTTGAAATCATTGTTTTAGATTATAGTTCAGATATCTTACTTATATCTTTATTGATTAAATCCCTAGCCATGAGTTTTACTTCTTGTTCTTTCTTTTGGGGTGATTTTGTCCAGAAAAGAAAAGAAGGGGAAAGAAACCCAAAACAAACAAACAAACAACAAAAAAACTAGATCCTAGTGTGTTTTGGTCTGTTAAAAGAATTTTATAGAAGGTGGTCACTTTTCTACTTGTAGACCTGCAGTTTTTGTTTTCTAAGATCGCTAACTGATTTCTTGTATGTTCAGAATGATCTGATAATGATCGAGCTGTGTTTAAGAGATGAGAAAAGCTGGGGTGCCTGGGTGGCTCAGTCGGTTAAGCGTCCAACTTTGGCTCAGGTCATGATCTCACGGTTCGTGGGTTCGAGCCCCGCATCGGGTTCTGTGCTGGCAGCTCAGAGCCTGGAGCCTGTTTCAGATTCTGTGTCTCCCTCTCTCTCTGCCCCTCCCTCGCTCATGTTCTGTCTCTGTCTCAAAAATAAATAAACTATTAAAAAAAAGAGAGAGATGAGACAAGCTTAGGGTCTCCCTACTCCTCTGCCATCTTATCTCCCGCCTCCTCCAACAATGTACATATCTTAATTTAAAAATATTTATTGCAAAAAATGCTAATCATCATCTGAGCTTTCATAGAATTGTAATCTTTTTGTTGGTGGAACGTCTTGCCTCAATGATCGGCTGCTGACTAGGATGGTGGTTGCTGAGGATTGGGGTAGCTGTCACAATTTTTTAATATAAGACAAAACGAAGTTGTCCCATAGATGGGCTCTTCCTTCCATAAATTTCTCTGTAGCATCTGATACTGTTAGATAGCATTCTACTCACAGAATTTCATTCAAAATTGTCATCGATCCTCTCGAACCCTGCCACTGCTTTATCAACTAAGTTTATGTAACACTTTAAATCCTTTGTTGTCATTTCAACAATTTTCACAGAATTTTCACTCCACTTTCTTTGCTCATCCATAAGAAGCAAGTCCTCAACCATTAAAATTTTACCATGAGACTGTGGTAGTTTAGTCACATCTTCAGGCTCCACTTCTTTTTAAGTTTTTATTTATTTTAGAGAGAAAGCATGAGCAGAACAGGGGCAGAGAGAGAGGAGAGAGCAAGAATCCCAAGCAGGCTCCACACTGTCAGGATGGAGCCCAATGTGGGGCTCAAACTCATGAACAAGAGATCATAGCCTGAGCCATAGTTGGTTGCTTAACCAACTGAGCCACCAAGATACCCTCAGACTCCACTTCTAATTCTAGTTCTCTTGCTATTGCCATCACATCTACAGTTACTTCTTCCGCTGAAATCTGGAACTCCTCAAAGTCATCCATGAGGGTAGTAATCAACTTTTGCAAAAACCTCTATTAAAATTGATAGTTTGATCTCTTCCCACAAATCTGAATGTTCTTAATGACATCTAGAAAAGTAAATCCTTTCCAGAAGGTTTTCGATTTACTTCACTCAGATCCATCCAAGGAATCATTATCTATAGCAGCTGTAACCTTACAAATGTATTTCTTCCATTGTTATTGTTAGACTTGAAAGTCAAAGTGATTCCTTGATACATGAGCTGCAGAATGGATATTGTGTTAGCAGGCATGAAAATCATTAATTTCATGTACGTCTCCATCACAGTTCTTGGGTGACCAGGTGCATTGTCAAAGCTCAGTAATACTTTGTAACCTGATGCAGGCATTGTTCTACTTATAGAGCACAAAATGTTAGAATCATTCTTTGTTTTTTAAATTTTTTTATTCTTTATTTTTGAGAGAGAGAAAGAGCATGAGCAGGGGAGGGGGGAGAGAGGGAGACACAGAATCTGAAGCAGGCTCCAGGCTCAGAGCCTGATGCAGGACTCGAACTCACAAACAGCAAGATCATGACTTGAGCTGAAGTTCGATGTTTGACTGAGCCACTCAGGTGCCCTAAAATCATTCTGAAGGGCCCTAGTATTTTTGAACGGTAAATGAGCACTGGCTTCAATTTAAATTCACCAGCTGCTTAGCCCCTATCAAGAGAGTCAGACTGTGATTTGAAGCTTTAAATCCAGCATCAACTTCTGTTTAGCTATCAAAGTCATAGATGGCATCTTTTTCCAACAGAAAGCTACTTTATCTACATTGCAAATCTGTTATTTGGTGTACAACCTTCACGATTTACCTTAGCAAGATCTGTAGTTTCTTCATTAGCACTTACTGCTTCAACTTCCACTTTTTAATTTAAATCCCATTTAGTTATCATACAGTGTAAGTTTAAGACATACAATATAGTGATCCAATACTTCCATACAACATCAAGTGCTCACCACAAGTCAACCCACCGCCTCACCTACTTCCACTCTGATAACCATAGTCTGTTCTCTATAATTAAGAATAGGTGTTTTTTTTTAATATGGAAACCAACTTGACAATAAACTATTAAGAAGAGTATTGTTTCTCATTTTTTTTCTCCCTTTGCTCATTTGTTTCTTAAATCTGACATGAGTGAATTTGTGAATACAGTATTTGTCTTTCTCTAACTTATTTCGCTTACCATAATACTCTCTAGTTCTCTATGTCATTGCAAATGGCAAGATTTCATTCATTTTTATGGCTAATATTCTATTGTGTATATATACCCCATCTTCTTTATCCATTTTCAATCAGTGGACACTTGGACTGTTTCCATAGTTTGGCTATTGTAGATAATCCTGCTATAAACATAGGGTTGCATTATCCCTTTGAAGCAGTATTTTTGTATTCTTTGGACAAATACCTAATAGCGCAATTGCTGGAATGTAGGGTTGTTCTATTTTTAACTTTTTGAGGAACCACCATACTGTTTTCCAGAGTAGCTGCACCAGTTTCTATACCCAACAGTACAAGAGGGTTCCCCTTTCTCCAAATCCTTGCCAACACCTGTTGTATCCTGTGTTTATTTTAGCCACTCTTACAGGTATGAAGTGATACCTCATTGTAGTTTTGGTTTGTATTTCCCTCATGATGAGTGATGTTGATCTTTTCATGTGTCTGTTGGCCATCTGTATGTCTTCTTTGGAAAAATATCTATTGATGTCTACTTGCACTTTTATGTTATGGAGATGGCTTCTTTCCTTAACCTCATAAACCATCCCCTCCTAGCTTCAAACTTTTCTTGTGCAGCTTCCTCTCTCAGCTTTAACAGAACTGATGAAAGTGAGGGCCTTGTTCTGGGTTAGGTTTTGGCTTAAGAGAATGTTGTGGCTGGTTTGATCTTCTATCTAGATCACTAATACTTTATCCATATCAACAGTAAAGCTGTTTCGCTTTTTTAAATCTTTATTTACTTTTGAGAGAGAGACACAGAGACAGAGACAGAGAGACAGAGGATACAAAGAATGCTCCATGCTGTCAGCACAGAGCCCAATGTGGGGCTCGAACTCATGAACCATGAGACCATGACCTTAGCCCAAGTCAGACACTTAACTGAGCCACCCAGGCACCCCAAGACTGTTTCACTTTCTTATGAATCATGTGTTCACCAGTGTAGAACTTTTAATTTCCTTGAAGAATTCTTCCCTTGCAGTCACAATTTGGCTAACTGTTCAGTGCAAAAGACTTAGCTACCAATCTATCCTGATTATCAACATGACTTCCTCACTGAGCTTAATCATTTCTAGCTTTATTATTTTTTTTTGTACTCGAACACTTACAGGTCACTGTAGGGTTATTAATTACTAATTTCCATATTGTTGTGTCTCAGGTAATAGGAAGACCCAAGAAGAGGAAGACAGGGCAACAGCCAGGTGGTGGAGTAGTCAGAATATATACAACATTTACTGATTAAGTTCACTGTCTTATATTGGCACAATTCATGGTTCCCCAAAATAAAATAGTAACATCAAAGACCACTGACCACATCACTATAATGAATAATGAAAATTTGAAATATTGTGAGAGTTACCAAAATGTGACATGGAAACAATGTGAGCAAATGCTGTTGGGCAAATGGTGCCAATAGACTTGCTCAACACAGGGTTGTCACAAGTCTTCAATTTGTTATTTTAAAAAAAGTGTTGTCTGTGAAGCGCATCAAAGCTAAGTACAATAAAACAAAGTATGCCTGCAGTCTTGAGTGATAAAGAAATGAGCTATCAAGCCACGAAAAAATATGGAGGAATTTTAAATGCATACTGCTAGGTCAAAGAAGCCAGTTGAATAGGCTACATATTATAAGATTCTGATTATATGTCACTCTGGAAAAAGGAAAAAACTATGGAGAGAGTGAAAAGATCAGTGGTTACCAGAAGTTTGATTTGGGGGTGGGGGAGGCAGAGTGAAACTTTTCTATATGACACTCTAATGTTGGAAGATGACATTACGCATTTGTCAAAACTGAGAGAAATATAAAACACAAAGATTAAACACTAAAACTATGGTCTTCAGTTAATAATACTGTATCAATATTAGTTCATCAGTTATAACAAATGTACCACACTAATACAAGATGTTAATAGAAAGGTGCAAAGAGAGAGGGTATATAGGCCCTCTGTAGATTTTCTGCAGAATTTTTCTGTAAACCTAAAACTGTTTTGTTTTTATATCTTTTTAATGTTTATTTATTTTTGAGAGAGAGAGATAGCAAGCTGAGGAGGGGCAGAGAAAGAGCGAGACAGAATCTGAAGAGGCTCCAGGCTCTAAGCTATCAGCACAGAGTCAATGGTGGGGCTCGAACTCACGAACCATGAGCTCATGACCTGAGCTGAAGGAGGATGCTTAACTGACCGAGCCACCCAGGCACCCAGGCTAAAACGGTTTTAAAAATAAAGTGTAGGGGCACCTGGGTGGTTCAGTTGGTTAACTGTCTGACTTTGGCTCAAGTCATGATCTCGCAGTCTGTGAGTCTGAGTCCCACATCAGGTTCAGAGCTCAGGTCCACAGCTCAGAGCCTGGAACCTGCTTCAGATTCTGTGTCTTCCTCTCTCTCTGCCCCTCCCCGATTCACACTCTCTCGCTCTCAAAAATAAAAATAAACATGGGGCACCTGGGTGGCTCAGTCGGCTAAGCATCCGACTTCAGCTCAGGTCATGATCTCACTGTTAGTGGGTTCGAGCTCCGCATCAGGCTCTGTGCTGACAGCTAGCTCAGAGCCTGGAGCCTGTTTCAGATTCTGTATATCCCTCTCTCTCTGACCTTCCCCTGCTCACGCTGTCTCTCTCTCAGAAATAGATAAAACATTAAAAATTTAAAAAAAAATAAAAATAAACATACAAAAAAATTTAATAAAAATAAAAATAAATAAACTCTATTAAGGGGCACCTGGGTGGCTCAGTGGGTTAAACGTCCAACTTCAGCCCAGGTCATGATCTCACAGTTCATGAATTCAAGCTCTACACTGGGCTCTCTGCTGTCAGCATAGAGCCTGCTTCAGATCCTCTGTCCCCCCTCTCTCTCTGCCCATCCCTCACCAGTTTTCTCTTTCTCTCTCTCAAAAATAAAAAAATAAGTTTTTTTTAAAAGGGGGAATCTTTAAAAAAATAAAAATAAGATCTATTAAAAATAGTATCAAAATAAAATTTCAGATCAACCTCAATTATTGAGACAAAAAAATTAAATATTAGCAAACAAAATACAACATAAAAATCCAACAACACTTTATATAAATAAGACATCATGACCAACTGGAATTTATCCCAGATACACAAGAATGAAATATCAGGAACATCCATTAGTATAATTTACAAAATCAGTAGATCAAAGAAGAAAAGTCATAATTACTTCTCTGTGTGCTAAAAGGCCCTTCAATAATATTCAACACACTTTCCAGATTTTTTAAATAATTAAAATAGGAACTGATGGCTATATCTCTAACTTGACCATGTGTGTGTATATTATATCACATCATAGATCCTATACATATTATATACACACAAATACATAATCATGCTAGGGACATACCTTACTTAATGGGGAAACAATGGAAGAATTCTAATAAAAGTCAGGAACCAGGCAAGGATGCTTTCTATTTTTACTACCTTTTAACATTACACTGGAGAAATTATCCAATGCAATCAGAGAAAGGAAAACAAATAGAGGTATATAAATTGGAAAAGAAGTATAAACAAATCAGTAAGGTGTCAGGACATAAAATCTACCCACAAAAATCAACCATCTTCATATATATATGAATAAGAAGAAGTTAGAAAGTATTAAGGGATAGAAGATCCTATTTATAAGCAAAACAAGATAAATTCTTAAAAGTAAACTTGTTAAGAAATGTACAAAATCTCAAGTGTGGACATTTTTAATGTACTTCTAAAAAGCACAAAAGTGGAGTTGATCAAGTGGAAAACATTCCCTGCTCTTGGGTTAGTCACTTTGACTTAATATAAAGATGTCCGTTGTCTCCAAATTGAAAGATAAGCTAATATGATCCCAATAAAATATCAACATTTTATGGATGCAGACAATAACAGAGAAATAAACATGTAAGAATAAAGAGGAATCACCTCATACCCATTAAAATGACTACTAGATAAAAAAAAAATAAGTTAGTGACAAATATCCTCTGATTTCACTCATATGTGGAATATAAGAAAAAAAAAACAGATGAACACAGGGGAAAGGAAGCAAAAATAAGATAAAAACAGAGAGGCAGACACACCATAAGAGATTCTTAAATACAGAGAACTGAGGGTTGCTAGCGAAGTGTTGGGTGGGGGGATGGGCTAAATGAGAGATGGACATTAAGAACGGTACTGGTTGGGAGGAGCACTGGGTATTATATTTAAGTGATAAATACTAAATTCTATTCCTTTTTTTAAAATTTTTTTGAAATTTTTGAGACAGAGAGAGACAGACCATGAGTGGGGGAGGGGCAGAGAGAAAGGGAGACACAGAATCTGAAACAGGCTCCAAGCTCTGAACTAGCTGTCAGCACAGACCCCGACGCAGGGCTCGAACCCACGAACCGCGAGATCATGGCCTGGGTCTAAGAAGACGCTTAACCAACTGAGCCACACAGGTGCCCCCTAAATTCTATTCCTGAAATCATAGTATACTATATGTTAACTAATTCGGATTTAAATTTTAAAAAATAACAAGTAATGGCAAGGATATGAACAAATTGAAATTCTGCACTGTTGGTAAAAAAGTAAAATAGTGCTGCTGCTATGGAAAACAGCACAAGATGCTTCAAAAAACTAAAAATGGAATTACTATATGATCCAACAATCCCACTTCTGGTTATATATCCAAAAGAACTGAAAGCAGGATCTTGCCCTGTTTATTACCTAATAGTTACACTTGCTTCTGGCTTGATGTCAGTAATTTTTAGTGGCTTAGTGATGTACTGATTGTAAATTGACTCTCTCGCCTAAGTTATGTGATGTAACAGTAATGACAATTCGCTAATTATGAGCCAGTTATTGTTCCAAGCATATTATTTGTATTAATCATGTTATTTTTTTAGATATTATTTTTAAGTACTCCACACACCCAATCTGGAGCTCGAACTCACAACCCCCAGATCAAGAGTTGCACACTCCATGGACTAAACCAGCAAGACACCTCAACAATGATTTTTTTAAAGTAAACTCTACCCACAAAGAGGAGCTCAAACACATGACTCCAAGATCAAGAGTTGTATGCTCTTTCAACAAAACAAGCCAGGCACCCCAATCCACTGAATTTTCACAAGAACTATATACAATTTTTCAAAGCAGGTGCTATAAAGGTCAACATCTTATAGATGAGAAAGCAGTGTAACAGAGAGGTTGGGTTATTTGGCTAAGGTTACAGAGGCTGGAGGTTCTAGAATCAGGGTTTGAACTGCTTTACTATGCCTCTAGATCCCAGGCCCTTAACCTCTACACTAAAGGGAAAGTGGGGTGAAAGCAGATCTTGAGGAGATATTTGTGCAACCATCTTCATAGCAGCTCTAGTTCAACAGAGCCAAGGGTAGAAACAACCCAAGTGTACATCGGTGAATGAATGAATGAATGGACAAACTATGGTGTAATGCACACACACACATACATATACACACACACAATAGAATATTATTCAGCCTTAAAAAAGGAAGGAAATCCTGTCACATACTACAACATACATGAATCTTGGGCATGTTATGCAAAGTGAAATAATTCAGTCACACACACACACACACACACAAAAAGCCAGTCACAAAAAGACAAATACTGTATGATTGCACTTATATAAGGTACCCAGAGTAGTAAAATTCATTGAGACAGAAAGTAGAATGGTGGTTGCCAGAGGCTGCCAGAGGCTGGGGGGATGGGCATTGGAGTGATTAATGGATAAAGAGCTTCAGTTTTACAAGATGAAAGAAGTTCTGGAGATGGGTGGTTGTGATGGTTGCATAACAATGTTAATGTATTTAATACCACTAACTGTACTCTTAGAAATCGTTAAAATGGTAAATTTTATGATCTGTGTATTTCATCACAATTAAAAATTGTCAAGGAAAAAATGAAGTAGCCTTTAGTTTCCCACTGAATAATGCCAGCCTGGGCTCCACTCCTAAAAGAGTGCCTTCTATTAGGAAAAAATGCACTTCATACTACCAACAGAAGAGCATATTCTTTATATAAGAATGCCTGCCTCATTTGCGATTGCTGAAACTGGAAAATAAAGGCATTTCAAAATGAACAGAAAATGGCAGACATTCTATTATATAAACACAAAAAATAAGAATATGTATTTTTTAAAACCTAACTATGAAACAGGAAAACAAACTTAACACTTCAACCCAAATTAAATAACTTTAAATAGTCATTCGATGTTATGAGAAAATAATATGAATCAAAAAAAGAAGTTATTGTATGGAACCAGAAAAGACCCTGAATAGCCAAAGCAATCTTGAATAATAAAAGATGGAGGCATCACAATCCCAGACATCAAGCTATATTACAAAGCTGTAATCATCAAGACAGTATGGTACTTGCACAAAAAACACTCAGATCAATGGAACAGAATAAAGAACCCAGAAATGGAACCCCAAACATATGGCCAACTCATCTTTGACAAAGCAGGAAAGAATATCCAATGGAATAAAGGCAGTCTGTTCAGCAAAAAGTGCTGCGAAAACTGGACAGCAACAAGAAGAAAAATGAACCTGGACCACTTTCTTACACCATGCACCACAAAAATAAGCTAAAAATGGATGAAGGACCTAAATGTAATACAGAAAGCCATTAAATGCTAGAGGAGAAAGCAGGCAAAAACCTTTGACCTCAGCTGCAGCAACTTCTTATTCAACATGTCTCTGGAGGCAAGGGAAACAAAAGCAAAAATGACCTATTGGGGCCTCATAAAAACAAAACAAAACAAAACAAAAAAACTTCTGCACAGCAAAGGAAACAATCAGCAAAACTAAAAGGCAACCAACAGAACGGGAGAAGATATTTACAAATGACATATCAGATAAAGGGTTAGTATCCAAAATCTATAAAGAACTTATCAAACTAAAACATCCAAAAAACAAGTAATCCAGTGAAGAAATTGGCAAAGAAATAAAGACACTTCTCCAAAGAAGACATTCAGATGGCCAACCAAAAAATGAAAAAATACTCAATATCACTCATCATCAGAGAAATATAAGTCAAAACCACAACGAGATACCACCTCACACCTGTCAGAATGGCTAACATTAACAACTCAGGCAACAACAGATGTTGGCAAGAATGCAGATAAAGAGGATCTCTTTGGCATTGCTGGTGGGAATGCAAACTGGTGCAGCCACTCTGGAAAACAGGATGGATTCCTCAAAAAATTAAAAACAGAACTATGACCCTATGACCCAGCAACTGCACTACTAGGTATTTGTCCAAGGGATACAGGCGTGCTGTTTTGAAGAGACACATGCACCCCAATGTTCATAGCAGCATTATCACCAATAGCCAAAGTATGGAAAGAGCCCAAATGTCCATCAACGGATGAATGGATAAAGATGTGGTGTGTACGTACACACACACACACACACACAATTACTCAGCAATCAAAAAGAATGAAATCTTGCCATTTGCAACTACATAGATGGAACTGGAGGGTATTATGCTAAGTGAAATTAGAGAAAGACAAATATCTTATGACTTCACTCATATGAGAAATTTAAGATACAAAGCAGATTAACATAAGGGCAGGGAAGCAAAAAGAATATAGGGGGATACAATAGCCAAAACATGGAAAGAGCCCAAGTGTCCATCAATGGATGAATGGATCAAGATGTGGTTTATTTATACAATGGAATACTATATGTCAATGAGAAAGAATGAAATCTGGCCATGTGTAGCAACATGAATGGACCTTGAGGGTGTTATGCTGAGTGAAATAAGTCAGGCAGAGGACAAATACCATATGTTTGGTACAGGAGGATTAGGAGGAACGTAATGGAGGGCCATGGGGGAGAAGGGGGGAAATAGTGGGGGAGAGGGAGAGAGGCAAACCATGAGAGACTCTTGAATGCTGAGAACAAACTGAGGACTGATGGGTGTGGGGGGGACGGGGGGGATGGGCATGGAGGAGGGCACTTGTGGGATGAGTACTGGGTGTTATATGGAAACCAACTTGACAATAAACTATTTGTAAAAAAAAAAAAAAAAGAAAAAGAATACAGGGGGATAAAACATAATAGACTCTTAAAAATAGAGACCAAACAGTGTGTTGCTGGAGGGGTTATGGGAGGGGTAGATGGGCTAAATGGGTAAGGGGCATTAAGGAATCTACTCCTGAAATCATTATTGCACTATATGCTAAGTTGGATGAAAAATTTAAAAATTAATTTAAAAAATAAATAATTGGGGGAAAAAAAGGAAGTCAGAACAAAAGTGGACAGAAAAAGAAAAGATACAAGAGTTAGTCAAAATCAGGAAAAACTGAAGAAAAAGACAAATCATCTCGGAGGAAAAAAGACTAAGCTATATGATGCCCCTGGGAAACAGATTTTACTTAAAATATAATAACTGATATTAAGGAAAGGAATTAGAACAGTTAAGGAATAAAATCAAGAAAGTAATAAGGATCACATAGAAGTTCTAGATACAGAGGCAAAGAAAATCCAACATGTATTATATGTGCTCTGAAGAAAAAAAAAGCAAAATAATGGAACAAATCTAATATTCAAAATTATAATACAAGAAAACTTTCTGGAAACAAAACTTGAATCTACACATGAATAGGGTCTTCCATGAACCTAGGAAAATTGATATGGAATGGTCAACTCTGAGATCGTAGAAAATCAATTAAATTTGAAAAAAAATCCTCCACGCTTCAGGCAAAAAGACGAAATCATTTAGGAAGGAAAGAAACAGATTGGTATTTTTCACAACAATATACAAAGAAAGGCAGCAAAGAAGTTTTTTAAAAAAA
Organism: Hyaena hyaena; assembly: GCF_003009895.1. Taxonomy (NCBI): domain Eukaryota; kingdom Metazoa; phylum Chordata; class Mammalia; order Carnivora; family Hyaenidae; genus Hyaena; species Hyaena hyaena. The sequence continues at coordinate 1,515,767 of NW_024081061.1, read as the reverse complement.
AACAAGGACTCTCAAAATAAATAAACTTAAAAAAAAACTCAAGGAAAAGAAATTTGAACCAACATTTTATATTCACCTGTCTTTCAAATACCAAAGCTATAAAAATCAGTATTAAATACACAAAAATTCAAGAATACAGTATTCAGGAACCTCTCTTGGAGGAAATTCAGAAAATCTTACGATGGTGAGCATTAAACATATTAAGTTGTGGATTTCTAAAATAAAAGTGGTAAAAAGGTGGAAAAACAGTATGCAAATTGTTTCCTAAAAACATGACTAAAAAAATGGGATAGAAAAGGAAAAACAGAATAAAAAACTGTAGTTATACAATAGGAGGGAAATCAAGATAAAGCTGACAAATAAAAAAGTACATTCCAAGTAAAGGAAATTTGAGGACATGAGAAAAGATACAACTATGACCAGAACTATTGGAATAAAAACACAAACATTACTACACACCAAAAGTAATTTTAAAAGTGAGTCTTTCGTTTAGGGTTGTTTTTTGTTTCTGGCACTAGAAGATGCTCCAGATTCATCTACTTCCTTCCCCAGTCCTAGCATCAGCCAATTCTCCAAGGAGCTGGTTCCTGGTGTAAAGGGAGTGGAACATTCACTGGAAAACCAGTCGCTCTGGTGCTCTGTATAGGGCAATAGTCTTAAAATACTCTTTCCAAGGCTGATTACTGGGAAAATGATGAGAGGTGGCAAAAGGGCTTAAAATTAGTACCAGCAGGTCCTGAACCACTTGAGTAGTTAGGAGATGCTTTACTTGAAGGAACCATTCAGCTAGGGCCAATATGGGAGCATCCTCTAGATTATACTATCTTGACTGGTGAGAAAGATGTGTGATACAGTAAGCTGACCAGAACAGGAATGATCTATTATGCTCTCGTGTCCAAGAAATTGCCCTAAATCGGCCACTCGAAGTGCCCATCTGAGGACACAAGGCAATGAGGACTCCTGTTCATTTACCCGCTAGTGAGCTCTACCAAGAAGTTGCCTTCCAAGCTTATTCTCTATTACAGGCAATAGTCACCTGGGCCCCAAGTCTTTGGACACATCCTCCAGACCCTCTGTTCCCAGAACAAATTACAGGGAATGCCCGAGTCAGAAGAGAATTTTTATAAGCTACAAGTTGTATTTCAGACCTTACCTTGGAAACTTGGAGCTAAACCAAAGAAACCACACAGGTCCTCTTCAGGTGTCATAATAGATGTTATATAGTATTACTTTTTCTGTTATGATTTCTAAAAATTATTTTAAGCCCATGAATATTCTATTCCTTTTATGTATATTGTTAAACAGTTAACCTTTCTTTTCCCACAATTCCTACTTTTCTCCAGTTAAACCAGTTATAATTTCACTATGCATCTTCCAGACCTTTTTCTCAATCTATATAACTGTACACACAATAGTTTGATGAAGCGGGTCAGAGGCCTGTAGAAATCAGTTTGTCTGGTATTGTTTTTGTGCTTTTTTTACTTAACAGTAGGTCTTGCTGACCTTTCTTATTAGTATATAGATCTAATTCATATATATAGTAATGGCTGCATTATAATCAAGAATATCAGTTTTATTTTAAATGTTTCACTGTTAATAAAGTGCAGTAAACCTCCTTTTAGGTATATGTACACACACACAGGTATGTTTTTAGGATGGACACTTATGAATAAAATTAAAGTCTTCACATTTAAGTTTTTGGAGGGGGGATTATGGGAGAGATTCAAGAGTCCCTGGGGGTGCCTGAACCCACAGAATCATCTGAAACCATCCAACCTTTTGTTCCCTAGGTACTTTAAAAGGTAATTCCACCAGAACGTAAATTCCATGACAGCTGGAACCCTCATGCCTTGCTCCAGAAAACAATACCAGGACATACAACATGTTCAGCATCTCAGCAATCACTGAATAAATGAACACATGTAGGGCAGTCACAGGCATATTCTTCAACCAGAATGCAATATGTTCATGGATTTTAGAAAGACCACAAACATCAAAGATGTTTCTCTTCCAGATATTTCTGAGTTATCTGGGATTGTTCTGGGCTCCTAAATTTCCATCCCACCTCCTCTACTGCCCCCACTCCCCACCTTTTCAAATCACCGCCTTGAGTACCTTCACATACTCTTTACCTAAGACATATCCCTTGAGACTCAAACCACCTGCTAGTCCCAATAGAATTTAGAGAACCTGAAATTCAGAATTGTTTTTTAGTAGAGGTGACTCGAGTTAAGACTCCACTGTACTAAAGAGGGAGGGAAATCCTGTGAAGACAAGGTGAATTAGATGGTTTCCTAAAGAGTGAGTACTGAATCATGGAAGGAACTCAGCTCACTGATATTTTCTCCAGCCTGCCTTGAAAGGGGGAGCAAATCAGCCCGATCTACTAGAGACTGACTTGAAGGACCTGTAGAGCACACAGTATGTTTAAGGTAGGAACCTGCCAATCTGCCTGCAATTGGCCAAAAAATACTGTATAAGAAACTTTGAACCAGGCCTTGAGCCAGTAGATACAGACACATTCAAAGTGTTCCCAGTAGCCAGATTCAGCATGAGAAACAAACTAGGCGAAGTTATGTCTGATAGCAAGGGAATTATGTACAAAAGTCTAAAGGAAAGAGCATAGTACTTTAAGGGACCCAAAGGTGATTCAGAGGCAGCTTTGTTAACACACACAGAGTCTGGTTTTCAGGATACAGAAACAACTAAAGTTATTAGAGAATTCACCTGCTTGAACTAAAGTTATTAGAGAATTCACCAACTATTGTTGGTTTAAGGGATTTTTTTTTTCCTTCTGTACCCCTGGGATGCAGTCCCCAATCCAGGGATTTTCAAAGCTTTTTTTTAGCTCAGCAGTCTGTGCTATCTAATTCTCAAGTTAGACCAAAGGAGGTAAGGCAGCTTCTCAGTGGTTCTCAATGGGGCTGGGAGTATGGAATTCACCAACTCCTGGGAACACATCCTTAGCTTCATACTCGGGGAGGAGGTCCTACAAGCAGAGGCTAGGGATATTGCTAAATATCCTAAAATGTACAAGAGAGCCTCCAGAACAAAAAATTATCCAGCTCAAAATGTCAACAGTGCCAAAACCCAATAACTCTGTGCCTAATCTAATTGCAGATAATAAAAAAACCCACTAAGTTCAACCCTCAACTCTGCTGTTCCAAAAAAGAGATCAAAGGAGGCTAAATTATACTAAAAGTTTTGTTCAGTCTCCTCCGGATACACATCTCATAAGAGGAAAATACAACTCCTGCTGAAGGAACCTAAGGAAAAAAAAAAAGTGACAGGACTCAAAGGAAGGGAGAAGAAAGAATAAGCTCCATGTGTAAATACTCAGTGTATGAAGAAAAAAACAATACACAGGGAAGAATATGGAATGTTCCCACCAAATGTGAATAGGCCCAGTCAATGCCATTTATTATACATGTTGAACAGCCTCTGAGACCCAAGGGCTCCCATATGAAGTTTTTTTTTCCTTTTTCTTTTTTGCATCAAACAGGTTCTTCCAAGAGCCTGCTCACAAGGAAGAAAAAAAAGAGTAATCCTCAATAAAATGAAACAAACAGGAAAAGCTGAACAGTCTACATATGAAGAACAAAGGTTAAAAAACTCACCAGACAAAAACCACACCAAACACTCATCCCATTTAATTTCCTGTTACATGCACTGAGGGAGCCAAGAACATCAGGCTCCAAGGCAGCAAAGCTCTGAGGTTCTAGCTCAGGCTCCCCCTATGTGACAAATTCATGCACACACGCCCGCACATACCAGACCCAGGCAGAAATACACATGCATGCACAGGTGGCAGAGAACCACAGGAAGGGTTGTGGGGGAAAGAGGGCTGGTCAAAAATATGCTATCAACTGGAAACTGGGGACCCAGAGAACCCTTCTGCGCAGTCTAAGCAAGAGTCAAAATTAAAAAAAGGGAGAACACAGGATAAACGTAGTATGCCCAGATAAGAGGTTGGACAGATGAAGAGGGAGAGATGCAGGGGGAGTTTTGGGAAAGCAGCCTCAGAAGAGGTTTTTATTGGGAACTCAGGCAGGGGTCCTGTGACTCCAGTGACATACTGAGGCTGAAGTAACATGCCACAGCATTACCTCTGCATCCTGTGCTCTCTCCCACAGTAGAGGGAAACCACAAACACCCACCTTAAACCCCCCCCCCATTGCCGCTCTTAAGGATTTCCCAAGAACCCCGGAAAAAATGACACCCCCCACACACACACAAAGTTAGCAAAGGGCCAAGCAGAGAAAGCCTCAGTAACTCTTCTTGGTGGAACCAAAGCCAGAGAAGCCCATCACAGCTGCCATCTCATCATCCTCCTCAAATGTCAAGTCCTCCTCAGCCCTCCTTTTCTTCTCCTTCTGTTTCTCTTTCTTGTATGCTTTGGCCTTTTCCTCCTAGAGGGGAAATCACTCAGAATCAGTTCAGACTCCTGAGCCAAAGGTTGAAAGAGACAAGTGGGGTCAAGATTCCTTTCTATCTTTAGAAGAAAGCAGTTAAAGACAAGTAAAATTTTAAGAGCAAAGGTAAAGCCGCACTAAAGATTATAAGAAACAACAAAGAAATTTTAGCCTGTGAAGAGCACTTCTCAGTCCTACATTCCACGTCATCTCTGGTTCTTAAAAAGATCATGGAAGCAAAACCACATAATAGCACCTATCATTCTGGGGTACACAGCACATGCCAGGAATTGGTCTATGTGCTTTATGTAGATTATATATTAAGATCTCTAATATGGGGAAACTGAGACACGGAGAGGTTATATAACTTGCCCAAGAGTCATAGCCAGTAAGTGAAGGAAACAGAATTCTGACCTAGTCAGCCTGGTTCCACATGCCTCTTAGGGAGTAGGCCCACAGTGTCCAGGGAAAAAAGGTAGGCTTACATATTCTTAAGATCATGAGAGTCCCAAACAAAGGCAATAAATGTTTCTCCCAATATAAATTCAGGATACAACTATCCTCTGGGGGTGGGAGTGGAATGAGGAAGAACGCCTCCCCATGATTTGTTACATAAAACTCAAAGCTAGGGGATAAAAGATGGAAGAACAGCAGAGCCTTACTTCTTCTCTGAGCTCCTTCATCCTTTCCTCAAAATCATAATCCTTCTGTTTCTCTTCCATCTTCTTCTTGTTGACTTCAAAACGTTTCTTCACCTGATCCAAGGTTGAACGTTCCACACGCATAGACATGCCCAGATTTCGCTGATCTGGGTAGGATGAACAGTGAAAAAGGTAATGTCGGTATAACATCCCCAGCCCCTCAAAAAGTTTTCTTGACATTATAAAAAAATCTCATAAAATACACAGCAAAAATAATTATGGCTGGAAAAACTCCATTGGCTTTACTTGTTCCCAGCAGCAACAGCTACAGATAGCAGGATTCAAGTGGTATTTAACTGCCCTTACTGAGCAAATGCATACCAGTGGGGACAGGTAGGCCACGCAGAAGACCATGGTCTTCTTGTTGAGAGCCTAAAACAGTGTCTCATCCAGGGCCTCCAGAAACATTAGGTAATGAAGTAAATGATGCCCTGTACTGAAGCAACTGGAGTATTTCTCGGGCATTAAAAAAAGATCCAAGAGAAACCACCCTTTTCCCAATTCCAGCCCAATCACAAACTACCTCCAAGACTTACGTTTCTTTCCATTAATGTGATCCAGAAAGTTGATGGAGTCCTTCACAACACAGTCACAGACATTGCAGTAATACCTAGCAAACAGAATAAACAGCACTTGTGGTCAAATTTAGCTATAAGGATCTTAATGTTCTCAGCCAAGAAACTCCTCTTATTTTTTAGGTAAATTTTCTTTTTAAAAGAAAGCACTTCTCATTTTCATAAAGACTTATCTTTTGGAAAAGTATGGTAGCGAACCTCCAAGATGGCCCCACAATGATCCCCAAACTTCTCTATTCCTACTTTGTGTAGTCCCCTCCCAATTTATATTAGGGTTAGTCTGTGACCAAAAGAGTATGTGAAAAGTGATGCCATGTCACTTCCAAGATAGTTTAAAAAAAAAAAAAAAAAAAGTGGCTTCTCTCTTAGTCTGTCCATGTCTTACTCTGGGGAAGCCACTTGCTTTACTGCGAGCAGCACTATGGAGGGGCCCATGGGGCAAATAACTGAGGCCTCCAAAGCACTGCCACATGAAAGAGCCTACAATCAAATGATTTGGCCCCACTTATACCTCAGATGAATGCAGACCCAGCAGATACCTTTACTGTAGCTTTGTGAAACCCTGAGCCAGAACCACCCTAGGTAAGCCTTTCCCAGATTACTTGGACAGAGAAATTGTGAGCTATTTATATTTTATGATGCTAAATTTTGGATTTGTTAACTTACAAAGCAACAAATAACTAATACAGAAAGGAATGACGTTAGTGGATTTTCTAAGCAACTCAGACATGTCATTAACTGCTATTTGTTTTACCCTCCTGCTAGAAAGCCTAAGTGAACATGGAAATCGTAGTGGTGGGCAAAAGAATAAAGAGTTGTTACAGGACACTTATCCCCATGGGAGGAAAGTAGTCAGGAGAAAGGTGTATGACCAAGCAATTCATAACAACTACAGTCTCTGCATCCAGTCTGGAACCTCAACTCAACTCCCTTTATTCATTATCAACATCTCCTAGGCACCATTCTTTCTCCACCTAATATCTCCCCTAAATATCTCTTCAGTAGTCATTTCCTTCTATTCTTCTTTAAATATTAAAAAGCACTTATAGTGCTAGTATGAAGTGACCCACATAGTGACTCCTCCTAGAGACACTATTATGTTTAGTTGAGACCTTCGGGGAACAAAGAAAAACAAACTTAAAGGTAGAATGGTATGCAACAAGGTTGTTATCCTGGGACCAGGGAACCTTCTCAACACTTGCGAAAACCAACAGAGACTTTATTATACCTATTCCTGGCTTCTGAGAAAAATGAAAAGTCACTCACCCTCCCATCTCCGATTGTGGTGTGGTCTTAGTAATGACAATTGTCTTCCCAAGCTTAGATTCCAGGTCCACCTTGTAGTCTCTATGCCGGAGAAGCTCCCTTTTGACTGGTTGCACTGGTTTTCCTAAAGTAAAATAGACAAAGAAGTTTCTTTAATATTTCAGTTCCTGAGCCAGAAAGGAAAAGAAATACATGAAACCCAAAATACAGATATTTACTCTCATTTCTTTCTTGAACCCAAAGCAAGGGACACAAGGAGCATTCTAGCAGCAGCTAGACAAAATCTCGACACAGGAAAAATGATGAGCAATCCCTAAACTTGGTACAGCCTTCATCCACTTTAAAGCCAACAGGTCTAAAGGAAAAGTTTTTTTATTGACTCACTAGCTGAATTAAAAGAAGTTCTGAATTTTCACAAAAAGCAGACTTTTAAAAGTGCAAAGATACTCAGTAATACTTTCAGACAGATACCCCAAGCATAACACAGAAAAGAATCTTCAGAGGGCTGGGGAAAATTTTTAAAGGGGATCAACATTCAGGAAATACTTGTTATGTGGCTGGCACTGCTGTATAAATTAGCTAAAAACGAAAAGGGTTAGTGTGTACAAGATGGTGTGAAAGTAAAGTGAAAGAAGAATGTATATTTTGAAAACAGAAGAGAAAACTCTATCCAGGAGTGGAGCACCAACTCCCGAACACTGTACATAGAGAGCAGTACTACTCAGCAGCAACTAAAAAAGAAAAAAAAAAAAAAATCACACATTTTTTTGCTTAGTACCCTTGCTTTTCTCAGACTACAGGGAAAGGTGTTGATTGAATCCCTTAAGTGACTTTAAGGGAAAAAGGACATCCTCAATAGCAGTAACGTACAGCAACAAAATAATCCACTTCTCTGTCACTACTAAGGATTCCATTCTCTTATCTGTACTTCAGCAAAGTACGAAATGAGCCAAGCAAAAGGAGGGCAAGGAAATAGAAGAAACAGAGCTGATAAACACCTCAAAACCGCTTCAGTCCTTCTTTTTGCTCTCATTTTATACGTTAAGAAATCTAGGACCAGGAAGGCAACGCTGTGCCAGAGGTTACGCAGGGTAAAAGGACAGTGCCTTTCAAATCCCCACCCGCTCTCCGGCTATGGCTTCGCCCTACTATACCCACAGCCCTTAACGGAGCAGGCACGCACCATCCTTCTTTTCTCTCTCTTCCGTGAGCCTTTTCTCGGCGAGCTTCTCATATTCATCTTTGTCCCACTTTCGGCGAAAGTCCAAATTTTTTGTCTGTAGAGAAAAAAGCGCTCAAGATTCGTCGCTAATCATGTCCGACCCCTAGCGAAACGGAGGGACCCGCGTCCACAGCGGCAAGGCGACCCGCAGACCTGTCGAGAGCGAAGACTCTCCAGACCGCACCAGAAGGCTAAGGTAGCCTCAGGACCCAAACCCGAGAGACCTCCGCGATTCCACGGACCCTGCGCCAGGACCCCACGGGGAAGCTCTTGAACCCGCGCCATTGGACCACAAAGAGGTGTCGAGAAGCCAGTCGGGTGCAGGATATTCCGCTCTGAAAAGCCACCCTCGGCCCCCCGACCAAAGCCTCCTCACACACAACACCTACCCCGCTGCCCGACGCCATCTTCACTGCGAAGTGAATGGGAAGCCGGAAAATGACGTAAAAAGCAGCCTTGAGCCGTAAAGCAGTTTTGCCCTCCAATAAGCTTAGAGTCTCGTGTTCTAAACGAGCTAAGGACTGGATGGCTTCTAAAACAAGTTCGTCCGCCCCTCCTCTGCCCAAAGAAAATGACGCATGCGCGAGAGCGGTTTGAAGCAACACGGAAGTAAGGGCGCCTACAAAAGCTTCTTTGCCTAGGCTTTCAAAACGTGCATCGAAGGGCTGATTTAGTTCAACTCATCTAGTTTACAAACGAGGAAACAGTCGAGATCGGTGCCTCTGATCTACTCTAATCAATTTTGCGTGCATTTGCTAAGAGTTTCTAAGTTTTCTTTAAGGCTGAATCGGTTATCAGGAGTTCTAGATGTCCCATTTCCCTGAATGCACTAAGATACAGTCCTGACACTACAGTGTTTTTAAAGGCTGCAACCTTCCCAGCGCACATAGAAAGCGCTTTTTGCAGACTGTCTCTTTGTTTTCAAGCAATGCTAACACTCTTTGGTTAACTCATTTTTCCTTCAACTGAGGAACCTTACACTCATTCAATCTATAGGGCACAATTTAATCAATGATTGTACTTGGAAAGGCCAGTCACAGCAATGCTCTAGGGTGAAGAACTCTGACAGATGGCTCACTATATGTTGATTTAGACATGACTGTATCTCCAAGTTGGGGGTAGGGGGGTTAATGGGGAGCAGTGGGAAACGGTGACTGCTCCATTCACTGAATACAGAAGCATCACCCCAGGGAGGTTGCTCCCAGCTCTCAGAATTCTCCAGTGTACACTCAAGCGTTTTCTATGGTCTATGCAAACCAATCTTTTGATAACAAATCACCCAAGCTACTACATTTAATATTTTATTAAATATATTATCCAATCACTTCTAGAAAGGCCACCTCCATAAGAGAATATAGAAGATAGTCAGAGCAGTAATTCTGGCACAGGAAATGGTCTCCGAAATCTCAAAAGATTAGACCATTGCATGAAGTCACCTATTAAATTCAACTTTCAAGATTACTAAACAGACAGCCTCACTCTATGCAGAGTAGATGGGCTAGAGAGATGCCACATCAATATGAGCACTACTTTACCCTCAGGATAGCATCTCTGTCCTCAAACAAAGGAGAAAGCAGCCATTTTCCCGCTTCTTTGCTGTTTCCCAAAACTCCCTGGACAGGCCACGGGCAGGTTATGGACAAATTCCCCATAATCTGGTTCAGAAGTCACAGTGGAAGGCTAAGTATCTGACTTCTGATCTCAGTGGTCTCAGCCTGAGGCAACTTTCCTAGAGCCTTGCTAAAAGCAACCATCTCAGTACCTATCAGCACCATTCAATGGCACTTCAATTCTGCCATCTGTCTCTGCAGTTAGAGCATGTCAATTTCACATACCAGCCATCTGCATTCATGCAGAATAGCTGCTCACACTAGCCCAGGAGTCCTCAGGGCCTTCCACATTCCTGTAGCCAGAAAGGATGGAGGAGGCAGAGGAACTTGTCACTCATCCTGGCCAGTAGTTGTGAAGTACATCAGCAACTCAGTTCTAGAAGAAACATTTTCTAGAAAGAGGAGTAGACGGCAATCATGCAAGAGTCAAGACTCAGATAGTCGCTTTTGAATTTCAGCCACAAGATTTTCCCGTTTAATGGCCACCTGTAACATAAGAGAACCTTCATGTGACAAACCATAGAGAGTGATGCTAGCTTCTTAGTCACTGCTTTTCCGGATGCATTTTACTCCACATCTGCTCCCACTACGTATGCAACCAACAGGGAGAAGTGTAGGCTTCAAGCTGAACAGGAGAACGTATGGCCTCAAGGGATGCTAACACCTGGGGCACCTGCCTGGCTCAGTCAATAGAGCATGTGACTCTTGATCTTGGGGTTCTGAGTTCAAGACCCATGATGGGGGCAGAGATTACTGAAGAAATAAACTCTTCAGGGGCGCTTGAGTGGCTCAGTCACTTAAGTATCCAACTCTTGATTTAGGCTCATGTCATGATCTCACAGTCTGTGAGATTGGTCTCTGTGCTCACAATGTGGAGCCTCCTTGGGATTCTCTCTCTGCCCCTCCCCTGCTCACCCACTTCTGAGTATACTTTTTCTCTTTCTCTCAAAATAATTAAGCATTGAGGGGCACCTGGGTGGCTAAGTCGGTTGGGTGTCCGACTTCAGCTCAGGTCATGATTTCACAGTTCGTGAGTTCGAGCCCCGCGTCTGGCTCTGTGCTGACAGCTAGCTCAGAGCCTGGAGCCTGTCTTCAGATTCTGTCACCCTCTCTCTCTGACCCTCCCCTGCTCATGCTGTCTCTCTCTCTCTCTCTCTCAGAAATAAAACATTAAAAGAAAAAAATAATTAAACATTAAAAAAAAAGAAGAATCTACGAAAAATAGAAACACTTGGTTCCTTCCATTTCCCCCACTCACCTCCTCCCTGCTGGCCACTGAACGAAGCTTGATTATCCCTTCTTTCATTTCTTGCTCACCAATAATGACCACCAGTGGAATGCCCATGTCCTCACAATAGTGCAGTTGAGTTAGTAGTTTAGGGTTGTTTTTATACAGCAGCTCTGCCTGAAAAGGATGAGATAGAGTAAGGGGCTGAAGAATAACCAGACTACTCAACCCCAGCAACAAGCATTGCCAAAGAATTAAATAGCTAATCCTCCTACTAGAAGATACTCTAGTGAAGACTAGAAAGTTCTTAAGTTCCACCCTGCATAAGGTAGAAATGGCCACCTGAATGGCCACATATATCTAGATGACCTGGATATCAGTTCTATCATACCTTGATACCGGCATCCCAAAGCTCTGCAATTAGCTTCAACCGTTCATGAAGAAAGTTCTTCTGTGGTGTGGCCACAAACACTTGGGTCTCTGTGGTCCGTATCTTGTGACCAAAAGTCTGATTAAAGAGAGAGGGAAGAAATAAAACTAATAAAAAAACTTCCTGTGCATCAGAAATTTAAAAAAAAAAGGATCATCAAAAAAAAATCTAACTGTATATCCAAAAACATGAGTTTTTTAAGTCTCCAGTCTCACTCCACCCTAACCTAAGACCTACCTTCATCCTCTGCTCCACAATGGAGAATATTCGTTCTACCCCAATACTGAGTCCCACGCATGGCACCTTGTGGCCTTTGGGGTCAAACATGCCCACCAGCCCATCATAGCGTCCTCCAGCAGCCACACTGCCCACACTGAAGGACTCCTCAGCCTGAGCTGGGGTCTGTAATAGCACTGCTTCATAGATCACGCCAGTATAGTAGTCTAGGCCCCGAGCTAGGCTTAGGTCAAAAGAGATCTGTGGGAACAAGGATAAAGTAAGTCTCAGAAAAGACTCAGGACCCTGAGAGCCCCAAAGCTCAGCCAGAGGTCCATTGCCAGCTCAGCTTACCTTCTCAGCAATTCCAAATAAAGTCAGGTATTCAAATAGGAGCTTCAAGTCCCTCAAGCCCTCTAGGGCCTGCTTGTTCTGAGACAGTCTAGGATCCTGGAACATTTGCTCTATCAAGGACACCCCACCTGGGGAGACATATGGGGAGAAATAAGATCTGTGCTATTCACCCAGATGTGTTTTATCCATATTTATTCCTAATGTGTTCCAGCCAATCCTCTTCATTTTTTAAATGTTTATTTATTTATTTTGAGAGAGAGAAAAGGGAGCAAGCTCTCACGCATGCATGTGAAAGTGAGCCAGAGGGAGAGGGGCAGAGAGAGAGGGAGAAAAAAAGAATCCCAAGTAGGCTCCGCTCTGTCAGTGCAGAGCCCGACTCGTGACTCAGTCCCATAACCCATGAGATCATGACCTGATCCAAAATCAGGAGTCAGATGCTTAACCGAATGAGCAACCCAGGTGTCCCTAGTCCTCTTCATTTTATTTAAAAAAAAAATCCTGATATTTTATGACCAGAGTCGCCTCCTTTGCCTTTGCTATCTGAAGACATAAGTGATTACACTAAATAAAAGGGAAACTAAGTTCAAGCCAGGTTCTGATGCTTCGCACAACTTCAGAAAGGAGCTGTTTCAGAGGTAGGAGTTGTACACCCATCACTCTCACTCCAGTTCTATCACACAGCCCAGAAAATGCTGGTTCTTACCATGACATTGGACATAGTCCCCAATTCTATCAGCCACTTCAGGAGCCAGGCCTTTCTTTGCCACCATCTCATGTCTCACATCTTTCCAAGGTATCTGTGCAAACACTCAAACGTTAGCCCAGTTCCAAAATCCTTCTTTACCTAACTGGAAGTGTCATGAGGACCTAACATTATACTCAGCAAAGTCAGAGGCAGCTCAGGAAATCCAGCCACAGGGGAACAGATTTGAGGGCAGGGCAGAAACTGAGATATGGTCTACTAAAACATGTATTTTTTGTTACCTTGTCTAGTTTGTCTATCGAGGAGCAGATGGCATGGAACTTGCTTTCAGGAACACCACAGACAGCAAACAACCCATCCAAGATCCGCCGATCACTGACCTATGAACTCAGTGGAAATAACACAGGTGCTTTCTCAATGCCCTTTCCCTCAAAACAATGGCAGTCCCTACTAGCTTGTCTCATAAAAGGGACAGAAAAAAATTTTCATAGGATGACTATATACAAATAAAATTAAATAACTATTTTGAGAAAGTCCCAGATCCACAGGCTTAAAGGCTGGGGTCACCTATGTTTTAGGACAGAATCGTGCCAAATCCAGGACTTTTCCCCTCAGTCCTTAGCCCTGGTCTCACCTTAATGATGAAGTCTCCCAGCTGCAACCCACTAAGAATTTCACACATGATCTTCAAACACTCTGCATCAGGGATCATAGGGTCAAAATGACCAGCAATGTCAAAATCCTACAACAAAGAAAAAGACAAGGGAAAAAAAAACCTTCACTGAGCAGCCAGTTCTCAGGTTGTAGCCTCCCCAACTATCAAACCATGCTGCCCCCATCAGGTCACTTACACACTGGCAGAACTCCCTGTAGCGGCCTTGGACTATGGTTGGGCTCTCCCGCCGCCACACCTTTCCAACATGGTAACGTTTCATCTTCTTCACCTTATTCATGGCCAGATAACGAGCAAAAGGGACCTCACATAAATAAGTTAAGGAGGAAGGATACTGCATCCAAAGCTGAGGCCCAGTGTGTAAACATTTGAGAGGACTGGGCCATTAGCATTTGGATCTCATCTACTAGGATGAGAACAAGGACCTTCTCTGTCTTGTTTCCCATGATCTTCAATGCCTAGCAGTGCTTGACATTCAATATACATAAAGGAAAGAAGGAATCCCTCCAGGCAAAAGTGCAAGTCCAGGAAAAAGCAAGGGAAGCTGGTCTACTGGCCACTAAATGAAATAGAAATGACCCAAGAACTTCAAGTATGGGCTATTCCTTCCAATTCAGATCAATTCTCAATTATTTCAAAATAGTCAAGTTTCAGAACCTGGATTTCCATGCAACTATGTTGATGTTTCTTAAAGTGTAGGTCAAGAACCATCTGCCTCTTCATGACATCAGGTGCCTGTTTAAAATGTAGACTGCTTAGCCCCACTCCAGCTACAGAATTAAAAATATCTGGGGGTAGGAGCCAGAAATCTGTATTCCTGCAAACTTCCACAAGGGATTCTGATATCCTTTAAAGGCTTAAAGTTAAATGACAATGCTCCAGGCTAGGCTCTGCTAATAGCAGAAATGCTTTCTGGAAAGAATTGGAAGGAAGGTCTGCTACAAACAGACCTATGGGGTCCCAGAGGCACTTTTGTCCCTTTTGACAAAGAGCCATCTGATTTTGGAAAGAGATGTCAGTCTCCAACACTTAGAAAGATACAGTAAGGTCATAGCGCAGGGACAACAGCTCTCCACCCTGATCCTTCAGGTCATAGATGAGCCCAGAGTTCTCTCCATACTTCTCAGTGAGCACTTCCTGCAGGGAACAAAAATTGCCACAGGTGAAAGGACTCTAAAACAAAGGCTAAAAGTGCTTTCAAAAACTAAAGGCAGGTGAAGAAATGGAGTTCCAACAGTTTTTTCTCTTCTTACCTTTAGCTCAAATGCTGGAGTATCTAACCTCTTTGCTCCATGACGTTTAAAGCAGCCAACAACCATATTAAGAATTTTCTCCCTCACAACCATCTGCTGGGGACTAAGATCTCTGGTGCCCTAGAAACCAAAAGGAGTCATTGCGAAAACAAAGACAAAAACAAGTCCATTTAAGACAAAGAGTTAAACAACATCTGCAATCGAAGGTCTGAGTTTGAAATCTCTTTGAATTCAGATGACTGAGCCTCATCATTATCTCAAGAATAGTGAATTCCTTTTTTTAAATTAGTCTAAAAAAAACATTAAAAGGGATTAGGAAGAGACAAGCAGAGCAAGCAGAAGGCAGAACAGAAAGCAGTCCTCCAAGGCACACTAACTGGACAGGGTGGGGCAAAGGGCATTCATTACCTTAGGGGTCTTGACAATAAAATTCGATTTCTCTTGATGTGGTTTCAGTTGGGATGTTAACACTGCCTCTGCAACCTGTCAGAAAAAGGAATTTGAGATGTGCTCCTCTTAAGACCGGCCAGACCTGTGACACTTCTGGCCCCATGTCCAGGCCTACCAAGACATTTGGCCCTGAGCAACAGTCAGACTGAACAGTTTTATCTACTCCAATCTCAGCCTTACTCTGATACATATGTTGTATGTGCATTATATATGTAATACATATGAGATCAGGTCTTTATTATTGTTGTTGTTTTTCTTTAATGTTTTTTGTTTATTTCTAGGAGAGAGAGAGAGAGAGACAGCGTGAGCAGGGGAGGGTCAGAGAGAGGGAGACACAGAATCCGAAATAGGCTCCAGGCTCTGAGCTGGCAGTCAGCACAGAGCCCGACGCGGGGCTCGAACCCACGAACCGCGAGATCATGACCTAAGCGAAAGTTGGACGCTTAACCGACTAAGCCACCCAGGCGCCCCTCATTGTTGTTGTTTTTAAATGTATTCACTACATTTGGAGTTTTAAATGTCTGAAAAAGCTTAAGGACCGAAGAACAATGAAGGCACAGAACAACCCACCACTACCACCACCAACCATCTAGAAGTAGGGATTAGTATGATCTACAATTCTCAATTCCTACCCAAGAGCAAAACTTTAATTTTTAATAAGATAGCAGAGGTCATTAGGCTTGGAGACATGGAAAAAGTAACCCAAAAACAGAAAAGAACCAGCCCAAAACACAGAACATGCCTATGGACTGAACAGGAATGGATATCCAAATTGAACTAAAAAAACCCAGATTGGTAGGATCTGAACCCTGTTATTTATGATAGTAAAAGGCCTCTGCTAGGGTCTTTACCAATGTAAAAGAGAATCCATAATTTTGTTTATTAGCACGAGGCTGTATGCCCCTTCCTGAAATATAGAGGGTGTAGTAGTTCCATATTTTCTCCTCCAAAGGATGACAGTTCACGTCCACAATCCTCCCTCTACCATTCCAAAATCCTCTAAAAAATGAAAATGGTTTTTTGTTTTGTTTTGTTTGTTTTTGGAGGGGGGAGTGTTCTTCATTGTGAGGTAAATTCTAATGTGAACTCAGTCCACTTATGCCCTTCAGTCACCTCACGTAATGGTAATAACCATATACTTCACTTAAGAATGTGTTTGACCCCAAGAGGTTCACATAAAGGATTGAGGACCTATATTACAAATGCTTCCGTACTATGTATCTGTAGATAAGTCATTTAACCTAGCCTGCTGTTTCCTCAACTGTAAAACGGAAATAATCCCAACCTCTCAAGACTGCTATAAGGATTAAATGACAAAGCATCTAAAACACTTAGGTCAGTACCCCTAAACTACTCCAAAAACCCCGATAGTACTAATAGAGTGCAGGCCGCGAATCCCTGCAACGGATCTGGAGATCCTGCCCCGACAGACCACTCAGCCTGGCTCACCTGGCTATGAACATGGACCTCCCTGATGCACAAAGCACGGGGCGAACGCAGAAGTTGGCCAAACAGTGAAGCCCAAGCCCTCATGTGCACGAGTCCGAACAGGGGCATCGTGTAGCAAGAAACCGCCTTTGCGAGACAGGAGCCAAAACCTGGGAACGAAGCAGGTCGAACCTAGTGAGCATGCAGAGCTCTGTAAAGGGCAGCCCTAGCCGACTGGGAAAAGAGAATACTTCCGCACTTTCCAACCCCTGCAGGATGGCCCCAGACCTCTCAGGCTCAGTCCCAGTTTCCGTACTTCCGGTAGTAGCAGGAAGTGGGTGGTTTTTTTCCCCCGGCGGAGGCTCTCTAGGCGTGCAGTCCAGTGACTCGATAGCCGGAAGTTATCCAAGCGGAGGCTGCAGCAAGCACAGCGGATCTAGACAGCAGTCAGAGCTAGTTGGCAGAAGTATGGCAGAACGTGCGGCACTGGAGGAGCTAGTGCGACTTCAGGGAGAGCGCGTGCGGGGCCTCAAGCAGCAGAAGGCCAGCTCTGAGCAGGTGCGACCCAGGTGGCAGGGGAGAAGCCAAAGTTGGGCCAGGGAGAACGTAGAGTGGGTGGTCTGCATGGAGGAAAAAGATGTGGGAAAAGGGACCGGACCAGTGGGGAGGAGCAGGGCCTGCTTGGGAAAGTGGCTGGGGTAGGACGAGAGAAGCAAAGCTGGGCCTGGAGAGCGAGATCTTCCCCAAATTCTGATGAGGGAGGGATACTGAATGGATGGCTGAAGAGGAAGGGAGTGTCAGAGTGACAGACTAGCACCTACTTTACCTCCACAGATCGAGGAGGAAGTGGCAAAACTACTAAAACTGAAGGCACAGCTGGGCCCTGATGAAGGGAAACAGAAGTTTGTGCTCAAGACCCCCAAGGTAAATATAATTCCTCTAGAGAGTCTCTGAGAGGGCCCTTAATTCCACTCCCAATGGTGGATGTGCTTGTCTCCCTGAACAGTTGCTCTGGGTGGTGGGCTGAATTGGAGACTGAGTCATTCTGGAATAGCAAAGTGATGGCAGAAACTAGGCCAGCTGGTTGCTTAGGGGAGTATGCCAGGTACTGCTACTCCTTCTTTCATTCAGCAAATATTTACTGAGTGCTTACTATGTGCCTAGCACTGCAGGAAGCAGAGTGTACCATGGTGAACAATACAGCCTGCCCTCGTAGAGCATCCTTATGAAGGAAACAGACTTAGGACAAATAATCCTACTCTTGAATATGTAATTATAAATTGTGATAAATGATATAAAGAAATAACAAGAATTCCCTGAGAAAAAATAAGAGAGAACTAGAGTCTGAAAAAGCCTCCCTGAAGAAGTGATATACTAGCTGACATAACACATAAATGGGAGGTAGCCAGAGAAGTATGGAAATCCTGAAGGAGAAAAGAACTCTGGTAGTTTCAAGGAACTAGAAAAAGACCTGTATGAGTAGAACCAAATACAGAGGGAGAGTAGAGTGGACTGGAATGAGGCTGTGGATTACTAGCGCAGCTTCAAGTATTTCAGTTCAGAGGCCACACTGTGTAAGTTCTCTAAACACAACTATTTACCATTTCATCTCGGTTCCTTTGCTACCTCATATATATCTCTGTTATTGCATTTCTTGCTGTCTTTTAGTTATTCATATGGTTTATTTACTCAGAAGCTGAGACTAGGTGTCTGGAACTGAATAGATACTTAATAAATATATGTGAAATTGGATTCCAAAGGAGAGGGGTCTTCCTTGTGTTGAGGTGTCACCTTTTAAGGTTAATTCTTTGGGATCCTAAATTCATTGAGCTATTCCTTTCCACACACAACTAATTTCAGAGGTTAAAGAGACAATGTAAAATCACAAAGCAGTGATTATCAATAATTATTCAAACTACATGGTGAAAAGATTAATGGGGAATTTGTGATCATTCAGCCTGGCATCACTTAAACCTATCAGGCTTAACATCAGTAAAAGTAGGACACCCAGACATTATGTTGCTCCTGATGTGATGCAATAAGAAGTACACAGCACCTCCTATGAAGTATTCTTGCCAAGAAAAATTGAACCTGAATATAATCAGGTCTTCTGACCTAACTACCAGTTTACCAGAGTTAGAGAGATGGAGGAATATGTTAAATGACACGTTGAATATATTGTGAATAAAATCTAGAATATGAAAAGTTCTTTAGAACAAGTGATTCAATTTCCTCAACAAATAAATGACATTTTTTTAAAGATTAAGTAGACAAGAGACAGCAAACAATGCATGGGCTTCATTTAGAATCTCATTTGAACAAGCCAATCATAAAAAATATTCTTGAGGCAATTGGAGAAAACTAAACATAGTTTGAGTATTAGAAATACTATTAAAATTTTTTTTTAATGTTTCTATATTTTTGAGAGGGAGATAGAGACAGCTATGAGCAAGGGAGGGTCAGAGAGAGAGGGATACAGACTTCGAAGACAGGCTCCAGGCTCTGAGCTAGCTGTCAGCACAGAGCCCAACACGGGGCTCCAACCCATGAAGCGTGAGATCATGACCTGAGCCGAAGTCGGACACTTAACCGATTGAGCCACCAGGCACCCCGAGTATTAGAAATATTAAAGCGTTGTTGCACTTTGGGGATGAGCACTGAGTGTTATGTGGAAACTAATTTGACAATAAACTATTTGTAAAAAATAAAATAAAATAAAATAAACATTAAAAAAATAAAAAAAGAAATAAAAAAAAAGAAATATTAAAGGGTTGCTGTTTGTTTTGTTGGTGAATAAAGGTAATGTTTTGCCTTTTTTTTTTTTTTTTAACCTTGTGCATTAGCGAATCATACTCAAATATTTATGGACAAACTGGTATGGTATCTGGATCTACTTTAAAATACTCCAGAAAAGATGGGGCGCCTGGGTGGCTTAGTCGGTTAAGCGTCCGACTTTCGCTTAGGTCATGATCTCGCGGATCGTGGGTTCGGGCCCCGCGTCGGGCTCTGTGCTGACTGCCAGCTCAGAGCCTGGAGCCTGTTTCAGTCTGTGACTCCCTCTCTCTCTGACCCTCCCCTGCTCATGCTGTCTCTTTCTCTCTCTCCTAGAAATAAATAAAACATAAAAAAAATTTTTAAAAAAATAAAATAAAATAAAATACTCCAGAAAAGAAAATATTAGAGCATAGATAAAATAAAAATAACAGATGCTAATGGTTACTATTGAAGCTGGGTAAGAGATACATGGTGGTTTATTATTACTATTCTCTATAATATGTGTTTGAAAATGTCTATACTCTTTTAAAGAAAGTGAGACTATATTGGAGAGTTAATAACTGCTTTAGTTTGTTGAAACACACTGAAGTGTGATTTATATTAATAGAAAATTCAGTATCATGGGGACAGGACTCTTTTCAGAGGTTTTTGTGATCAAAATTATTACAAAAAATTTTTTTTAATGTTTATTTTTGAGAGAGAGAGAGAGAGACAGAACGAACGCGGGCAGAGAGAGAGGGAGACACAGAATCTGAAGCAGGCTCCAAGCCCTGAGCCGTCATCACAGAGCTCAATGTGGAGTTTGGACTTTTGAACCATAATATCATGACCCGAGCTGAACTTAACTGAGCCACCCAGGCACCCCTGGTCACAACTATTCTTAGGATAATACTGAAATGTTATTTGTTTTTTTCACTTCATTTGCTATAAAGATGCAAAAGCAATGGTGAGTAGAACTGCTGGTATCTTAGCACAAAACAAGACAGTGGCACTACCCTGTACTAATAGCCATCTTGTTCTCTATTTTCATGCACCTTCAGGGGTAAAAATTAGTTTTACTTAGGAATGTCCTTGATAAAACAATAGAAATTACTCATTTTATTGAATATTGAATATCAACCCTTGAGTATATTCTTTTATATTTTAGTGTTCTGTGTGATGAAATGGAAAGATTACATAAAGCACTTCTGCATTCCAAAGTAGGAAAAACACTTACACCCTTGTATGAGTTGTAAGCTGAACTAGCTACTTTTATCACAGAACACCTTTTTTATTTGAAAGAAAAATTGAAAGACAAACTTTTGTTTTAAAGATTTGGATATTTGGCATACATTTTCACAAATATGAATGAAGTGAGCTTTGTCACCTCAAGGAAAATATATGACCTTATTTGTACCAGTGATAAAATTCAAGCACTGAAGTGAAATTTAGGATTTTAGGAAACTTGTATCTTGTACCATGAGCTAGACAGCTTCCCAATACATTAGTTAAAGACTTTCCTCTTGAGATCTTTGCTGATATTAACAAATGTGTTTTCTGATAGTGTATAATGAGTGTATAAACATTTGGATGATCTGTATAATTTATCAATGGGCCAGTATTTTCTTCATGACCAATGTTATAATGATGTTATAAAATCATGCATGGGTAAAAGATCCATTTAAAGTACAACATGGAGCAGTAGATATTTTTTATATTATGGTAAAATGTATGTAACATAAAGTTTGCCATTTTAACCATTTATAAGTCTACATTTCAGTGGCATTACGTAGGTTCATTGTTGTGCAGCTGTCACCACTGTTCATCCCCAGAATCTTTTCATCATCCCATACTGACGTTCTGTACCCATTAAGCAGTAACTTTCCACTCTCCCCTTCCTTTAGCCCCAGGTAACCACTTTTCTACCTTCTGTCTCTATGAATTCTGGGTACTATATATAAGTAATGGATTTTATGTAACAGTATGAAAAGTTCAGTGATGAAGTTTCACATTCCTCATTGCAACCAATCTTTAAGAAACCACCACTTGTGGGGCGCCTGGGTGGCTTAGTCGGTTGAGCGTTCGACTTTCGCTTGGGTCATGGTCTCGCGGTTCGTGGGTTCGAGCCCCGCGTCGGGCTCTGTGCTGACTGCCAGCTCAGAGCCTGGAGCCTGTTTCAGTCTGTGACTCCCTCTCTCTCTGACCCTTCCCTGCTCACGCTGTCTCTCTCTCTCTCCTAAAAATAAATAAAACATTAAAAAAAAAAAAAAAAGAAACCACCACTTGTTGGATTTTGGTATAGTTTAAGAATACCTACAGTTAGCTGAAAAGTTTATTAAAGTATTCCTTCTTTTACAGTTACACATCTTTGTAAGGCTAGATTTTCTTTACACAACCAGAACAACATATCACAACAGAATTAAATGCACAAAGTCTGTATAAGAATACAGTTGTCTTCTGTTAAGCCAGACATTAAAGATTTGCAAAAATGTGAATCAGCACCATCCCTTTCACCAATTTTTTTTTTGTTGTTTTGGAAAATAGTTACATTTTCCTAAAATTTCTTTTTTTTTTTAAATTTTTATTCATGATTATTTGTTTTTTGAGAGACAGAGCGTGAATAGGGGAGGGACAGAGACAGAAGGAGACAGAGAATCCAAAGCAGGCTCCAGCTTTGAGCTGTCAGCACAGAGCCAGACGCAGGGCTTCAAAATCAAACTGTGAGATCATGAGCTGAGCTGGAGTCAGATGCTTAACTGAGCCACCCAGGCACTCCTCACACTTTTAATTTCTAATATGATAAACATTCATAGGTATAATCCACTTTGGGGTCCTAAATAAATGGTTAGAACTTAAAGAGGTCCTGAGACCAAAGACTTGAGAATAGGGTATAGACACCCAGACTAAAAGCTCTCATCTGAAAGAAGAGCATTCTAGTCTTGACCTCCACAGAACTGCTGTAATGATTTAACTTCTCAATATCCTGTAATTCATCCATAATAGGTATTTGCCTTGCCTGTGTCAAAGGGCTACTAGAAACAAATTAGAGAACAAATAATACTTCTTAGAATTTTTTTTTTAAGTTATGTTGGGGGAAAACATTACTTATGAAATTTGGAGTTTAACTAGCTAAGCTAATTTCATTTGGTTATATACCTGTCATCACGTAAGTATTTTCTGTTAGGCAGAGAAATGTTCTGGTATCATATAAAAAGGTTTTCGGAGAACTTCTCAGTAAATAGTGTTCTAAGAATTCTAGAAAATAGAACCAAGCTTGCAGATGGAATTTAGATAATTAATTAATAAGCGAATTGTTTGTGCTTGCTTTATAACTCAGTAGCCTATAGGAAAATCTAAGTTTGGGGCATTGTTTGCATTCGTCATCTTTGAGGTCATGCTTTTATATTTCTAGACCTTAATGTTCTCTATTTGTTTTTAAATCCCAACCCCGATTCTTTGGCTGATTTGGACTCCCAAGGGTACAAGAGACTACAGTCCCCGGCAGATGGCTGTTCGGGAGAAGGTGTTCAATGTAATCATCAGCTGCTTCAAGCGTCATGGTGCAGAAGTAATTGATACACCTGTGTTTGAACTGAAGGTGAGGGATGGGTGAGGAAAAATTGTGTGGTGGGAGAGTGGATATACAAACAACAAAGAAGATAATAAGAGAGTAAGGGCCCAGTATTTTCTTCACTGAGAAAGGGGACAGGCCTTGTCTAGAAGGAGAGGCCCTGCTTTTATTTACCTTGGGAAATGGCTGGTGGCTTACAAAAAAGAGCCCTTTTCTTTAGTGAAAGTTGTTATGGTCCTACCTACAGTGAATTCCCTGGTCCCTCTACTTGAGATGTTTTGAAATACCATGCAAACCATATGTATAAAGTATAAATACACAACTAGTCTCCTGTTAATGGACCCTGAGATTGTTTCTAGTTCTTTACTACTAAAAAAAACCCAAAACAGACTGCGAGGTGGCCTGAGTGGCTAAGTTAGTTAAGCACCCGACTCTTCATTTTGGCTCAGGTCATGATCTCTCGGTTTGTGAGTTTGAGCCCTGAGCCAGACTCCATGCTGACAGTGCGGAGCCTTCCCTTTCTCTCTGCCCCTCCTCCTCGCATGCATTCTGTCTATCTGTCTGTCTGTCTGTCTCTCTCTCTCAAAAATAAATAAATAAACTTAACAACAACAACAAAAAAACAGATTGCATCACTTCCTGCTTAAAACCCAGTGACTCCCATTGCATTTATTACAAAATCCAAAGTCTATTCCTGCTTACAAGGCCCTACATGATCTGGTCATTTGCCTACCTTGCCCATTTCTTCACTTGCTGTTCTTCCCCTTGGCTACTCTGCTAGTCTGGTCTTCTTTCTATTCCTGCAACATTCTAAATATGTTTCTACCTCAGGGCCTTTGTACTTATTCTTCCCTTTTCCTGCACTCCCTTTCCCCTAGCTCTTTGACTTTAATTTCAGATGAGAGATAAAAGATTTTAATTTCAGATCTCAACTCAAATGCCATTTTTCAGATAGTCCTCTACAACTATCTTGTCTAAAGTTGCCCTTGTCTATCAAATGGACCTGTATTAGAACAGCTATCAGTAACTGAAATTATCTGTTCATTGGTTTTTTTTGCATTAGTGTACTGTCCATCTCTTCTCATTAGTATGGAAGACCATGAGGGCACAGATTACCTTTGTCTAGTTCACTGATGTGTGTTCGGTGCTTAGAACAATGTCTGGGGCTCATCAGCAGGGCATTCATCTGCAGGGCAAAATGATAGATATGGAATTGCCAGGTCAAAAAGTTGCACTCATTTATTTTTACCAAGTTCGTTTGCTAGGGCTGCCATAATAAAGTACTGTAGACTGGGTGGCTTAACACATTTAATGTCGGGAGGCTAGAAATCCAAGATAAGATGTCAGCAGAGTTGGTTCTTTCTGAGGGTCAGGAGGAAGAAACTGTTTTAGGCTCTCACTCCTTGACTTATAGATGGTGTCTTTTTCCCAGTGTCATCACATCACCTTCCCTCTGTGTCCAATTTTCCTTTTTATAAGGACATTAGTTATATTGATTAGGGCCTACCCTAATGACATCATTTTAGCCTAACTATCTCTTCAAAGATCCTATCTCCAAGTAGAGTCACATTCTGAGGTTACTGGGGGATAGGTTTTCAATATATGAATTTTGAAGAGGACACAATTCAGCCCATGACACCAATCAGTGTATGAGTGTTTCTATTTCTTTTTTTTTTTTTTATGTTTTATTTATTTTTGAGAGAGAGAGAGGCAGCATGAGCAGGGGAGGATCAGAGAGAGAGGGAGTCACAGAATCTGAAGCAGTCTCCAGGCTCTGAGCTGGCTGTCAGCACAGAGCCCGACGCGGGGCTCGAACCCACGAACCGTGAGATCATGACCTGAGCTGAAGTCGGACGCTTAACCGACTGAGCCACCCAGGCACCCCTGAGTGTTTCTATTTCTTTACACTGGGAATTTTCAGGCTTTTCAAACTTTGCCATTCTGGTAGGTGAAATATGGTATCATCTTACTGAAGGCATCACATGGCAAGAATTATTTCAGTTTTGCCTTTTGACGTTCACACTTGAGGCATCATAAACATTATTTAAGTCTGTTGATCTAATAACCCACTCTTAGGAGTTAATCCTCAAAAAACTATATATTCAAAAGAAAAAACTATATGCTGAAGTATATTTATTGAAATGTTAGAGACTTTTTTTTTTAATTGGAATAACCTAAACAACTAACAGTAGAACCCTAGGAAGAAATGAAATACAAAGATGCTTCTCACTGAAGTATTATGTAGCTTTTAAAAATAATACTTCAGTGGTGCCTGGGTGGCTCAGTTGGTTGAGCGTCCATCTTTGGCTCAGGTCATGATTTTATAGTTCACGGGTTTAAGCTCCCCATCAGGATTGCTGCTGTCAGCACGGAGCCTGCTTGGGACCCTCTGTCCCTCTCACTCTCTGCCTCTCCCCTACTCATGCTCTCTTTCTCTCCCTTCTTCTCTCTCTCTCAAAAATAAACAAACATTAAAAAAGAAACGTCAGCTGTGTCACAAAATAGAAATGTGATAAGCAGAAAACTAAATTGGTATTTCCTTTTGATTATAATTAGCATCAAATACATAAGCAATGGGATAGAGAGCACATGAAGTACAGGCAAATTAAAATCGGTCATGTTAGGATGGTGAGTTTTTGTTTTAAAACTGCTTTTTAAATTATTAGATTTGTGGCACCTGGATGGCTCAGTATCTGGTTGAGCATCCAACTCTTGATTTTGGCTCAGTTCATAATCTTAAGATTCATCAGTTTGAGCCCCACGTTGGGCTCTGTGCTGAGCGTGGAACCTGCTAAAGATTCTCCCTCTCCCTCTCCCCCTCCCCCCCCCCCCTCGGTACCTGGGTGACTCAGTTGGTTGAGCATCCAACTTTTGATCTCAGCTCAGGTCACGATTTTGTGGTTTGTGAGTTTGAGCCTGAACTGGGCTCTGCACTGACAACACAGAGCCTGCTCAGAATTCTCTCTCCCTCTCTTAGCCCCAACCACGCTCGTGCTCTCTCGCTCTCTCTCAAAAAATAAAAGATTCCATCTCTCTGATGCTTTCCTCTGCTCACACGCTGTCTAAAAAACTTAAAAATAAATTTGTTAGATTTGTCATTTTGATCACATTTCTTTATATTTTCTCCAGGAAACACTTACTGGAAAGTATGGAGAAGACTCTAAGCTTATCTATGACCTGAAAGACCAGGGTGGAGAGCTGTTGTCCCTTCGCTATGACCTCACTGTATCTTTTTAAACCTGGCTCTTGGTACTTTGGATCAATCGGTTCTCATCAGGCTGGGGCTATTTCTAACCTCAGATATCGGGATAGCTAGACATAGATGGGATTAAATATGATGCTTGTGGCAATCAGGGAAGTTATTTCTTTAAACCAGGAATAGGACTTTGGCTAAACAGAACATAGCCTTAAAAAGTCTTGTGAATCCTGAGTGAGACCTCCACTTTATGTTAGGAACCAGTTTCAACTCAATGATTAATCCTTTGGCTCCAGAATACCTCTCCCCTGCCATGTTCAGTGGACAAAGTTCTTAGCTGACGTTTCCTTTATCTCCAAGCTATGTCAGAGAATCATCTGCTCAGAAATCCTACATAGAGACCTCTTCTACTCTCTGGCCAATCTGCCCAGCCCCTTCCCATGTTCAGCATAGCTCAGGGGAGACACTAACCAAAGAGAAAGGAACCTTAACTTTTTTGAGACTTCTGCTGTCTCTTGTATTAACAAAGTTGATTCTTTATGAAGTTCAGAAATGTACTTAATCTTATAGGGGATGGATTTACTCACACAGACATTAGACCCCAGCTTCTGTTGGTAGTGATAATCAACTGCCATACTGTGAGAGGAGAGGGCTTTCTCCTTAACTGTTATCAGGTTCCTTTTGCTCGATATTTGGCAATGAATAAACTGACCAACATTAAACGCTACCACATAGCAAAAGTTTATCGGCGAGATAACCCAGCCATGACCCGTGGCCGATACCGGGAATTCTACCAATGTGTGAGTATCTGGGGCATGATGGGTAACTTGGTTCTCCCTCAGTTTAGTAGAATCTGCTAGTACTCATGGTGTACCAAACAAACTGGAAGTACCAGATAATGCTAACCCCTAGATTTCTTTAGAAATTTAGAGAGTAGAAATTATTCTTCCCATTTTACATAAGAGTAAACTTGAGACTCAGCAGGATGAAGGGATCATAGGGATAAGAAAGCCAAAGTCAGGAGTAGAACTCTTGGTCCAGTACTCTTTATATTAAATTAGAGCGATCAGATCACAGCGAAGGATGAAGAAATTAGATTCGAAATATCATCCAGATCATCCAGAGTGGTAGCAGAGCTTCTGAATAAATAGAGAAAATGACTAAGGACTAAGGCCATGTATTTGCCCCCATGGTGTTAGGAGGAAATAAGTCAAAGTGAGTGAGTGAGATAATGAAGGGAGACAGAAAGGAAACCAGACTGGTAAGAGACTCAAGAATGCTGAGAGTTTCCTCTGGGCTGCTGATCATACATAATGAAGAAAGTGGTCTGTGCATGAGTGCAAACAGGCCTTCATAGAGGGAGAGCACAGCTCCCAGGAGTCCCTCTCTTAACCTTCACTTGAGAAGGTTAAACCTCTGGGACACCTGAGTGGCTCATTTGGTTGAGCGTCCAACTGCGGCTCAGGTCATGATCTCACAGTTTGTGAGTTTGAGCCCTATGTTGGGCTCTGTGCTGATAGCTTGGAGCCTGGAGCCTGCTACAGATGCTGTGTCTCCCTCTCTCTCCACTCCTTCCCTACTCACACTCTGTCTCTCTCTCTCTCCAAAGTAAATAAACATTAAAAAAATAAACATTTAGGAGCACATGAGTGGCTCAGTCGGTTAAGTGTCCAACTTTGGCTCAAGTCATGATCTCACAGTTTGTGAGTTTGAGCCCCAGTTTGGGCTCTGTGCTGACAGCTCAGAGCCTGGAACCTGCCTTGGATTCTGTGTTTCCCCCTCTCTCTGCCCCTCCCATGCTTATGCTCTGTCTCTCTCTGTCTCTCAATAATAAATAAAAACTTTAAAAATTTAAGGAAAAAAACATTTTAAAACTAAAAAAAAAAAAAAAAAAGTTTAAACCTCTGAACCCTGAGGACCTATAGCTACCTTTCTCCCTGCAGGACTTTGACATTGCTGGACAATTTGATCCCATGATCCCTGATGCAGAGTGCCTGAAGATCATGTGTGAGATCCTGAGTTCACTTCAGATAGGCGACTTCCTGGTCAAGGTCAGAATTGAATGGGTCTGGGAAGGCAGAATTGGGTCTAGCCTCTCACAGAAGATTCTTGTGCAGAGAGACTAGTAGCCCAAGTGACCAAGACTATTGAGGTTCATGTCACATAAAGAGATTCTCTCCTCACTATGCCTTGGGTCCCTGCAGGTGAATGATCGGCGCATCCTAGATGGGATGTTTGCCATCTGTGGTGTTCCTGATAGCAAGTTCCGTACCATCTGCTCCTCAGTGGACAAGCTGGACAAGGTAATGACCCAAACACTTCACTCTTCTTTTCTCAGATCCCACCCTGCTCTGAGAAATGTAAAACAAGATCAGGAGAGAGGGGGGCCTGCATTCTGTTCACCAGAAGATTAGCCCCAGAATATAGGTTGAAAGGCAACTTCTACTGCAGAACTACCCCTTCAGGAGGGCCGACACTTATTCTGCAGTGGAGAAGCCACCTAGGGGTTCCTTTACTGGTTTCTGTCTGTCTAGGTATCCTGGGAGGAAGTAAAGAATGAGATGGTGGGAGAGAAGGGCCTCGCACCCGAGGTAGCTGACCACATTGGGGACTACGTCCAGCAGCATGGTGAGGCACAAACCCTGCCTCTCCGAAAGCCATCTACCTGGCCTCAAGTCTTCTGTGTGTGTGTGTGTGTGTGTGTGTGTGTGTGTGTGTGTGTGTGTGTGTGTGTAGTTCAAGCAAAAAAGGAAGATCCTCTACCTTTTTTCTCTTGTCCATCAGTCTGGCTTACAAATATGTCTCCCCAGGTGGGGTATCCCTGGTGGAACAGCTGCTCCAGGATCCTAAACTGTCCCAAAACAAACAGGCCTTAGAGGGCCTGGGAGACCTGAAACTGCTGTTTGAATACTTGACACTGTTTGGAATTGCTGACAAGGTGAGTCAGGTTAGGGGTGGACACCTTAGCTGAGCTCTGGGGTTTAGAGCCTTGATCCTCACCTGGTACTGACCGTGATCTTGTCCCCACAGATTTCCTTCGACCTGAGCCTTGCTCGAGGGCTGGACTACTATACTGGGGTGATCTATGAGGCGGTGCTGCTACAAACCCCAGTCCAGCCAGGGGAGGAGCCCCTGGGTGTGGGCAGTGTGGCTGCTGGAGGACGCTATGATGGGCTGGTGGGCATGTTTGACCCTAAAGGACGCAAGGTGCCATGTGTGGGGCTCAGCATTGGGGTGGAGCGGATCTTCTCCATTGTGGAGCAGAGGCTAGAGGTGAGACCTGGAGGTGGATAGAAGCGGTCTGGGCAGCTAGTGGCACATGAGCTATTTTCTTTGATCTTGAAGGGGGCAGGTGGTACTGTTTGGGGCAAGGAGCATCTTTGCAAAGAAATGGAGGAAAGGTGGTTGCTATCCCTCACACACTCCCACCCCATTGGAGGCCAATTTTATGGATCTCTGATCATTCTTTCTTCACAGAATCCTTTGCTCTGGGTTCCTCCTTCCCTCAGGGCTGTCAAGAGTCATGTCTGGTATATCCAAAAATCCAGATCTTCTTCAGAATACAGAACACTTAATATTTTACTGCTCTGTGCTGGGCACTGTGCTTAGTGCTTTTCATGCATTATCTAGCAAAATTCTTACACAGCCCTCTGAGAGTAGCCATTTTTATTATTTACATTTTCTAGTCAAGGAAACTAAAGCATTATAGGTCATAATTTGCCCAAGGTTGTGAAACTTTTATGTAGCAGAGTCACAGTTTGAATCCAGGCAGTCTGACTCCAAAGTCTTGGTTCCTAATCAGTCTGATACTGACTCCAAGTAGTAAGCATGTGCCTGAGACCTTGGGATCCCCCCAGATGGCTATCTTGACTCTCTGGCCCCTAGAGTCAAGGGAAGGCCCTCATGGCCTCAAGCACTCCTTTGCTACTACTCTTAACTGGCTGCTTACATTTCCCTGAGGAATGCTCTGGCAGTAACCTTCCCACTGCTCCTATCCTTTTCTCTGGAATGGAAACCACCCATGTTTCCCAGCTGAGGTCACTGTTCTGCTAGGCATCTGATGTTGTAAGAACTATGAAAATAGTTTTGTAGGAAAATACAAGGGGCATCTGCAGCATTCACTCTTTACCCTGACCACACACCCTGGGTTGGGCCCTATGGCCAAAGTATAAGAGGGATTGTCTCTTGACTGGGCACACAGTAAGTGAGAACTAGAACTAGGTGAGCCCACAGTGTCACTTCTGTGTGAATGTTCTTGTGAGCCCTTAAGGTACTAAAAGGAGACAAATTTGAAGTTACTGTACATAAACTACCTTTACTCTTACCCTACATTATCTATTCTGGCAAGTCATATGTACAAGCTAGTCAATTCCTTTCTTACATCTTTATGCTACCTTATTCCCAATTGCTAGAGAAGACTGGGCCCCTGTGCTGGTGGGGCTCCCAGATTTGGGTTTGGTCTCTCAGAATCCTGATAACAAATAGTCTGTTCTACTTGTTCCTCAAAAGTGTAAAAGGTGGCCCAGCTCTGTGACTCTTATCTGCCCCTTTCCCAGGCTTTGGAGGAAAAGGTACGGACCACAGAAACACAGGTACTTGTGGCGTCCGCACAGAAGAGGCTGCTGGAGGAGAGACTGAAACTCGTTTCGGAGCTCTGGGATGCTGGGATCAAGGTAGAGGAGGCAAGCCCAGGGTGACAGTGCTGGGCACAGACTAAGTAAAAGCTCATCCGTAGTGACTTCTTGGGAGTAGAGCTAACAGCACTTGGGCCCCAAGGATGTTGTCACTAAGGATAATAGAAGCCAGTTCTCATCATCTGCCTTGGTCCCCTGCAGGCAGAGCTGCTCTACAAGAAGAACCCAAAGTTGCTGAACCAGCTGCAGTACTGTGAGGAGGCAGGCATCCCACTGGTGGCCATCATCGGTGAACAGGAGCTCAAGGACGGGGTCATCAAGCTCCGTTCAGTGGCCAGCAGGGAAGAGGTAGGTGGGCAGGAAGGCTGAGGGAAGGGGAACGTATGCCATTTTGGCAGCCCAATGCCCATTCAAG
The DNA here is from genome assembly GCF_003009895.1 of Hyaena hyaena. Lineage (NCBI taxonomy): Eukaryota > Metazoa > Chordata > Mammalia > Carnivora > Hyaenidae > Hyaena > Hyaena hyaena. The sequence goes on along the minus strand of NW_024081061.1, from coordinate 1,484,676 downwards.
ACCTGAGCAGAACTCTGGCATTCCCGTTAGTACCTACTTGGAATGGACTTGTTACTATTGTCATAGTAGGGAAGGAGTCCCATCTCCATCTATATTGTGTCTCTGGCTCCCCCAAGGAGCACTGTCCACCTGAGGTGTTTGCCTCCCTTCATAATCCAGCTGAGCTAAGCCTGATGACTAGAGGAAGGAGTAAGCACTCAGGAGTAGTGGAGTCAAAGATGCTCATACCACCTTTCCTCATCCTGGCCAGGTGGACGTCCGAAGAGAAGACCTTGTAGAAGAAATCAAAAGGAGAACAAGCCAGCCCCTTTGCGTCTGCTGAGTTGAGCACACTGTCAGGGGAAAGTGGGACTGGCACTATTTGAAGCTAAGACAGAACTCTGCATCCGTACATCAGCAGCTTTGCACACTTCTGTTCCAGCAAGAAGACCTGAGCAGTGGTCAGAACATAGACTTTTTATTATGATTATTTTATTGGTAATCACAGGCAAAAATGGTCAGATATTAAACCATTTTTCACAGGAGGCCCTGGGGGCTTAGTCCAGTCTGGCTACAGGGACTGAGCCTAAAATGGTCTCCCCTGCAGGATCCTAACCGGATGGAGGGAATGCACTCCACAACCAATCGTCAAAGGTCCAATAAAATGACTCAACCACTGGAGCCTGTCTGTGTCACTATTGCCTAGCCCTTCCTTCCCAGTGGGAGCCTGGGCCTCCCATTTCGACTACTCGTGACCATTGTAAAATGGAGAAGGACTTCCAGTAGGCGCCACGAGCTCTTCCCCAAAGTGAAGGGTGCCTCAGGCGCACACCCAGGCCCTAGGAGGTGAGGCTGCCAGCACATCCACCCGCTGAGTTTCTTAGCTTTCACCTGACGGTCGGAGGTTCCCTCGGCGCACGTGCAGTGGATACCCCCACCCCCTTGGGAGGCGGGGTCGTGTTCAGAGCCAATGAGAGCTTGGGGGGTGGAGAGGTAGGGAAGCTTCCAGAGGCAGACGGGGAGGAGGTTATAAAGAGGGCACGGAGCAGCAGACAGGAGAGCCATGCAGTCCAAGCGGGAGTGTGAGGTAAGCCGTTTGCAAGACGGGGTCGACCAGCCCCGTAGCGCTGGGCGTGGGGGCCTCCTTGGGCTGCAGCGGCACAAGCGAGGTGGCGGCCAGTGCGGCGATCCGCCGTTCCAACCTGCCCTTTCCCCTTTAGCTATGGTGTGAAAGGGTGAACCCGGAGAACAAGGCAGCGTTGGAAGCTTGGGTCAGGGAGACGGGCATCCGCCTGGTGCAGGTGAACGGGCAGAGGAAGTATGGCGGGCCACCCCCAGGTACGGTAGTCCCAGCTCTCCACCAACCTCGACGGTCCCGGCCGACCCCCTCTGGGGGAGGGGCCTGTCCCGGGGCTCTGCAGTCAGAAACCTGTAACCCGTTGCACCCCTTCCAAGCATTTAAGAAAACTGGTCTGTGGCTCTCTCCCCACCCGCCCCATCGAGGGAGGGAGCCAGTCGTAAGGTAGACCCTGCTCCGTGCCAGCCCCCTTGTTAGTTAATGCCGGCGACTCGGGGTGCAAGTGTTGCACCCATTTCACAGATGTTTGCTTATAGGCCCTCTCGCGCTGGGTTCCTGGGCTCGAACCCGGAACCACCCGGTTGGATGACCATACTCCTTTCCCACCCCCTTCCCCCAGGCTGGGTGGGCAGCCCGCCGCCGGCTGGGTCAGAGGTATTTATCGGGCGGCTGCCCCAGGACGTGTACGAGCACCAGCTGATCCCACTGTTCCAGCGCGTGGGCCGCCTCTACGAGTTCCGCCTGATGATGACTTTCAGCGGGCTAAACCGTGGCTTCGCCTACGCTCGCTACAGTTCGCGGCGCGGCGCCCAGGCCGCCATCGCCACGCTGCACAACCACCCGCTGCGGCCCTCCTGCCCGTTGCTTGTGTGCCGCAGCACCGAGAAGTGCGAGCTGAGCGTGGACGGGCTGCCTCTGGGGCTGAGCCGCCGCGCGTTGCTGCTCGCGCTGCAGCCCCTGGGTCCCGGCCTGCAGGAGGCGCTGCTGATGCCCAGCCCTGGGCCTGCGCCCGCGCAAATTGCACTGCTGAAGTTCAACTCGCACCGCGCCGCCGCCATGGCCAAAAAAGCCCTAGTGGAAGGTATGGGAGCTAGGCTGCGGGAGGCCGCTGGTTGGGGCCAAATACATTATGCCATGCGCTTTTACACTCAGCGTAGAGGGTAAAAAGCGAGATCGTAGGGCTAAGAATCTTTGAATTTTCGAGCTCATACCATTTAATTTGAGATTTTTAAATTCCTGTTGGTACTACCTACCACCTACCATCTACAGTAATTTTAAAGCTTCCCAGACATTATTCTGCAACTTAATCAGCATTCCAATGAAACAGATTGATCTTCCTCTTTAGATATGAAAAGAGACCGTTGTAAGAGAAATTGATTCACCCAAGGTAGTCCTACTGAGTCTACCTTTTATCTACCACAGAATTTCTTCCTCAGGCTGTTTTGAGAATTAGGTGGCACTTAGCACATTCCCTGATTCTTGGCAAGTAGTCACAGCAAAGGTTAGCTATTATGATGGTTATGAGGTAGACAAAGCCTGCATCAACCAGTACTCCAAGAAGGAAACTTAGGAGATAGCAGTTACTACACCCTCTTTACAAAGAAACACAATGAAGCCTGGAGAAGTTGCTCAAGGTCACACTACCAGAAAATGGGTAGGCTAGAAATTAAACAGGCTTGCATCGAAAGGGCTTGGGGGCTCGGGAATCCAGGGGTTAGACGTGCCCTTGTCTCTGCCTTTTTTCCTGCAGGGCAATCACGCCTCTGTGGAGAACAGGTGGCCGTGGAGTGGCTCAAGCCAGATCTGAAGCAGCGACTCCGCCAGCAGCTCGTGGGCCCCTCCCTGCAGTGCCTACAGCCAGAGGGCGGTCGGTTGGCCGTGGCCAGGGACAAGCTAGAGTTCCAAGGGGCACGGGCTGCCCTGCAGCTGTTGTGCCAGAGGATGAAGCTGGGCAGCCCTGTGTTCCTCACCAAGTGTTTGGGCACAGGCCCTGCTGGCTGGCACCGCTTCTGGTACCAGGTGGTGATCCCTGGGCATCCAGTGCCCTTCAGTGGCCTCATCTGGGTCGTGCTGGCCCCAGATGGGCAGAATGGGCATGAGGTGGCTAAAAATGCTGTGTCTGCAAGGCTGCTAGAGGCACTTAGTGACTCTAGAGCCAGTCTTTTACGGTCTGCTGGGGCTGAAGCAGGTACCATGGTTAAGCAGTGACCCTGTCCTCTTCACAGGCAGCCTGAACGAGTTGGCAGAGCCTATTTAAGTCCCCAGCCCAGCAGGCCTGGGCAGCCACCATCTGATCTCAAAGGGGAGAAGAATGGGTTCTGCCCTACCTCTGACATAACCTCCCAGTCGGGGCAAGGCCCCGGCACACCTGGGACAGCTCTCAGCTCTCGTTAGGCTAAGTTGTGGTGAGGGACCTTGCCATCACCCTCCCAGCTCAGGGTCTAACCTTGGCCCCATGGTATTCCGTGGCCATTCTGTGTGATACACACACAAATCCTCCTCCCACAGCCTAGTATGAATCTCACTTCTTACTTTGTTGATTTGTCATCTTTGTTGGTTTTATTTAGGGGCTGGCTGAGCCAGAGGGTCCGAAATCTGCCTTTTGTCCCCACTACTTTACATTCTGGTTATAGTGTATGTGTGAATTTGGGTTTTCTATGCTGGTTGTATTTATATTAAACCCCTGGTTGGTGTACACCTGTGTCTGTGCTGTCTTGCCCCAGCCGTGGGCTTTTCTTACACTGGTAGAGTGAGCAGCTGCCACAGGGCAAGTGCTTTCTCACATCAGTGCCCTTGGTCCTGAGCCTCTAGCTATGCATCTTTGTGCACAGCACAAGAGTATTATAAATAGCGGGGCACCTGGGTGGCTCAGTCGGTTAAGCTTCTTGACTTCAGCTCAGGTCAAGATCTCGCGGGCCCGTGAGTTCAAGCCCCGCATGGGGCTCTGTGCTGACAGCCAGAGCCTGGAGCCTGTTTCAGATTCTGTGTCTCCCTCTCTCTCTGCCCCTCCCCCACTCACACTCTGTTTCTCCCTGTCAAAAACAAATGTTTAAAAAAAAAAAAAAGTATTATAAATAGCCCCTCTGGTATCCAGGCCAGGAAGCAAGACTTCCCCAATGAGGACCCATTTTGAGATTCAGCTCATCCCCTCAGTCACTTTCATCCTCAGTCTCCTCCCCTTCCTTCTGAGCTGTGGAGTCTTCTTCCTCCCTCAGTCCTGCAAAGAAGTCATCTGTGCTCCAAGCCTTGCTGCTTAGGGCCCGCAGTGGCCCTCCCTTTTTCTTCCTCTGGCGGTAGTCATCCACTACCACAGTCCGCAGCTGGGCCATGTTCCAGAACTTAAGTCGCTGGTCATGGCCACTGCTGGCCAGGAAGCAGCCACAGTGGGAGAGGGCCAGCTTCTCCACAGGCTCTCCAGCATGCTGGCCCACAGTGCCCACCACTCGGTTCGGAAGGATATTGACAGCCCTGGGCAGAGAGAGAAAAGCGTTGGGTCCTGGCTGGTTGGGCATGACCTTTATGTGATCTTAGGGCTGTCTAGTTTCTCTTACCTGATGATCCCATCGGTGGAACCAGTGCACAGCAGGCTCTCAGTGACGGGAACCATGCAGTCAATAGACTCAGCTCTTAGGGCAAACCGATCACTTGTGGCCCCAAAGCCATTCCAGTTGAAGAGATATATAGTACCTTCACTGGAGCCACAGGCCACCTTCTTCCCATACTGTAGGGAAATGGAGAAAAACATGTCTGTGGCGCTCCTTCAGACCAGATTGCTAGCATAATCCCAAACCCCCATACCAAGCTGTACTTTCATGAGAGTGACTGAGGTCAGGTCTCCAGACTGAGGCTCTGAGAGCAGTTCAAACCGGCGTCGCCTGATGTTGAAGACACCAAGGCAGCCATCACCACTGTAGAAAGAGTAGAGCAATAGGCTTGGCAAAAGCTCCCAGTGAGAAAGACATTTAACAGGGAAGGGGAGGGAGCTTTGAGGCTGTACCTGGCTGTCAGCAGCAGCTTCTTGGCTGGATCCAGAGCCATGTCGGCAATATACTCCTCATGCTGCCGCATATCCATTAAGGGGCCCTCCTTCCGCTGGTCCCAGAGCCGGATACCACCTGTGTCATCCCCAGTGGCCAGGACATGCTCATCTACCAGTAGGAGACTGTTGATGGGGGCACTAGAGATACAGAGCTTCTTGAACCATTTTTGTTTCAATAGGGACTTAACCACCTTACCCATAACCTCAACACTCACCCTTGACCCTTACCCTTACCCTTACCTGTGAGCCTTGGAAATGCGTCTTTCCAGTCGGCCCTGCTCCACATCTAGAACATGGATGGCTTTGTCCTTGGAGACAGTAACAAGTTCTGGGGGAAAAAGGTGCCCAGGTCATGGTGCTGCTCGCTGATCCCTTGCCACCATATTGCTGGCTGCCTTCCCCAGTACTCACTCTGCCCATCTTCAGAGAAGACCACGGCTCGACAGGATTTGAGGTGGTGACCTGAAGACCAGAGCTCCTTCGTTTCTCCCTCTTGGCAGGAGTAGGAAAAGCTGGGAGGAGGGGCAGGAGAGTGAATGACCCCAGATCCTGGCAGCATGGAACGTAAAGACTAACTAGTCAACCATCCACCTACCTAGGAACTCACAGTTACACACCACCAAACCCAAGGAGCTCACCATCCCATTTTTCCACTTTCAGTGAGCTTCAAATGGTCCATCTTTCATTCAGTAGACATTAATTCAAAGTCTGTTTGCTCTGGATTTCTTTGTAAGCTGACCTCATTAGATCTGGACCACTATGAAGGGCATGAAATATTTACTGAAGTGAGAACAGCCTCAGGAGTTGGAAATGTAAAAATCAACAAGACAGGGCTATTGTACCTCAGGTCACAACTAATTACAACACACTATGGCCACATGATGAAAAGAAGGTAGGATCAAAATGGAGGTGGAGCAGAGAAGCACAAGCCCGGAAGCTCAGCTTTGAGGCAAATACTTGTCCACACTGTATCCCCAGTGCCTACCTCAGAGCAGATCTTCAAAAAGGGCCAATGATAAATGCTTGCCAACAAGTTTCAGGTGAGCAGAACTGTATCTGCTTATTTTTTGCTCTATCCCAGTGCCTAGCTTGAGACTAGAGCCCTGGAAAGCTAAGGTTATGATGTGAGTTGGGTCATGAAGAGTTAAGTAGTTGACGTGGCAGATACTGGAGGCAGATGTCAATGTCTCTTCTAGGTAGAGACAAGAAATGAGGTGGGTTCCAGTGGCAGGAGAGTGCAATGGCTGAATCTGGAAAAATGCGTTGGACTGGACTTGAGACCATAGGCCAAGCAGAATCCTATGGGAAAAGGAACCTCTTTGGAATAGCCACGGGAGAAGTCAGAAGCCTGCAGAAAGGCAGTGGCTGGGAGTAGGGAAGAGGAGAAAAACCTGACGCACTGGGGGTGTGAGTAAAGGTGAAGGTCTAGGGGGACTCCTAAGAGTCTGGCATGAAGTAAGTTATGAATGGCAGAATAGAACCCACATTTGTTGAACTCAGGTGCTGTAGTATACAGCTGACACTCTGCATGGTAGGTACAGGCATACCTCCTTTCACTGTGCTTTACAGATACTGCATGTTTTACAAACTGAAGGTCTGCAGCAACCCTCTATGGTGTGTATGTCTATCCGTGCCATTTTTCCAATAGCATTTGCTTACTCCGTGTCTCTGTGTCACATTTTGGTAATTCTTGCATAATTCCAAACTTTTTTATGATATCTGTTGTGGTGATATGTGATCGGTGATTATGACTGACTCAGATGATGGTTAGCATTTTTTGGCAATAAAGTATTTTGTTAATTAAGGTGTGTATATTGTTTTTTAGACATAATGCTAGTGAACATTTAATAGACTATACTGTCATGTAAACTTAACTTACATTCATTGGGAAACCCAAAAATTCCTATGACTTATTTCATTGCAAAGGTCTAGAGCCAAACCTGCAATATCTCAGAGGTAAGTCTCTATTATTATTCACATTTTTGAAGATGAATATAGGGAAGTTAACTTGCCCAAGGTGACTGAAGCTAATGAGGAGGTTGAGGTTTAAATTCATTAAGTAAATCTGCAGCACAACCCTTCTGGCTAAAACCTTCAGTGACTTTTCACTGCTTCCGCCCTACTTCTCTTCTTCAAAATCAAAAACATACTGAGCACCCACCCTGGTCTAGAAGCAGGAGGTATAACGGATAACGTAACAGACTACAGATTACACAAGTGTTTTTCAGACTCCACTCATGACCCATTAATGAGCTTCAATCAGCATTCTATGTGTATGCCTGCAATAACGATGTAATAAACCAGAAAATATCAGACTACATCACACATAATATTAAAAAATATTTTTCCTGTGGGGTGAGGCCAAAAAAGTTTGAAAAACATGTTTGTTTTTTTTAGCTGAGGAGAGAAGCATTCAAATAATTACACAAATGAATGTATGATTACAAGCCATTAGGAAGTTTATGAGGGAAAGCTATCTGGTGCCAACAAAGCAGCGTCTAATGGGTAATCTAATGTAGTTTGGGGAATGGAGGGCAAGTGCAGAAACGTTGAGAACTCAGGAATTTTGGGTACAAGTGAGGGCGAAAGGGGCTTTCCGGGCAGAAAGAATAACCTGCAAGGAGAGGAGGATTTAAGATACATTAAAAAGGTAAGAAGATGAATAAACACAGTAAAGGGGAAAGTGAGAGAGGGCCAGGTGGTCAAGACTCCTAAGAGCCAGATTAAGGAGTTTGGACTTAATCCTAAAAACTACGGTAAACCGTTGAAGGGTTATAATCAAGAAAGAGAGGTGGCGGGGTTTGTGTGTTTGAAACATTAAAGCAGGCAAGAAGCAAATGGGGGGCCACACAGAGCCTGTTTCAGACCCAATATAATAATCCAGTGAACAATAACACTGTCCTGAACGCTTTGTCGTCCCGCTACTGTCTCTGGGCTTCGTCCGGACATTGAGCCGCTCTCTTTTCTTACACTCTACGCTTCTTTCAAGAGATTTCTGTGGTAACTGGTTTAAAACCAAATGCTATCAAACAACTAGGCCAAGATGAGTCCTGCGACTTTCTCTTGTCCCACCTCCATCCCTGGGAAGCTTGCAGATCCGGCAGCCCCCAGCCCTGCCCAGCACTTACACGAATACGTCCCCATCCACGTCCCCCGCCGCCAGGAGGTCGCGAGTGGGATGGAACGCCAGCCCACTGGCTGGCGCTTCCAGCACGATGTCTTCCGGAGTGTCCCGGATGCGGATCTCGGCTTCCGTGGAGTCCGGGTCCTCCTCGTCGATCCCATCCTCCGAAGACCTCTCCTTACACGTGCGGTCCATGCACCAGAAGATTCCGAGCGGCTCACAGCGGAGCAGTGAGCCCCAAACCCTTCCACACGGCTGGAAGAGTGGCCCAGATTCCGTTTCCGCCTTGGGGGCGGAGCCGGAAGTGGTTCGGAGACGCGGGAAGTCCCGGCAGGCTGCCGCTACTGTGGGTGGAGTGGATCCCAGGGACTTGGTCCTCCAGTTGTGCTTCTCCGTGTTCCTTGTACTTCTCCGTTTTCCCGTGGCCCTTTTTGGGCCAGGTCGACGACGCAATCGTCATTGCTCTCCTTGGTCAAATCACATAAAGTTGGGAACTCCCTTTAAGTCCTTTCCCCTCATTCTGATCGATGCTGACAGGTAGGGTATTCCCTCCAGCAACTATAAAGGATGATTTGCTGCCCTCGGGATAGCAGAAGGGGACGCCAGCACTTCGTAGGTTTGCAAAGCCCAAGGGCGGCCTCGAGGTTAGTCCGGCAGCGAAAGCCCCACACCGCGAGAATTTGATGTGTGGTTGTCTTGGACAGCAGGTCGCCCAAGGGCACGCTTAAGCTGCTGCATTCTGTGCTCACGTCTTTAGGGCCAAAGGAACAGCATCCTGCCAGTTCCTGCAGTTTGGCTGCATACCCTCATTGGGCCGGACCAACAGTGCTCAGAGCTGGCAAGGAGTTGCTAAGGAAGAAAATGGGCACAACAGTTGACATTCTGAACATTCTGGTTACCAAAGGCTCCATAAAGATGGGAGCACTATGTGGTGGGGTACATAAGGAGCACAAGCTCCTGTGACTGTAAAGAAGCCTCTCACATAAGTAATGCTAAGCCTTCTAAGATATCTTATATGCTGATGCCCAACCCCCTTAATAAGAGGTGTAAGTGAGGTGAGGGACCTCAGAGAAGCTGTATGTCCTGTGTGTATGGGAAAGTTGCCATGTGGTGTTGGGGGTCCTTGTCACTCACCATATGGACAACCAGAGGACCTTGGTGATGTCCACAAGGCTTGGTGATATTTGCAGATTCTGATTTTAACTGGAAAACTTTTTAAAAAGTTTTTTTAATGTTTATTAAAAAATTTTTTTAAATGTTTATTAAAAAAATTTTTTTAATGTTCATTTTTGAGACAGAGACAGTGCAAGCGGGGGAGGTGCAGAGAGAGAGGGAGATACAGAATGTGAAACAGGCTCAAGGCTCTGAGCTGTCAGCACAGAACCTGATGCAGGGCTCAAACCCACAACCCCCAATATCATGACCTGAGACGAAGTCGGACGCTTAACCGACTCAGCCACCCAGGCACCCCATGTTTATTTATTTTGAAAGAGAGAAGTGTGAGCAGGGGAAGGGCAGAGAGTGAGTGACACAGAACTCAGCAGGCTCCAGGCTCCCAGCTGTCAACACAAGAGCCCAACTGGGGCACAAACCTGGCAAGGTTATGACCCACAGACTGCCAGATCATGACCCGAGTGGAAGTTGGATTTTTAACCAACCGAGCCACCCAGGTGCTGCCCCCACCCAAAAAAAATTTTTTTTAAAGTAAGCTCTACAGGGGGCGCCTGGGTGGCTTAGTCGGTTAAGCGTCCGACTTTCGCTTAGGTCATGATCTCGCGGTTCGTGGGTTCGAGCCCCGCGTCGGGCTCTGTGCTGACTGCCAGCTCAGAGCCTGGAGCCTGTTTCGGAGTCTGTCACTCCCTCTCTCTCTGACCCTCCCCTGCTCACGCTGTCTATCTCTCTCTCTCTCCTAGAAATAAATAAACATTAAAAAATAATAATAATAAAGTAAGCTCTACAGCCAGAATGGGGCTTGAGCTCACAACCCTGAGTTCGAGGGTCACATGTTCTACTGAGTCAACCAGCCAGGTGTCCCCTGCAGAAACTTTTTTTTTTTTTTTTAACATAACCTCAAGATGCTGTTGTCTTCATAATGTAACAAAATATAAACCTTAGAATTGGACCACTTGACCCTCTTATTTCCTCCCAGTTCAAAATTCTTGCATTTCTTAATAGCCAGCATTTTCTTAGATCTGCAATTGGGCTCAACACATTCAAGCCTCAGCAAGATCGTCTTTGTAGTTTTAGTCTTTTTCCAGAAAATCAGTATAGTCTGCCCACCAGAACCATTCTGCTTCCCTGGGCTTACAGAAAATCTTTGCCTTTCTTGTACTGTATACACTTTGTGGGATTGATGGTTGCCACACTTCTTGCACAAAGCCTGGCAGCTTTGGGAAGATTCACCATGGTTGCAAGAGCTCTGCTGGCATGGAAAGAGTCAGAAACTAGTTTTATTAATGTTTTAAATTTATTTTTGAGAAAGAGAGAATGCGAATGAGGGAGGGACAGGCTCCATGCTGACAGCAGCGATCCCAATATAAGGCTTGAACTTAATGAACTGCAGGTTCATGCATGACCTGACCCGAAGTCAGATACTCAACAGACTGAGCTACCCAGGCACCCCAGAAATGAATTAAAACTGAGTCAAATCCCAGATTTTTTTTTTAATTAAGCTCTATGCCCATGAGGCTTGAACTCATGACCCGCACATCAAGAGTCACATGTTCTAAGAACTGAGCCAGCCACACACCCTAACCCCCAGGTCTTAAATTTAATGAACTTCTAGGTATCTTTATTTGAGCCAGGTCTCTGTGACCCTTTAACTGAAACCACTGCTTACAACCATGAAACTAGGGTGTCATTTACTGTGTGATATTAGGCATTCTAGGTGCTATATATTACAGACAAGGCCCAATTTCATCCTTGTAGGTGCCAAGCGCAAAGCTGGCCTTCTCTTGATCTTGCCCTATCAAGCCTTAAGTGACCAAAAGCAAGACAGAAAGGTTAAGGGGGCCTTCTAGCTTTCTTGGTTAGGTCTTAGGCTCAGGGCAGGCAGTGGCAGCTAGGGATCCAGCCAGAAAAAAATGATGACCCTATGAATACCAGACCAAAGTGCTAGCAATGAGCAGAGAGGAGGAAAAGGTTGGGGATGGAAGAATTCAGAGGCCAGAGACCCACCTTGGGCATTGGCAAACATTTCAGAGTGTTGAAGGGCACCAAACCCTGCTGGCCTAGCATAGGGATCCCTCAAGGCACTTACCAGGATTATCCCCGTAGCCAGAGAATCAGCAATTTGTACTTAGAATTACTAAAGCTCTCAGGAGAGCATAAATTCATTTTTATTCCCATGATTCTCCTCAGGTACCTTTACCTAGAGCTTAGTCCTGCACAACCATGGGATCAGACTATAGCCCATTGGATAGACCCAAATTCCCAGGGAATCTCTGTCCTAAGAGTAGGCCACATATGGGCCTGAATGAGTCTGTTATTTGAGACCAATCATCCTTATGTTCTTCTTTGCCCATCAGTGAGTGGAGAAAGGACTTCCTTCTCCATTAGGCGTCCTGGCTAGGATCCTTATTGTCCAGCAATCTAGCACGACTGAGCTAACTTCCTGCATGTGCATTTTACACAATCAGTGGAATTCCTCTTGGTGCTTCAGGGGTCCTGAAGGGAGAAAGCTCAACACAGAGAAGACAGGATAGCAGGTTAACAAGGTTTTCTTTAAGTTTATTTTCTTCATTTTGAGAGAGAGAAGGAGAACGGGGGGAGGGGGTTGCAGAGAGTGAGGGAGAGAGAGAATTCTAAGCAGCCTCCACACTGTCAGAGCGGAGCCCAGACACAGGGCTTGATCCCACGAACCGTGAGATCATGACCTGAGCTGAAATCACGAGTCAGACACTTAACTGACTGAGCAATCCAGGTGTCCTCATGCTGACCAGTTTTAATGGAACTAAATGATCATACAACATTTTATATACATTCACAGAAAGACACCTTGCAACTCTTTTGGGAACTGCAGAAAGCAAACAATGGCAAGCGCTTCCTTGTGAGGAATCCTTTTGCAGCTGGAACCAGGGATTAGTATTTTGGTCTTTTCACTTCAACTCTGCAATGGAAGGATAAATGAGTCAGCCAAAGATCAGTATTCCAACCAATTCTTACAGTGCCCCAGAGAAGAATGCTGCTGCTCACCCATCAGCCTCCATCTTCTTCCTCTTCTCAATGATCTATAAAAAAAAACAGTCAACACACAATAGTTATGCTGTCAGCCTAAGCTCATCTGAGGCACAAAGCTAACAGCTCTCCTACTTCCTTGGCTCTCCAGCCCCCTGCCTGTACCCGCATCTGTGGGCCAGTGTCTCCTCTCAGCTGAAGTGCCCCCGAGAGGCAATCTCACTTACTGCACTAATCTTCTTCCACTGGCGATCAAGCTCTGCCTTATCATTCGTTTCCTTGAAGCGCCTGGTCTTCCGCCCTTCAGACATCTTGATACCATACTGGAATGCAGCTCTGAGAATAAAGGACATTTGGGAGAAAGGTCTCAGAGGTTGCACAGCAGTAACAAGGTGTTCCCAGATGGCCCTGTGACTAGAGAACATGTTCTGGTGAAGGCTGGCCCACCCCATCATCATCCCTCTTCTCACTCCTTAGCCATATTTAATACCAACTCACTTGGGCAAAGCCTCCTTGTTGTTCATATACTCGCTGTATTCCTCCTGGGTATCAAAGTCCCAGCGGCCTAAGGGGCCTTTCTTATTACCCTGTTAGAGACACAATGGGAACAAGGAAGTTAGAAATGTCAGAAGAAACAGAATTTTAGCCCTTAATAAAAACAGGTTCTCCAAGTCTTTTTTTATAATTCATAAATCCCACCCTAATAAATACTAACAAATGCTTACTATGTACTTACTATGTACCAGGCATGATTCTGAACCCTGAACACTTATTTAATTCTCTCAAACTCTATCAAAAGAAAACCATATTCCTCTGAATTCTCCTGATGAGAAAACTGAGGCATAAGCAGTAAAATGAGTTGTCAAGGTCACAAAACTAATAAATGGCAGAGCCAGGGTTAAGCAAGTCTCCAAGATATAATTAAACCATGCTCAACCATGGAAGGAAAAAGTAGATGAAATTTCTTCACCATTAATGGTATTATTTGTTAAGGTTTTTTTGTTTTAAGACAGAGAAGAACATTTCAATCCTGGCTAGAGTAAAATTTAGTTATTTTTCTCAAGACTGAAATTCCTTCTACCCTTTCTATTTATGCACTAAAGGCTTGTTCACTGCCTAGTACAGAAATCAAAGCCTAGCATTTTATAAGAAATAAAAAATCTATTTTGAGCACATTTCATTTGACTTTGGACAGATACTTTAAAGGTTAAAATTCCCATGACGCCACAATGCTGCTGTTCTTACTGCTGCAACTGAGGGAAAGTTAAGGCCCAGAAAATGAGACACAGATCTTTTGGAGTGGGGAAGCAGATATGTGGCAAAGAGTAACTGCCCAAGAATCCCCACCCATCCTTCCAACTCCACACCTGGTCCATTTTGCTGTAATCCACCTCCTCATCACTATCCACTGCCATGTCATCCATCCTAAAGAGAAGCAACAGTTTAACACATGGTGCAGACTCAGACTCCTATGCTCTATCCAGAAATCTACCAACTAAGATGCTATACGCATAGAAATGGCAACCGCCACCCCCAGACCTCTCACCGAGAACCTAATAGAACAGTTCATCCAAGTAAGTACCTGTGGGTCCAAGTTAATCAAATTTCCACCTCATCCCCCTCCCCACAACTTGTCCAATTATCCCAGCCTCCCTTCTTCAACAGTCTCACGTACGTGGCTGGATAACACTCGGCATAACTGTTGGACATGCCAAAGAAGTCTCCCAACTGCTTCTTGTCCTCTGGCTTCTTCAGCATACGTTACATTAAAGAAATTAATTCTACCTATAATTGAAAAGCTTCAAGAAGGAAGGGCCAAGGCCTAGAAGCCCCAACATGAAAACTCATAAGAAGGAGGCTGTGAACTTGCAGGAATCCTCTGAGAAATGGGAAAGTCATGGGGCACCTCACTGGCTTGGTCAGAAGAGCATGGGACTCTTGATCTTGGGGTCGTAAGTTCAAGTCCCATATTGGGTGTAGACTACTGAAATAAATAAACTTTAAATAAAAATACCTTAAAAAAAGAACAAATGTGGGGGAGAAAAGGGAAAGCCACAAGGACTGCAAAATTTTATCAAAATTCAGCATGAAAGGCAAGAGGCAGGATGAGGGCCAAGAGTTGTGGGGAAGCAAGGAGGTAGGTGGAATTGGAAAGAAACAGGACAACCGTTTTCTAGAATCCAGCAACAACATGAAATAAAGGATATGATTCAGTGCCTTCCCAGCCAGCAGATCCAGCAAACTTTTCATTGATCGATTTGATCAACTCCTTAGCAGACCCAGGTCCTGGGGGGAAAGGGAACTCTATTCAGACTGTGAAATAAGGAACTTCGAACCTCTTTTCCACACACACTTTCAACCTGTTTTCATAAAACCATATTTTTAAGCAGCAGAAAAAACCCTCTTTCCGCTAACATGATTTTAATTAAAGTTCAACTAGTAATGAGCTATTGTGGTTGAAATGGGTTTGTGTACAAAGAATACTGCTGGTTCGACCTCCCTCACATCTTTCAGAACCACACAGCTGGAGGAATTGTAGCTAACAGAGCAAACATGGCTGCCATTGCCCAGGAAGCGGGGGAGGGGGGGGGAACGACTCCAGACTCCTTTCTATTCCATGAAGCAAGACATGGATCTTAATGAGAACCCAGACCAGGAAGTCCCACAATCCCAACCTTTGCCAGCTCTGAGCTCTAGGAATAGACTCTCAGCCCAGGGAAAAGTAAGACTGCCAGAGCAAATGCAAGATATCTCAGATACAACCCACCTTTGTCAACATCCATGGGCTGGAAAGAAAAGAGAAACTGAAGTGAGTATCACTGTAAGGGATTTACACTCATTCCTCCCCACTTGACTAATCCCTGAATCAATTCCCTACCCTACACCTGGTTGGGCAGGCACAGAGATGGGCAGTTCTACTACTTGGTACCAGGGCCATATCTCACCTCATCATCCACTTTAGGCTTCTCAAAGTAGCTGTGCCTCTTCTTCTCTTCCTCTCTCTCTCTGTCCCGCTCCCGCTCCCGATCTCGTTCTCGCTCCCGCTCTCTGTCACGGTCTCTGTCTCTCTCCCGATCACGCTCTCGTTCCCGATATCTCTCCCGCTCCTTGTCCCGAGGAGTCTTGGTTGTGGATGGCACATAATCCCCAATGTCTTCAAATATACTAGAAAAACAGAGATCCCTAGCTGCCAAAGTCACACCACTTCCACTCTCCCTGGCCATTTCTACAGATTCTTGCACCAAGGCCTCCCCAAAATGCCAAAAACAAGAAACAAAGAGCCCTTTTCTCCCTCACATTAGGTGACGGTACTACGATACATACTTCATGTCAGCCTCAGGGGGTTTCTTCTCTTCCATCTTCCCTAAGATATAAAGAAAGCAGTGAATAAAATATTCCTGAGTTGATTCCAACTCAGCCTAACCAGCTCTGAATGCCCATTTAAACGTGTGTTTAGACGATTAGATAATAAAAGCTCCCGATTGCTCTCTCCTGTCAAGTCTCAAAACTGACCACTGCTTCCAGGGTGGGTGAAGTTAATGCTACACTGCTCCCATGTTTATCTGCAATCTAGGAACCTCCCAATGTTCTGGACACAAAAGGCTCCAAAGCCCCTCCAAAGTTAAGGTTTCTCTCCCTAACCCTCGAGGTTACCTTTATCCTTCTTCTTGAGCTTCTTATTGCGGGTACCCTGCCGCAGGTAGGAAAGGATCTGGGTGAGCTTGCTGATTACGATGTCATTTGTAGTCAGTGTTGTCTGGGCCTGAAAACCACAAGAAACAAGGATGTTATCCCATAGAGCAAAATCTCTTCACTTCATTCATTCACTTAACAAACTGAAGGACAAATTACAACCAACTAGGTGAAAACAGAGAAAGGTGTCACAGAAGATTCCAAGCAGAAAGAATAGCACATACAAAGAGGCCTGAGTCAAAAGTGAATCTAGCACATTCAAGAAAGCTAGTATTCACTGGAGAACAACTACAGGGAATCATGATGAAAAGCGGCTAAGACGACCAGAAGGTGCAGGGGCAATTTCTCAATGAGAAATCACTGAAAGCTTCTCAAGAGTGGTGAGACAAAAATTTGCTTGTTGAAAAGATCACACCAGCCATTTGTAAAAATCACTCCAGTGAATCCAAATTGAAATTTAGGAAATAAAAAATGGACAGGACTCAGTGATGGGTTAAATGTGGTAGATGAGACCCAGGGCAGAATCAAGGCTGATTCCCAGGCTTGAGGCTCATGTAACAGGCTCTCAGGTCACTTACCTCCATGGTGGGGCAATCTGCTTTGCTGCGGATAAGCGTGGTGGGGATGTCTGTGTCCGCATACTCATCATCCAAGTCTACCACATAGGCCATGCGGCCTGGCAAGAATAGCTCATTGCGTTCATAAGCCTTGCTCCTAAACAGTGTGCGGTACACATTGCGGCCTACAAAAGAGGACAAGCAGGGGCGCCTGGGTGGCTCTGTCAGTTGAGCGTCCAACTTCAGTTCAAGTCATGATCTCACGGTTCATGAGTTTGAGCCCTGCATTGGGCTCTGTGCTGACAGGTAGCTCAGAGCCTGGAGCCTGTTTCAGATTCTGTATCTCCTTCTCTCTCACCCTCCCCTGCTCATGCGGTCTATCTCAGAAATAAATAAAACATTTAAAAAAAAAAAAAAAAAGAGGACAAGCAGCAGCATAGCCATGGAGAAGCTTCTACAGTAACAGCTGCCGTTTACTAAGTGCTTAACTCTGTGCTAGCCACCATACCAAATACTCAGTTTTCACAACAGCCCTATAAGATGTGCCTTACTATCTCCTTTTAACTGATAAAGATATTAAAGTTAAGAGAAAATTGATTTACCTAGAATCATACAGCTACCAAGCAACAGAATAAAGAATGGGACACAGGCAGTCTATTTCCAAAGCCTGAGCTCCTATCCATTCTTTTACAATGTCTCCTCAAGGATACTACATGCCTCACGTTGCATTGGGCCCTGTGAGGAGGAAGAATGAGGTTCTTGATGGAAAAACCAGCCCTGCTACATGCTCAATATGATAGGTATGGTGCATAATAATTCCCCCCCCCAATAATCCCATGAGGTGATTAGCCCTATTTCTGCAGACAAACAGGCAATGAGCAGTGAAGTCAGGCGCCCTCACATGCCTAATGCAGCTTCATCTGCAGGATTAAAACCGAGGTCTCAGATGGCAAATTCTGAGCTTTCAATCACCAACCATGCTACATCCCTTAACACATAAGCTACAAGCTACTTCCCTGAATGCATAAGACACAATCTGAAACAGCTTCCAACATAATTGAGGGGACATTAATAACACATGAAATGACTAAATCCACATCTGATTTCTAGTAGAGCATATTATAAGAACTAGCTACTCTACGGGCAAGATAGAGGAAAGAAGGTTGAGAGAAAGGGGAAGCATATCCTCCTCAGAGCATTAAGTCCCTATAGTTCACCGAAAATGCACAACCTTTAGTGTAATTCTGTACTCACCCAAACGTGTCTTAAATTCAATTTTGTTCTCAGGATCCTCATCTTTCCTAGAAAAATAAAAAATAAGTTTTTTTGCTAAATATGTTCCTACTTTTTTACTTTTTTTTTTTTTGTCTATTTATTTTTGAAACAGAGAAAGAGAGAGAGAGTGCAAGCAGGGGAGGGGCAGAGAGAGAGAGAGACACAAAATCCAAAGCAGGCTCCAGGCTATCAGCACAGAGCTTGATGTGGGGCTTGAACTCACAAACCTCGAGATCATGACCTGAGCCAAAGTCAGATGCTTAACTGACTGAGCGAGCCACCCTGACACCCAAGGTGTTCCTACTTTAAGTCCCACTTTTCTAAACTCTCAAGCTCTCCCCCAGGTTTACTTACTTGGTTTCCTTCTGGGGCTTTTCCATAAGTTCTTCTTCTTCTTTCTCTTTGCTGGCAATCTCAGCTCGTACCTAGGGTTCAGACATTTATTCATGTTACATATGTTTACCTAACACCACTATATACCTGACTGTACCAGGAATAAAGAACTCAATACTAAATAAGTCAATATAGTCCTTGTCTTAATGGGGCTTATAGCAGAAGAGACAACAAAATGTGATAACTATGATAAGTGAAATAGAAGAGCTATGCAAAGGTACCGGAAGTAGGAGGTGAGCAATGGGGCTTAACCATACCTAGGTGATCAGAGAAAGTTTCCCCCCCAAAATAAAAAACTGAGGCCATGACTTAAAGGATGAATTACAATTAGTCCTAAACAACAGCCACCATTAGCCCTTCTAAATGGTCTGGTCTAACAGAAGCCTCCCTCCTTCACCTTGAAAGCCTTGTACAAGAACATTCAGCACTGTCTACCCCCTCACCAAGATGCACCTTTTGTAAAAAAAAAATATTTATTTTTGAGAGAGAGAGAGAGAGCAGGAGGGAGGGAGGGAGAGAGGGAGAGAGACAGAGAACATGAATGGGGAGGGTCAGAGAGAAAGGGAGACACAGAATCCAAAGCAGGCTCCAGGCTCTGAGCTATCAGCACAGAGCCCAACATGGGGCTCCAACTCACAAACTGCAAGATCATGACCTGAGCTGAAGTCAAATGCTTAACTGACTGAGCCATCCAGGTGCCCCTCACCTTTTGAAGCAGAGCAAAATCCAAGCCTTTCACCAAATGGGTGTGTTCCATGTCACCACCCAAGAATTTGGACTCCTGGATCAACTGTCTTCTCTTCTCTGCAGCTGATTTGTCCCTGTATATTGAAAGCAATCATGTTAGAACAGTCTTTTGTGAGGGGCAAGTCCCTCTTGAGATGGCTCAGCTGAGGCTCTAAAGTAGGTAAAGTGTTAGGAAGAATTCACTGTGATTGTAGGACTCTGGGATGCCGAGGGAATCAGACCCTGGTTCCCAGGGTACTCACGCCTCAGCAGTGGGGCCCACAGCCCTGTAGTTAGCTGTGGTACTGATCAGCTCAGTTTCCTCATAATCTTTGTTTACGCCATCTCGCCGTTCCTTGGCACGGTCCCGATATTTCTCTGCTAGTTCTCTCTCTCTCTCAATTTCTTGTTGACGAAGCTTGGCATAATAACTGTGACAAGAGAAAAGCAAATGCATAAAGCTCACCAGCTGTTATCCCAAAGTAAGCAGAATTGTTCCTGCCTGTTTCATCCAACCCTCTGGTGAAAGCTTATCTATGTGTCCTGATAGAACTGCCAGCCACCTCTTGATAGTCCTCAAAATTAGAACTACAGCATCTTCCAGATCACAGATATGCTGTTTCAGTGCAACCTCAGGACATTCCATCTGTCAATTCAGAACTCTCTAATGCTACCCAACTCTGTGTCACTGAGTCTCTAAAAGGTATGAGATTTTTCCATAGGGCAACCAGGAAGTTATCTAAATTTTTATCGCCTTCCAAATTTTAACTGAAAATAAGTCATTCCTTGCTGGTCTTCCCCCAGAAGAGAGGACCTGCAAAATATCAGGTCCAGAAGTTTTAGTATCATATAAATAAATCATGTTGATGATGGTGATAACAGCAGGTAAGTTTTATTGGATGGTTATCATATACCAAGCACTGGTGTTAAATGCTTACATGCACTATCACAGCTAACACTCATGACAACCTGCTAAAAGTTATGAAATCACGCTCTGTTCTACCCATGAGAATACTGAGTATTAGATAAACGTTAGGCAACATGCCCATGGCTATCCAGCTAGGAACTGGTAAAGCTGAAATAAAAATACTGCACGCTGACTCCAAAGTCCTAAATTGCCACTCTACCTATCACTCCTCACCAGTAAAGCATAGAACCTCAAAATTATAAAGGAAAATGTCAATTTTTATGCTCCTAACTACCACTCATTTCCCCCAAACACTATCCACTTTAAATCCAACACTCCTCCATCCTTCCTTTACCTTTTCTTCTTTCTCCTTCGTGCAGCTGGGTCTTCATCCTCATTGTACTCCCTTGGCATCCTAGAAGAGAAAGAAATTCACTGATAGCATTAGATAGCATCACAACCAGCTGAAGCACTATTAAAACTATATATTCTCCAATATCTACCCCAGTATCTGAGTGCATAAGGGTGGAATGGACCTCTGCACATTTAAGCACTAGAAGTAGCACTCACAGTACAAGTGGTCTGTGGAACATATTCTGAGATCCTAGAGCACCCTAGTCTCCTCTTGAGCTTTAATCTCCAGCAGGAGACAATCAGAATCACAATCTTCAAAAAATAACTAACCTTCTAGTTCCTAAGACATCTAGTTCAGCAGATTTTCCATAGGAAGGAAATAAGAGACACGCTGGAAGACCCCAGAACTTACTCATGGTGACGTGATTTAGAGGGCGGTGCAGATGTGGGTGCAGCCCTCGGGGTCATGAGAAGTTTCCTGAAGTCTTCATTGGTGAGTTTTGACCTAGAACACAAAGGTATTAAAAATGAGTACCTAGTAAGAACTAGAAAAGGAATATGTAAAAAAAATGTTAATTTTACTGAAAATCATGAAACTACAAACTAAAATAAAAACATGCTACTTTTAATGCATCACAGTGTTAACAATTAAAAAGTCTGATAAATCAAGTATGAGTGAGAATGTGGGAAGTAAAAATTCCACTGAAGGGAACATATGTTAATTCAATATAGCCAATATGAGGCCAATTTGGCAGTATCCAAATTTAAGTGTGTATATCCTATGACCTAGCGATTCCATTCACCTATATTTACCTTTGCTAATTACTGGGACAGTTATAGTAGAACGACTGTAAAAAAGATTCAATTTCAGACTTTAAAATAATAAAAACTTGGAAACAACCTAAACATCCATTAACTAGAGACTACTTAAATCATGAGTGTTTCTCAAATGTGGGGCAGATAGCAACAACGGTATAAGAGATAATTTTAACTGGTACAATGACAAAGACTTACTCTTTGGCCAAACTTTAGTCAGGCCCTTTTGAGCCCTCTTCTGACTAGCGCTCTTTCTTGGCCTGCTGTGCCCAGTTTTAGCAAAGAATTCTCTAAGTGTTCCCAAGGAAGACACTGTTCAAGACTATTGTCACAGAAGAGGCACTTGTGTGGCTTAGTTGGTTAAGAGTTCAACTTCAGCTCAGGTCATGATCTTGCACCCTGCATCAGGCTCTGTGTTGACAGCATGGAGCCAGCCTGGGATTCTCTCTCTCCCCTTCTCTCCGCCCAAACCCTGCGCTTGAGCGTGCACTCTTTCCCTCTCTCTCTGTTAAATAAATTAAAGAACTTTAAAAAAAAAAAAAAAAAAAAAGACTACTGTCATAGGAATAAAGGCTACTGCATTAGGGGAGAGGAACTGAAATTCGGCTCTGAATACACACTGGGACAATTGGGGATTTATGAAAAATTACTAAAAGGAACTTGGTTAGACATCAAAGGTGGAAAAAGGAGCTTGACTGAACCTACTTCATTATGTAAGGTGATTCTCCATAAACTGGCTTCACAGCATTCTTTGCTAAAAGTGAGCCCACCAGTCCTACTCAAAATGAGACCCTAGAGAAGCCTGATGAAAATCTGGTCAAGAAGGGAATCCATGTCACTGCCATGAAAATAATTTCCAAAACACAGAGTGAGGAAAATATGCAAGTGGCAAAATGGCATACACATATATTATACTTAAGCCACAAATATATAATATATATAATATTTACATAAATATATAATATAATAAACATATAATAATTATATAAATACAATATATATGTAATATATATGTGTGTACACGCAAGACAGTACATTTAATTTTAATACTTCAAATTATAGAGTAAAAATACATTTTCCTCAGACATGCAAGTATGTATATAAATGTTAAAAGACATGTAAAAAGTAAAGAAAGATGTAAAAAAAGAAACAGTGGTTACATGGTCAAAGAAAGGGACTGGAAATGAGGATGTTATATATTCTTATTTCTACTTTAATTTTCCCTAAGAATCAACTCCTATATCATATGTAATTAAACATTAACTTTAAAAACTAGCACCCTCCCAGCCAGAATTTCCCCTGTAATATTCTAATGCAATTGATCTGATCCAGCTAAAGTTCACAGAGATAAAGGAGCAAGTGGTACAGTATTTTGTACCATCCTTGCTGACAACTTAGAATTCTTTCACCATCACCACACCACTCTACTTGCCCCCCTAGTTCATTCCATAGTCCCATATTGAAACACTCACTGGTGGAAAGAGTGAGGATCATCCACATCGTGGCCATCTGGAGCCAAGGGGTTGGAGAAAGGCTCGCCTAAGAAAAAGAATTGGAACTAATTTAATCTCTTTCGTGTCAGGTCCTGTGCAAAACTTGGGAATATATTAGTGAACATACTAATGTTTTCTGGTCAAACTGATCACAATCTAGTGAGGAAGAAAGACAGTGACAATACAACGTAATTCTAGGCCGAAGTGAGAAAATACCGGCGCGGAGGATCAGCAAAGACTTCTGAAGATGACATCTAAAATCTGCGTGAAAGACAAATTGGCAGAATTCTCGATTTAAGTGCTGGGGATAGGGAGTAGTTCACAGATAAAACACCCGTGGTCACTTGGGGCAAGGACAAGGCTTAGAGACAACAGTTCAGCCAACAATTCGGAGATTCCCGGTTTCACTCGGGACCCAACAGCTTCGCCAGATTCCAGCGTCACACCCCGCCCTTTCTCCATACCCCAGATTCCACACAGGGCTTAAGACCTGAGGCGAAAACAACACGTTAAGTGTCCCAAGTCCTGAAGGTAATAAAGAACAGATGACCCGAGCCTTACTGTCTCGCTCTGGCATTTCGTCTGCGGTGCTTCAACGCCGCCAACAACTGAAGCTCCAACGACAACACACCAGCGACAAGCTTTTTCCCACGATGCACCTCAGGAACAGCCCACAGTGCTTCGCGCTCCGCAACCTTTCCTCCACCGCCAGCTAGCCCAGAAATTGGGCAAAAAGCAGGATGTCCTCTCGGCAATGCTCTTAAAGCATTGGCTAAACTTTCCCCCGCCCCCCTACGTCATCTAAATATCGCGGTATCTGGAGGGTCCGCGATTGGTCGGATTGGAGAACTTGACCCGGAGTCCTAGGGCGGGGAGTTAGGCACTAGCGGAGATGGCGGCGACTATAGCCAGTCGCGGAATTCGGGCAAAACTGGGCCTGCGTGAGATTCGCCTCCACTTGTGCCAGCGCTCGCCTGGCAGTCAGGGCGTCAGGTGAGGCGCGAGGTAGTGGGGCTGGTAGGCTTTGGGGCTCCCAGGTCATGACCTCTATCAACCTGGTGTTTGGGTAGGCCAGCGCGTAGATAGCACTCACAGCCCTCTCTTCGCCCCCAACCCCACAGGGAATTTATCGAGAAACACTATGTGGAGCTGAAGAAGGCGAACCCTGGCCTGCCATTCCTAATCCGCGAGTGTTCCGATGTGCAGCCCAAGCTCTGGGCCCGTTACGGTGAGTGGGAGAAGCGGGCCGTCTAGGAGTTTGGTAGAACAATGGTTTGAAGAGTCGTCCAGGATCACGCAGAAGCCTGTAGGGAGATTCGAACTCCAACTTCGGCCTTGGTTTTGAGGTTGTTTCAGATAAATTCACATTCGCACGTTTACAGAAGGCTTGGTGTCTCGAGTAGCATAGGTGTGGAGACGGGCCCGGTACTGCATAGGTACCGAGAGCTGTTTTCGTAATTCAGAACGGGGTTCAGATGGGGAAGAAGAGATGCTGGTCAGTTCTTATTGCTGTGCGTCCTTACACATTAGGTGTAGGGCAGTGCCATTCCTGGTAAGATGATGATTCTGTTGAGCACTTATTGCTAAGGTGTGTTGAGTGCTATCTTGCCTAAATCTCATTTAATCTTCATTAATTATATGAGGGAGTGGGGTTTTTTCCCCCCTCATTGTAGACATTAGAAAGATGAATAAACATTTTTACGCAATGGGGGCACCTGGCTGGTTCAGTCAATAAAGCATGTGACTCTTGATGTGGTGGTTGAGTTCAGGCCCAACATGGGGTGTGGACCTTACAAAAAAAAATTTTTTTATGGAACACACCTAAGGTTATGCAACTAGGATAAAACAGGGTTTAGCCTTTACATGTGTCCCCTTCTAGGATGCACTTCTACCAGATTTCTGTGGCTAGCTCATTGTAATGAAGGTTATTATTCAGGTCTGAACTTGTATATCACCTCCCCAATAAGGAACTCCCTGGCAAATTATGTAACAATGCCCTTAGCACCTTTTTAGCATATTCCCAATTTTTTTCCATAATCTGAAAATTGCATTGCTTGACACATAGTAAAAGCACACAATATGTATTAGACTTATTGTATAATAGTATTGTAGTTGCAGCTTTTAACTACACCTTTGCCTAGGTATGTCAGGGAGAAAATAAATCACACTTAAGGTAGACTGGTTCTTACAGTGGATAACTGCAGTATGTATTAAAAATTGTTTCGGTGGGGGGGGGCTGGGTGGCTCAGTGGCTTAAGCATCTGACTTTGGCTCAGGCCATGATCTCACGTTTGGTGAGTTCGAGCTGGGGTTCCAGCTCAGAGCCTGGAACCTGCTTTAAATTCTGTGTCTCCCTCTCTCTCTGTCCCTCCCCTGCTTACACTGTTTCTCTCTCCCTCAAAATAAATAAATACTTTTTTTAAAAAATGGGGAGGAGGGGCACCTGGGTGGCTCAGTCGGTTAAACATCCGACTTTGGCTCAGGTCATGACCTTACAATTTGTGGTTTGAGCCCTGTTGGGTTCTGTGCTGACAGCTAGCTCAGAGCCTGGAGACTGTTTCAGATTGTGTCTCCTTCTCTCTCTGACCCTCCCCTGCTCACGCTGTCTGTCTCTCAGAAATAAATAAAACATTTTAGGGGCGCCTGGGTGGCTTAGTTGGTTAAGCGTCTGACTTTCACTTAGGTCATGATCTCACGGTTCGTGGGTTCGAGCCCCGCGTTGGGCTCTGTGCTGACTGCCAGCTCGGAGCCTGGAGCCTGTTTCAGTCTGTGACTCCCTCTCTCTCTGACCCTCCCCTGCTCATGCTGTCTCTTTCCCTCTCTCCTAGAAATAAATAAAACATAAAAAAAAAAAAAAATTTTAAAAAATAGGGAGGAAAAAGCCAATAGACTAGAGAAAATGGACACGGATTACTTTATAGTGTATTATACTAGGACTGTGGAAGCCATACAGTTGGCACCTAGACAAGGCTAGACCCATGCAAAACAGTGCAATAATAATAAATACCTACCAGGTCCCTAAAAACTGCCCTGAAACACCTTCCTTCCCATTGTGGTCACCCAGAACTAGCCAAAATTCTAGTCGGACCTGGGCTTCCTAAAGGTGTTTGAGACCCAATGTATAAATTCTAGGCATCCCAAATACTTCTTGGTGATATTTCTACTTTTCCTATTCTAACAAGACCGTAAGTTGAAGACAAAAACCTTTTATTGATATTTTGGTACCCCACACAGTGCATATTGGATATTTAGTCACCTCTCTTGTCTCCTCAGCATTTGGCCAAGAGAAGAATGTCTCTTTGAATAACTTCAGTTCCGATCAAGTAACCAGAGCCCTGGAGAATGTGCTAAGTGGCAAAGCCTAAAGCTGAAGCTTCCACTGATTGTTAAGAGCAACAGCCCCAAAGCTTGGGCTATGCTGGACTGAGTAAAATGTGGGGGGAAATGTGTTCTTCTGTTATTTATAAAGCTTGTGCTGAAAAACGCCATCTCTGGATATTCTTCTCCTTATTTTCCCCTCCACCCCTTATTGTGCAACCACTGAGGCAAACCAGTTTAATATAAAAATAAAACTTTATTCTGTCCCATCAAAAACCACCAGCTATTAATGGCGGGGGAGGGAAGTTTCCAGGGCCCACGTCAAGTTCCCTTTGGTCCTGTGTGGACAGTGCTGGGTCAAAGAGGAGCTGAGCTTTGAAGGTCTTGACTTAGACATATGAGCAGAGAGCATGAGATATCTACACCCTTAAAAGGGGATCCATGGGCAAGGAAGTTGGGGCAGAGCGGAGAGGTGATGAGTAGAAAGACATCGAAAAGCCAGGTCACCTGTGAAGAGCTATCTGCTGGAGAGCATGCACACGATCCTGGAGCTGTGCCTCCTCCTTGTGCCTTTCCAGGACCTGCAACCCTGATTGCTTCAGAAAGTCCTCAGCAGCCTATGGGCAGGGGAAAAAAGGATTCAACAGCTGAGTTCCTGGGCCCTAACATTCAATTCCCACAGCCTTACTGGTTAGCCCACCTCCATTGGGAAGAGTGTCTTCCCAAAAAGAGGCTGGAAGTTCCAACCTGGAGTCCACATAGGCTTGCCAGGCCCAGAGAATTGACTAGAAATAGGACTGGAAGGAAAGGGGCCATGGTGAGACTAGAGGCGTCAGAACAGGGGACCAGGACCAAAACCCACCTCTGGCCGATAGAGGAACAGCAACTGCAGCAGCTCTAAACTCTGGCCTACTACTTCAATGTCAGGGAAGGCCAGTGTACCAATCAAGCAGGAGAGCAAGGGCCCTGGCCACAGACGTTGACAGTAGGCAGGACCCTTCTCTGCCACGTTGCACAAAACTGTGAGCACCTGCAGAGAGACATGTATACACAGTCCCCACAAAGGATGAAAACTAAAGATTAATGATGGCTTTGGCAACAGATCCGGGATTTAAGTGACCCCGACACCTACCAATACGCTCACCACATTAGAAACTGGCAACAACTGCAAGAGGGGCTCAATCAGATCCATGGAGAGCAAGGAGGTACAGAAACTAGGACTGTTGGCTGGAAGGGAAAATGTCACAGTAAAATCCCTCAAACGGGTCTGAAACTGCCCCCTGCCCCCACCCCTACCCACCTCAGCTGAGTCTAAAGGTATCTACTGTATCTAAAGGTCCTAGGCACATTATCTAAAGGCACATTATGGCACATACCAGTGAGGTTGTTAAGGAGCCAGAGGCCCTCAGGAAGTAAGCTGGACTGTTTCTGAAGGAAAAATTGCAGAAGGATAAATAAGGCTGCCAAAACACGCTCGTCTTCAAGCTGATTCTGCCCTCCCACAATCTCCACTGCTGCTTCTGTTAGCAAGTTGCTTAGACACCGAAGCACAGGGCAAGCCAGCTGTAAAGACAAGTTGGGAATATGGTCTAAGGAGGAAAGGATTACCTACGTACTGAAGGAGGAACACAGCAGGAAGAACGGTAGCCCAGACCTTGACCTGTTCTCTTCACCTACCAACTCCAGTCCTTCATCCTCTGTTCTCTGGACAGCTCCAGCCACGTCTAGTAGCAGCAGTCCCAGAGTGGACAGACCCCCATGGGAGATAAGCAGGGCATTGTTGACCTGGCTGGGCAATAAGAATCAAATAGTCCTACTCAGTCAATCCCAACTTTAACATGGCAAATGGCCTAGGTTTGTAGGCTTCCTGGGATCCAAGTAAAGAGAACCCCAGAAGGAAGAAAACTCACTGCAATTACAAAGTTGAAACCAAAATTCAAAAACATAAGTGTCCTGGAAGGGAGCCCCAGAGAAGTTCTGTGGGACTTATGCAAATGGCCTGTGTTACCTGCAGATGATATAGTGCAGGCACCAGGCAAATTCCACAGCGACCCCAAGGTTCAGCTTTGGGCCAGGTTGCAACAGTCGCAGGATGTGCTCAGGGAGAGTGGAGCCCAAGACAGAACTGTGAGCAGAAGGAGAGCTGTGAGTTGGAACCACAGAAGCCAAGATGACAGTCATTCTTCCCAAACGCTAAGAGCAGGTGGGAAAGTATCCAAATCTGAAGCTCTTCCTAGCCAGACACATTGAGCTAAAATGTGCAACAGCTCTGGAAACAAGACTCAGTCAGGCCTCCAGGGGTTACAACACCAAGTAGGTCACACTTACCTGCACATCTGGAGGCACAATTTTACTTACGGGATGATCAGTTCTGGAGCTTCCTTAACCTGCAGAAGCTGGGACAAGGCATATCCAAGGGCTTCCAGCACAGTCAGATGGGGGGACTAGAAGTAGACAGAGTACACATCTGACTCTGGAAGCTGGGTCATAAGATTTCTCGTGACTTTCAATCTCTTAGCTTAGGGCAGAGGCTGAAGCTGCCTAAACAAAGCAAGGGAACTATGTAGAGACAAGTGAGGGGAAGGCTGTCCAAGGAGAGAGACAGTAGGTGGATGCTCACCTGGATGCAGGCAGCCAAGGCTGGAACAATGCCCTGTGGCAGGAGTTGCCTTCTCACAGCCTCACTCTCCACAATCAGGTTACCCAGTGTATACAGACAGAGCTCCTGAGAGTGGGACAACAAAAGCGCTGGGCATGGCCTATCTCAGGCTAGGGTAGGGGTGGGAGTGCAGAGGATGGAAGAGTCTTGTCTTTGAGGCTCTGGGCAAAAGGGAGTGGAAGATGATGGGCATATGTATGGCTATGGACATCATGGGAAACAAGCTTTCTTCTTCCCCCTATGTGCCAGCTCCAACTACACCCAAAAGCATAATTTTTAAATCCAAGCCAAGAACAAGGAAGAGACAGGGCTTACTATAAAGTCTGAGCTGTGACCGGAGAGGTAGGTGAGAAGGTAGGAAGTGGCTGGCAGGCAGGCCTCAGCCACCGCAGACTGCTCAGAATGAGAGAGCTCATGAAGGCACCGAGCGGCCTCAAGCTGCAACAGGGCTTGGTTGCTGGTCAGAAGCCCGACTAAGGTCCGCATGCTGCCCTCCAGCCTACATGAGTGAGCACCAGAGCCCTGCTCAGCCTGTGGCCCATCCCCTCCACACTCCTGTCCATCCCTCAGAGCCCCAGCCCCCACTGACACCACCCACACTGACCAGATGAAGGTCTGCTGCGTCTCAGGATGCTGCAAGCCTCGACGAAGGCTGACCAGAGCCCTCTCTCTCTCCTTTTCCTCTGTCCCCCGCTGCGCTAATCGTAAGAACTGCTGGATCTGGAGTGCAGGGCAAGGAGAGAAGAGATGGCAACACACAATTGCCAGAAAGCAAGCATGAATCCCACTCTGCCCACTTTGCCTGTGAGCACTGTGATGCTGCACCATCCCTAGAACTTGTCATTCACACTAATATGGCTCATAAATCTCAATCTTGCAGACATAAGAGGGAATCAGAACTGGGTTTAATACCAGCCCTGCCACTTCTCCACAAGGAACCCAAACCTCAGTTTTTCACCTGAAAAATGGAAATAACATCTTTCCTGCCTTCTTAAAGAGTTATTACAAGGATAACATTTAAACCTTCCAGTCTGGCACAACCTACCACTCTAGCCATTCTCCCCATGCAACCTATACTCCCAAAACCTAGCATAACATGACTTGTTTTTAATGCTTCCAAGCTTTTGCACAATGTATTCCTTCTCCTGGGATACCCTCCCCAGGTCCTCCACTCCCTTCAGATTTCTACTCCTGTTACTGCCTCTGGGAAGTAAGCTCTTTCTGGCTTCCTTTTGCACACTGAGGGGTTTCTATTGTGCCTCATGTTTTCTTCATGGCAGCTGGTGAGCAAACCTGTCTCCTTCACTGGGTTACTGCAAGCACTTCACAGAAAGGGAGTCTCTTCATTTTTGTATACCTCAGTACCCAGCACAGTACCTTGGCATAAAGTAAGCACACAATGAACCAATGAACCTAGGCATGAGTACTTTGTGAACGTACATAAACATAGACAATATAAACAAAGGGGATGCTCAATGCTTGCTGAATAAATAAATCAGCTAAAACTAATCATTTCATTCACTTATTCACTAAATACTGACCATCTACTATATGCCAGATACTACACACTCACCTGAGTTTTAAATGACAACAAATAAGGTAAGGTCTAGGTTCTGCGGCACCTGAGTAGTTCAGTCAACCATCCAACTTTGACTCAGGTCAGGATCTCCGGGTTTATGGGTTCAAGCTCCATATCAGGCTCTGTGCCGACAGCTCAGGGCCTGGAGCCTGCTTCAGATTCTGTCTCCCTCCCTCTCTCTGCCCTTCCCCCGCCTGCACACACACACTCTCTCTCTCTCAAAAATAAGTAAACACTGAAAAATAATAAATTAAAAAACAAAGAAATAAGTCTAGTTGGAAAAATGATAAACAAGCAAACAATTAGTAGGATTGATGATTCTGCAAATGGGCTGTCAAGACAGAATACTAAAAGAGACACGCTTTTAGATGCTGCAAATGCAAATGCCTTGAAGCAAGAAAAGAGCCTAATACAGTCTTTCAAGAACTAAAAAGGGGTGTGTGTGGCATCTGGGTGGCTCAGTCAGTTGAAGGACCGACTTAAGCTCTGGTCATGATCTCTCGGTTGAGTTCGAGCCCCACATCAGGATCGCTTCTGTCAAGCTTCAGTCCAGATTCCACTTCAGATTCTCTGTCCCCGTCTTTGCCTCTCCCCGGCTTCCGCTCTCCCAAAAGTAAGTATTAAAAAAAAAAAAAGAACTAAAAAAGGGTAAATTGGACTAAGATGAATAAACTGGTAAGCTTGGAGGTGGGCAAAGGTTAGCCAATGCTGGACATTATAGGTCACAGGAAGGCTTTCGGTCTCTATGTGTTCTTAAAAGACACATCTGTCTGATGTATGAAGAATGAACTTGAAGGCGGCAAGCACAGATGCAAATGACCTGTTAGAGGGCTATTGTGAGTATACAGGATAGCGTAGCAACAGTGGTGAAGCACGTAAAGACGCCAAACTCCTTCGGACTTTTAAAACGACTACAACTTGATGTATTGGTGTGGGGATGAGGGACCGAGTTCTCGAGGATGATTCCCCGCTTTCTGGCTTGGCCCACTGGATGGATGGAGGTAGTGAAGGTAATGCGTTCAGATTTGGGGTGGACCTCAAAAGAAATTTGGCGCCAGCTGGCGTCAACCTCACTGCGCACCCTGTCGCCTCACCTCAAAGTCCCCAAGGATCATGGCCACACATCCCCCTTCGGCTTCCTCCGGGGCGTCGTCTCTTAGCAGTCTCTTACTAATCAGCTGCTGTTCCCTCCGCGCCTTCCGCAGTGCTAGGGGCAAAGGAGCCGGCTGAACGTAGGGGGGGCACCTAGGACTCTCAACCCTGTCTCCCACCCTGGGGCCTCCTCATCCTCCGACCGCCATGGCCACCCCTCGCATGCTGCCTTCTCCCTTGCTCGCCAGCACCTGCCTCCCGTTCCCGTCGACGGCACCGTAGCTCCTCCACCACGCAGCCCACTGGTCTGAGGCGACCTTGCCGTCCGCTCCACATGGTGGACCTGGATAAAATTCGCCCAGAGCTGAGAGCCAGAGACGCTCTCCACGAGCCTAAAATAGGGCACGCACCGCGCAGCCGCAACGCTGGCCGGAAAAGTAGGCGCGAGTGGGCGGAGCACCGCGTAAAGTGAAGGCAGGGAGGAGCAAGTAGGCGCAACCAGGGTACGGAGCGGGGCGGGGGTAGAGTGGTGCTGACGGACGGAGGGGAGGGGCGAAGGAGGAGTAGAATGGGGTGGGGCAAGGGCAGGGAGGGGCGGAGCGAAAGCTAGAGGCGGAGTAGGATCTGGGCAGCAAGGAACCAAGCAAGACCGAAAAGCACACGCTCTGTCTCAGATTCGTTTACCTCCTTCTCACTTCTAGGAAAGAAACTCAACCTCGACCCCGACTGGCAGTGCCTCACCTTCCGCTCAGCAAATACAACTTCCCCATACCTAACATCCTAGATGAACACTGAAAACTACCCAACCTCTAGGAAGATTTCACCAGTAACGGCTCTCACTAATGAACGCTGGATTCGGATTACTTTACTGAATTGTTCACCATCATGACAATTATACCCAGTATGCGCGTGTGAAGAAAATGAGACAAATATAATTATTTCCCTGTTCTAAATAAAAGTGAATCGTGTTATTGGAGGATAAAGTAATTTTTAAATGTTTATTTATTTTTGAGAGAGAGAGAGAGAGGAAGGGAGAGGGGCAGAGAGAGGAGACAGAATCTGAAGCAGGCTCCAGGCCGTGAGCGGTCAGTACAGAGCCAGTGGTGGGGATGGAGCCCATGAAATGTGAGATCACGACCTAAGCCGAAGTCCTACACTTAAATGACTAAGGCACCCAGGCGATCCTAGTAACTCTTTTTTTTTAATGTTTAATTGTTTTTTAATATTTACTTATTTATTTTTGAGAGACAGAAATGAGAGGCAGAGAAAAAGGGAGAGAGGATCCCAAGTAGGCTCTGTGCTATCCGGGATCAAAAAGTCCCACCCAATCAGGGCTAGATCCCAGGAACCATGAGATCATGACCTGAGCAGAAATCAAGAGTGAATGCTAAAGAAATAAAGAAAGAGAGAGAGAGAGAGGAAGGAAGAAAGGAAGAGTCCAAATGCTTAACCAACTGAGACAGCCAAGCCCCCCCTCCCCCCGGGGGGTTAAGTAATTCTTAAACAAAATTTTGAGTGCCATTAACTACTAGGTACTGGGGAAATACCGGTGAATGGTGAATTAAAAAACGAAACAAAACAAAACAAAACAAAACTGTGTTCCTTACCTCTGAAATCTGAATTGTGGCCAAGTAAGCCTTGCATGGTCTAAACCCTGCATACCTGTCCGGTCTTCAATGGAAGGGTGCCTCAACTAACTCACCTCTCCTGGGATTTCTCTTTGTTCCAAGCCTTTGCTTTCTTCCTTCTCCAGGCTTTTGCACAGGCTGTTACCCTCCCTACAGCCCTGTCTCTGCCCTACCCCCCCCCCAACAAACATCCTTCCCTTAATTAACACCACCCTCAAATCTCAATTACAGTATTCCCTACTCAGAACTACTGTACCTGTGTTCCTGTCATGAGAGACTATAGCAATGTATACTTCATAACCCTTTTCACAGCTGTCGTTAAGTTACAGTGTAATTGTTTGGTGCTGTCTCCTCCCCTTCACAATTCCAAGAAAGTAGAATCCTGGTGCCACTTAAGAATTTGTATTGGAGGCCTCTAATTTTTAGAAAGCTACTACTTAGGCAAATAAAAGAGCAAATCCAGGAAAGGGAACTGTTCTTCAAATCAACTTCCTCTCGTAGTCTAGTGGTAAGGATTCGGCACTTTCAAACCAACTTCCTTCCCTAGAATTTAATTTCATCTCTTGGAGTCAATTGCATTCAATTTCTTCCACAAAACACCTAGTTAAATGTCTGTAGACCATCATCTTGCCCCCACATCTCTCCAGGCCCAGCATCCATCCAGCTCAGGGATAGCCATTTACTGAGCACCTGCTGTGTACCATGCTCTGGCTGGAGGTAGGGTCTGGATCTTGTCTCCTCTGCCATGGGACAGGCTGCTTTTATCACCTACACATTTCTACTGTGGGCAAGGTAAGACAAGTCACCAGGCAAAATGTCTGCTTAGAGAGTTACAGCTGCCCACCCTGGTTTTTTTTGCACTTATCTGCCCAGCAAGGCTGTCAATTCCAGGGGTACCTGGGTAGTTCAGTCAGTTAAGCATCCGACTTCAGCTCAGGTCATGATCTCACAGTTTGTGGGCTCGAGCTCACATCAGACTCTGTGCTGACAGCTCGGAGCCTGGAGCTTGCTTCAGATTCTGTGTCTCCTTTGCTCTCTGCCCCTCCCCCACTTGTGCTCTGTCTACAAAGATAAATAAATGTAAAAAATTTTAAGAAAAAAAGACTGTCAATCCCATAAACAGCAGCCCCATGTCCTCTCTAATACAGAGCTCACTGTTCCTTTCTCCACAACTCCCACAAGTCCTTGGTTTTCCCCTGTGAGCCCTCTTGTCTATGGACTGTAGCTCTGGGTCTGTGTTTGCCTCCCTCACCTGCTTGAGTGACTATGTGATGGCCATGTCTGCATTCCTGGTTTTGTATCAGCCCTAACATTTGGTAGACAAATAATAGATCTTTGTTGAATCAAGGTGTGAGTTGGGAATCTTTGCAGAACCATTATTGCCTCTCTTCGTGTGCGCCCCAGAGTGCCTCCCCTAAAATGACGGCATTTGCTAAGGAGCCAGGCTTCAATGGCCTGAGTCTTCTGAATGCAGAGGCTTTGATGAAGAACATAACAATCAGGAGTACTCTCAATAGATGTGGCTCTGTAGTCATAGACAGCTATTGCCATTATCTCCATTTTACAAAGCAGAAATCTGGCCCAGAAATCTGAGGCCCAGAAACTTCCCCAAGTCTTACACCTCAGTGGTAGAGCTGGGATTCCAAGCCTGGCTCTCTGACTGCAGAGTCAGTGTATTCAACACTGACCTATACTCACATCTTTGTCCTCAGGGATGCTCCAATGACCTGGCTTGGCTTTGGGACATGGCTCAGGGTATCAGGGTATGACCAACAAGGCACATGGGGGGAGGGGGGGCAGTCTGGTATGATGAAGCCTCCCTGTTTAGAATGAGGACAGATGTGAAGCCATTTCTGAAAAACAGAAATGAGAATTCAAACATTTTTATATAGCTCTTTCCCCATAATCCACAGGTGCACAACTGTGAGGGTAGTTGTAGAGGCATAGTCTTTACCCCCTCTGTGGGACACTTGCTTTTTTTTCTTGGCAAAACAGGTAAGTTACTAATTAATCCTCATTCAACATCAGTCCAGCCTTTCCTTTCTAGACACAGGAATTGTGTTGGGGGGAAGGGCAGGGGAGAGCCAGGTGCAAGCGGGGAAAACTGATTTAAAAATGCCTTGTTTCTCAATTTCAGGATAAGGTAATGGAAACTCTAAGAGCCAGTTGGCCCTTAGAGTGTCTCTGTTAAACACTTTCTACTTTCAAGAAAGCTATTACTTTCTTAATAAACAAAGTTTTTAAAAGAACAAGTCAGCAAAAAAAAAAAAATGAAAAAAGGAAGAGCGTTGTTCTTCAGACCAACTTCCTTCTCTTGAACCTCATCCTATCCCTTGGGGTCAACATATGAAATCTGCAATTCCTCCACAAAATATCTAATCTATGTCTGAGGATATTCAGGAGATTGGATTTGGGTGTTGGTAAGTTAATAGTAACCACAAAGACTAGAGGAAAAAAAAAAAAGCAACTACCCTGTTGAGTCACTGGAATATAGGCAGAGGGAGGTAAGAGTCCTGGCCTGAGGCACTGGGGATCTTTCTTTCTCAATAGCTATCAAACAAGCCTGGGGTGTCTGACTCATCAGGGCACTGCCTGGGGCATTGCACTCTAGATGCCCTACAAGATCCTTCCCGTTACGGTCCCTCTCCTGGCAAAATCCTTCATTGCAAAATTTCCCAGAACAGTAGTGCATAGAGTCGTTCGGTGGCAGAGAGGTGGGGAGTGACCAGGGTTCACAAAGGAAGTAACAGAGTGACATCCCATGGTTACATAAACTCTCAGAGTCCGCCAAAGAGGACAGAAAACGTGTGGGGAGCCTAGAAACCAGAGAGTGCCGCTGCATCGGAGAGGAGCCAGAGCCCTTCCCTGAGCCCGCCAGGACGCAGAGGCTCGGAACACCAATCGACCATGGTGAGTGTACGGTCTTCGGGCCAAAAGGGAACTACTCGAGGAATCCCAGGGACTGCCTGGAGCTGCCCTGACCTCTGCTCTCTTCCCAGGTGCGCGCGCGCTGCTTGCTGCTACTGCTGCTGGTGCTACCAATGCTGTGCGTCTTTGCGACCACACCAGACCCCTGCGAAGTGGACGATGACGATTTCCGCTGCTTCTGCAACTTCACGGATCCTGAGCCCGACTGGTCCAGCGCTTTCCAGTGTATGGCTGCCGTCGAGGTGGAGATCCACGGCGGCGGCCGCAGCCTGGAACAATTCCTAAAGGCCACAGACACCGACCCCAAGCAATATGCTGACATGGTCAAGGCTCTGCGCTTGCGACGGCTCACAGTGGGCTCTGCACAGGTTCCCGCTGTGCTTCTGGTTGCCTTCCTGCGCGCACTCTCGTACTCCCGCCTCAAGGAACTGACGCTCCTGGACCTGGAGGTAACTGGCGCGATGCCGCCGCCGCCTCTGGAAGCCACTGGGCCAGGGCTCTCCACCCTCAGTCTCCGGAACGTGTCGTGGGCAACCGGAGGTGACTGGCTCGCGGAACTGCAGCAGTGGCTGAAGCCGGGCCTCAAGGTACTGAACATTGCGCAAGCACACTCGCTTGCCTTTCCCTGCTCCCAACTCCGCACCTTTCGGGCCCTCACCACTTTAGACCTATCAGACAATCCCGGACTGGGTGAGCACGGACTGACCGCAGCTCTCTGTCCGCACAAGTTCCCGGCCCTTCGGGCTCTGGCTTTACGCAACGCCGGGATGGAGACGCCCAATGGCGTGTGCTTGGCCATGGCGGCGGCTGGTGTGCAACCCCACAGCCTAGACCTCAGCCACAACTCGCTGCGCGCCACCGCCCCAGGCGCTCCTGGATGTGTCTGGCCCAGCACACTGAACTCTCTCAACCTGTCGTTCGCTGAGCTGAAGCAGGTGCCTAAGGGATTGCCGGCCAAGCTCAGCGTGCTAGATCTCAGGTGCAACAGGCTGACCAGAGCGCCGGGGCCAGAAGAGCTGCCCAAGGTGAGTAACCTGACACTGGACGGGAATCCCTTTATGGACCCTGAAAACCCCAAATACCAAGAAGACCCGATGAACTCTGGCGTGGTCCAAGCCTGTGCGCGTTCGGCCCTGGCGGTGGGGGTGTCCGGAACCCTCGCGGTGTTTCAAAGGGCGGGGGGCTTCACCTAAGGCCCAGGAGAGACTAATGAATTGGCTCAGACTGCCCTGGCTCCTGGGAAGCCTCGTCAGGACGTCTTAACCAAACAACCCTCTGCCCATGTTCATTAAAATGTGAAAACAACGATCCGTTTCATTCACTCAACAGATGTGTGTACTGGGTGTTTGTGATGTGCTGGGACAGACCTGGATGTGAAATCCATTATATTTAGACTTTCATCAGCTTAATTACCTAGAAACCTAAGAACAGAACTTCAAGGACGTTAGGGGCAGGGAATATTGCCTGTTTCGGTTGTGCGTGAGAAACAGGGGTTTCTGTGCAATTCAGCTTTCTGAGATTACTGGCACCTGTGTTAAAGGATATTTGAATGATAAACATGCCTAGTAAGTTACAGGATGTTTCCTCTGTGGTGCACTTTCCAAGAGCCTGCTTCTCCCTCTGTCAAAGGTAATAAAAACCGGAGCCACTTGCTTATTCTCTCTCTCTTTTATCTCTCCCACCCTCCTGCAAGAAGGGACAGCTATGGTACCTGTCCTATGTAAGCTCTGGGTTTCATAATTTCAGGGTTTCTCTTCTGCTGTGTAAAATCCCTCGGCACACAGGTATGCTGACTAAATTTGTTTATTCTAACAGATTTTTTGATGCGTGTGGAATTTGTTTTCAAAATTTTTTAATGTTTATTTACTTTTGAGAGAGAGATTGAGAGAGAGCAGGAGAGGGGCAGAGAGAGAGGGAGACACAGAATCCAAAGCATGCTCCAAGCTCTCAACTGTCAGCGCAGAGCCTAACACAGGTCTCAAACTCATCGAACACGGGATTGTGACCTGAGTTGAAGTTGGACGCTTAACCAACTAAGCCACCCAGGAGCTCCCTGTATGTGTGGAATCTTTAAAATTTTCTACATATAAGACCATGTCATCTGTGAACAGAGATAATTTTACTTCTTCCTTTCCACTTTGGGTGCCTTTTACTTCTTTTTCTTGCCTCATTTCTTTGGCTAGGATTCCACTATGTTAAATAGAAGGGGCAAAAGTGAGCATCTTTTTCCTGATCCTGATCGTAGAGGGTAAGTTTTCAGTCTTTATTGAGTATGATGTTATATTCATTGGTTTTTAAGATAAGAGAAATAACATGGCTGTACGAAGATGGGAGTAGTTCAGTAGAGAGGGAAAACTTGATATAGGAGGAAGAAGGGAGTCTTGTTGGAGGAATGTCCTTGAATAAATAAAAAAAAGAACTGGTACCACGACGCCTGGATGGCTCAGTGGGTTAAGCAACCGACTCTCTGTTTCAGCTCAGGTCATGATCTCGTGATTTCATGAGTTTGAGCCCTACATCGGGCTGTGCGTTGATGGTGTGGAGCCTGCTTAAGATCTCTTTCTCTCCCTCTCTCTCTGCCCCTCCCCTACTCATGCCGTCTCTCTCAAAATAAATAAATAAAGTTTAAAACATTAAAAAAGGAAAAAAAAAAAAAAAAGACTGGTGCCTAATGCACAAGTAGAAGGATTGGCCTCAGGGTAAGCACACAAACAGTCAACTTCTAGTCCCAGGCTAGAAGGCAGAGTATCTGGGCAAAGATGTTTCCGTGGTAACAGGAGACTGTGGAACTTCTGCAAAATTGAAGCTGTAATACAGATCTTCCTCATGGTTCAGGATTCAACTAAATTGTCACCTGATCTGAAGGAGCCCCTCCTGCCTCATCATCCTGATCACAACATCTTGTTATTTTCTTCACAGCTTTCTTTCTTTCTTTTTTTAATGTTTTTTTTTTTCTTCTGAGAGAGAGGGACAGCGTGAGGAGGGAAGGGGCAGAGAGAGGGGGAAACACAGAATCTGAAGCAGGCTCCAGACTCTGAGCTGTCAGCACAGAGCGCGATGCAGGGCTCGAACCCACGGACCACGAGATCATGACCTGAGCCGAAGTCGGACACTTAACCAACTGAGCCACCCAGGTGCACCTTTTCTTCACAGCATTAACCTCGACTGGAAACCATCTTCTTTATTCATATCTTTTTTTGTTTGTTGAGTAGTATTGTGTTGGAAGCTTCATGAAAGCAGTAGTTGTGTCAATCTTGTTTACTTCTGAAACTCTAGTCCGTAAGACAGTGCCTGGCACATAGGTACTCCATTAATCTTTACTAAAAAGTTGATTAAGTGAACAGGAAGAGTGGGCTGAGGGCTTTAATGCTGCCATGAGTTAAGTGAGGTGACATGAGTAGATCCTGAATTCATCTTCTCCCACTGATATACTGAATCTACTACAGCTGTACATGAAACAATGTCTTCTGAAAACAAACACACAAACAGCAACTTAAAAACTGGCAGAGGAAAATTTGAAGTGGTTGCACAGGGCAGCCCAACTGAATCCTAAGGATTGAGCAAGTTGCGTCGATCAGGGCGAGGCTGAAAATTGTGCCCTAAACAAGGAAGGAAGTAACAAGGAGTAAGAGATGGATTATAAGCAGCAAGGGCTCCACTTCCACATACAGAATGAGATTTGGATATCCGGTGTGGTATGATGAATTGAATACTGCAAGAGTAGGACTGGGGTCATAAGACTTTCATTTCTGAGCCAAAAATCAGTCTCTCTCTAGCTTCCTCTTTTGTTCCTGTGCCATTATCTGGAAGCAAGCAGACGTCAATTATTTTCCTCATACCCTGAGTCAAGAGTTTCCACTCTTTTCCATGAAGTCTTGTTTTCACTAACAATCCCCCCCCCACCGCACACACACAAACACTTCTCATGATCAGAAACCCTTTATTCTCCAAATCAGAAGTGGCTCTTTTTGAGCCACATTGAATTACCTACACTGGAAAAAATTGGAACACTGACTTGGTTCTTTGAGGATATAAAAAATCTCTAGTGTTTTTTTAGGTATGGTATTATGTATGATAGATGTGATATTGTGGTTATATTTAAGAAAGAGTGATTGAGGGGCATCTGGCTGGCTCACTAGGTTGAGCGTCCAACTTTGGCTCAAGTCATGATCTCGCAGTTTATCGGTTCAAGCCCCATGCCAGGCTCTGTGCTGACAGCTCAGAGCCTGGAGCCTGCTTCGGATTCTGTGTCTCCCTCTCTCTCCCTCCCACACTCAGGCTCTCTCTCTCTCTCAAAAATGAACATTAAAAAAAAATCAATTCTATATCTATACACTTGCAACAAACATCATGAAAATGAAATTTTAAAAATTTTATTTACAATAACATCAAAAAGAATATAATACTTAGGAGTAAATATAACAAAAGAAGAGCAAATTTATAACTCCTAAAAGTACAAAATGCTATTGAAGGAAATTAAAGAAGTTTCCTTATTCATGATTCATGACTCTTAATATTGTTAAGATGTCAGTTCTCCCTTAATTGATCTGCAGATTCAATGAAAGTCTTACAAGAATATAAGCTGAATTTTTGTAGACATTGACAAGGTGATTCCAAAGTTCATATGGAATTGCTGAAGATGCTGTAGACAAAACAATCTTCTAAAAGAAGAACAAAGTTGGAGGGCTCACACTTCCTGATTTCAAAACTCATTGTGAAGCAAGAGTAATGAAGACACTGTGGTACTGGCGTAAGAAACAAACACAGAGATCAGTGGACGAGAAGTGAGAGTCCAGAAATAAATTCATGTTTCTATGGACAGCTGATTTTGACAAGGATGTCAAGAACATTCAATGAAGAAAGACTAGTCTTTTTAAGATTAAAAAAAAATATTTATTTATTTTTGAGAGATAGAGACAGAATGCAAGTGAGGGAGGGACAGAGAGAGACAGAGGGGAGACGCAGAATCTGAAGCAGATTCCAGGCTTTGAACTGTCGGCACAGAGCCTGACATGGGGCTCGACCTTGGGACTAGGAAGATTATGACCTAGGCCAAAGTCAGATGCTCAACCAACTGAGCCATCCAGGCTTCCCAAAAGACTAGTCTTTTAAACAAATGACACTGAGACACCTGGATTTCCAGATACAGATGAATGAATTTGTACCCTTAACTCAGACTGCATATAAAAATTAACTCAAAATGGATCAATTACCCCTAAATGTAAGAAGTAAAACTATAAAGCTCTTAGAAGAAAGCACAAAAATTACTCCTCATGACCTCTGATCTGGCAATGAATTCTTAGATAAATTACCAAAACCAAGAACGACAAAAGAAAAAAACAAACAATAAACTGAATTTAATCAAAATAAAAACTCTTCTGCATCAAAAGATCATTATCGAAAAGTTGAAAAGAGGGGCGCCTGGGTGGCTTAGTTGGTTAAGCATCTGACTTCAGCTCAGGTCATGGTCTCACGGTTCGTGGGTTCGAGCCCTGCGTTGGGCTCTGTGCTGACATCCAGCTCAGAGCCTGGAGTCTTCTTCAGATTCTATGTCTCCCTCTCTCTCTGATCCTCCCCTGTTCACACTGTCTGTCTCTCAGAAATGAAAAAGAAAAAAGTTGAAAAGATAGCGTACAAAAAGGATAAAATATTTGTAAATTATATATTTGATAATGGTTTAAGATCCAGGATATATATACAGCTCCTATAACTCAGAAAAACAAAGGCAAACAATTCAAGTAAAAAATGGGGAAAGACTTAAATAACTATTTCTCCAAAGAAAATATACACATGCCTGACAAGTACATGAAAAGATGCTCAACATCATTATTCATGATGAACTGCAAAAAAACAAACAACAATTAACACCTGGGGAAAGAATTTAAATAGATATTTCTCCAAAGAAGTATACAAATGGCCAAACAAGCATGTGAAAAGATTCTCAAAAATCGTTGGTCATTAAGGAAATGCAAAAATCAAAACCATAATGAGATACCACTTCACATCCACTAGTATGGCTTTATAGGTATTTTTTTTTACTGTTTTATTTATTTCTAGGAGAGAGAGAGAGAGACAGCGTGAGCAGGGGAGGGTCAGAGAGAGAGAGGGAGTCACAGACTGAAACAGACTCCAGGCTCTGAGCTGGCAGTCAGCACAGAGCCCGACGCGGGGCTCGAACCCACGAACCGTGAGATCATGACCTAAGTGAAAGTCGGACACTTAACCGACTAAGCCACCCAGGCGCCCCTTTATAGGTATTTTTTTAAATGTTTGTTATTTATTCCTGAGAGAGAGAGAGAGAGAGAGAGAGAGAGGAGAGAGCGTGAGCAGGGCGGGTCAGAGAGAGAGGGAGGCACAGAATCTGAAGCAGTCTCCAGACTCTGAGCTAGCTGTCAGCACAGAGCCCGATGTGGGGCTCGAACCCACGAACTGTGAGATCATGGCCTGAGCCTAAATTGGATGCTTAGCCGACTGAGCCACCCAGGCACCTCTAGTATGGCTTTAATAAAAAGAAAAAATAACCATTGGTGAGAATGTGGATAAATAAGAATGCTTAAATGTTGTTGGTGCAAATGTCATATGGTGCAACCACTGTGAGAAACAATTTGGCAGTTCCTCGAAAAGTTAAATGTATAATTACCATATGATCCAGCAATACTACTTCTAGGTACATATGCAAAATAATTGAAAAGGGATGTATAAAACAAACTTTGTTCATAGAATCACTATTCAAATCAACTATATGTCAAGATTGAAATGGAAGACTGCAAACCTGGGTGGCCTTGCCTTGGGAGACATTTTGATCATAAAATATAGTGATAGAGTGGACTATTTACTCTTTTT
The DNA here is from genome assembly GCF_003009895.1 of Hyaena hyaena. Lineage (NCBI taxonomy): Eukaryota > Metazoa > Chordata > Mammalia > Carnivora > Hyaenidae > Hyaena > Hyaena hyaena. The sequence goes on along the minus strand of NW_024081061.1, from coordinate 1,442,019 downwards.
TTTTTTAAGTTTATTTATTTGTTTATTTAGAGAGAGAGAATGAGCAGGGGAGGCGCAGATAGAGAGGGAAAGAGAGAATTCCAAGCAGGCTCTGCATTGCCAGTACAGAACCCGATGTGGGGCTAGATCCCATGAACCATGAGATCGTGACCTGAGATGAGATCAAGAGGGGTACACTTAACAGACTGAGCCACCCAGGTGCCCCTGAACTAATTACTCTTATTTTTCATATTACATCTATACAATGAGATTATAGTATACCACTGGCATTATTGGTAAAATTATAATACCAGTATTTTTAAAATATTTTTTTACAATTATTTATTTTTAAGAAATAGAGTGAGACCGAGCACGAACAGGGGAGAGGCAGAGAGAGGAGACACAGAATCTAAAGCAGGCTTCAGGCTCTGAGCAAGCGTTCAGCACAGAGCCTGGTGCGGGGCTCGAACCCATGAACCATGAGATCATGACCAGAGCCGAAGTCAGACACTCAATGGACTGAGTCCCCCAGGTGCCCCCATAATACCAATATTGATAGACATGTGGGGAAATTTCGTTAACAGGCTCCTGTGCATACTTCACACTGATTTCTTCAAATGTTAGGCATACATCAGTCCATTACCCCCTTATCCACAGTTTCACGCTCTGCAGTTCCAGTTCCTCAAGGCGATGTCAGAATGCCTACATTACTCTCCTCGCTCCATGTCATCATGTAGGCATTTGATCGTCTCACATCCTCACAGGAAGAGGAAGGGTGTGTACAGTACAATACGCTATTGTGAGAGAGAACACATCCACATGATTTTATTACAACATATTGTTATAACTGTTCCATTTTATGATTAGTAATTGTTGTTAATTTCTTACTGTGCCTAATTTATAAATTAAACTTTACCATAGTTATGTGTAGGGGGAAAAAAAGACAGCATTTATAAGGTTCAGAACTGTTTGTGGTTTCAGGCATATACTGGGGGTTTGGAATATACCCTCCATAAATAAGGATAGGGAGACTACTGTATTCAAGTTTTTATTGTTCTCTCTGTTACATAAATGCTATACCAAATGTAAATAATCAAACAGGTATGATCCTTTTGCTAGAAGGGGTCCTTGGTGAAAAACCATCGAGTGGCTGGTCATATAATAAAGAATATACCCAGCCTTTTTTTTTTTTTATTTCTAAAACATTTTCCAGTCTTTTTTTTTTTTAATGTTTATTCATTTTTGAGAGGTGGGGGGTGCTTGGGTGGCTCAGTTGGTTAAGCAACTGACTTCGGCTCAGGTCGTGATCTCACGTCCGTGGGTTTGAGCCCTGCGTCAGGCTCTGTGCTGACAGCTCAGAGCCTGGAGCCTGTTTCAGAGTCTGTCTCCCTCTCTCTCTGCCCCTCCCCCCTCGCTCTCTGTCTCTCAAAATAAAATAAAGATTAAAAAGAGAGAGAGAGAGAGAGGAGCGGAGGGAAAAGAGAGAAGGAAACAATGGAGCTCGCACGCTCCAGCCTCTCGACTGTAGGCACAGATCCCGATATGGGAAGAGTTTCAGAAACCTTTGTAATATTTTGAAGGATAGGAATCTCTCTGTTATGCTAATGAGGTGACTTCTGGTTGGATTCCTAGATAGCTTCAGGATGGAGGAAGCTGTGCACCAGAACATTCAACCATGTAGTTGGCTGGAGTTGAGTTCAGTCATATAGCCTACAATTTAATCATACATGCCTACACAATGAAATCTCAATTAAAACAAAACAAAACTTCTGCATAGTGAGGCTCCAGGAGCTCCCTGGTTGGTGAACACACTGATGTGCTGGGAGGGTGGCACACCCTGACTTCCCAGGGATAGGAGCTACTGTGCTCAGAACTCTTCCAGACCTTGCCCTATGTACCTCTTCACCTTATTGTTCATTAGTATCCTTTATAATAAAAAGGTAATCATAAGTAGAGCACTTTCTTGAGTTCTGAGAGCGTTCTAGTGAATTTATGAGCCTGAAGGGTACTCAGTCATCAGAACTCCAAATCTGGGGCATCTGGATGGCTCAATCAGTTAAGTGTCTGACTCTTGATTTGAGCTCAGGGCATGATCTCACGGTTCTTGTTAAGGACCTTGCATTTTAACTTGTGGGAGCTGTTGCTAATTCCAGGTAGTTAATGTCAAAATTGAATTGAAATATAGGACTCCAGCTGGTGTCAGAAAATTGGTATTGGATAAAGCAAGGAGAATGCCTTCCTCAGATCTGTAAGTCATTCTAGCAAAGTATGGAACCTGCAGGAAGAGTGGGAACACCTGAAAATGTAGCCAGCTTGCCAGAGTGAGGAAGGACTGGGGACCCCGAGTTAGGACTAGTGTCTGCAGTAAGGACAATCGTGTAGAGACTGTGCTCTTAGCTGTGAAGTTTGGGCAAACTCTGCATAGTTGCTGCCAGAAGTCATTTCATCTCCATGTGGAACATCATCCATTCATAGGAAGGTAGTACTGATGCATGCTACAGCATGGATGAACCTTGAAAACATTATGATAAGTGAAAGAAGTCAGCCACAAAAAGAACACACACTGTGATTCCATTTTTTAATTTAAAAAATTTTTAAAGATTTTTATCTTTCTAATGTTTATTTTGAGAGAGGGAGAGGGAGAGAAAGCACGAGTGTGTGTGTGTGAGCGGGGTAGGGGCAAAAAGAGAGGGGGAGAGAGAGGACCCCAAGCAGGCTCCTCACTGTCGGCACAGAGCCCAACATGGGACTCAAACCCACGAATCCGACTGCAGCTCAGGTCATGATCTCATAGCTCATGAGTTTGAGCTCTGCGTTGGGCTCTGTGCTGACAGCTCAGACCCTGGAACCTCCTTCAGATTCTGTGTATTCCTCTCTCTCTGTCCCTCCCATGTTCACACTCTGTCTCCCTCTCTCTAAAAAAATTAATAAACATTAAAATTAGGTTTGGTGATAGTTACACATTATCTGCAAACATACTAAAGTATGTTTGAAATATACACTTTAAATGGGTGAATTTTATGGTATATGAACTATATCTTAATAAAGCTGTCATTTAAAAAAGGGTGGTTTCTTATAAATACATGCTGGAAAAGCTATAGATGAAATATAAGGTGTCTGGGATTTGCTTCAAAAGAATCCGTAGGGGATGGGGAGGGGAACAGAAGAAATAAGACTGGCCATAAGTTGGCAATTAATGTAGGTGGGTGCTTGGAGGCTCATACTTTCTCTCTACAGTTGTATGTGTTTGACATTTTTCAAAAGAGGAAACAAAGAAGAATTCCATACAATGTCTGGCTCACTCATAAAAGAGGGGACTATCACCTCCTTTGATGAGCTGTTATTTAGAGGCCCTACCCAGTACCTGCAGATCAGGGAGATGAATTATTGAGGGGAATCTGAGAGGCATGGAAGCCATAGATTGTGGAGAGTCCGCAAGTGCAAAGGCTGGTTTGGGCCAGGGCAGCTCAGCGCCCCCAGCCCTCATGGACAAACCTCAGGCCAGGCTGACTGTGGTGGTAGAAGTTGAGAGTGGAAGAAGATCAGGTAAGAAGGCCTTACACATTCACTCTTAGAGATTATGCAGCCTGGGGGAGCCTCCTGGGAGAGGGGAAGGGCGAGGCCATTTTACAGCTTTAGCTGCTGCAGAAGCTTTTTGAGGAAGCGCTGCCTCTCAGGGGCTCTGATCCTGTGCTCATTAGTATTCTAGGTTAGGAAATTGAGGCCAAAGCTGAGGGCCGGACTTAGGCATGACAGTTGATATACAGTCCATCCTTCCAGGCCCTGAGGAGACCTGTTGTCCCACACTGCTTCCGAAGGGGCCCCAGAGCATCTGCCTGGTTCCACTGGAGACTCTAGACACTCAGGTAGAAATGGGATGGGGTGTGGGTGAGTCCCTGGAAGATGGGAGTGACAATGCTGAGCCTAGTCTTCCCCCACAGGAACAATGCATCACCTTTGACAGAGTCCTGAGCTCTGATGCTGCTCAGGTAGGGGGTGTTGTAGGGAGAAGGGAGGTGGATGGGAATCCTTAGGCTTCTGGATCCTGGAGTGCTAAGTGTTTCCCAAGCCCATTGCTCAGGCGGGCTGGGTCAGGGCACTTGAGACCAGAGGATATGCCTGTGTCCCCTGCAGGAGGCTGAGCAGGAGCTGCTAGCACGAGTCCAGTCCACACTAGGCTTGGTGGCCCAAGGGTATAGTGTGTCCCTACTGCTTCGGGGTCGGGAAACAGAGGCACCTCGGCTTGTACCTCAGGTGAGTCCCAGAGGAGCCACCAGGCATAGGTCTCATGAAACTCAGGTCTTGTTTCCTCCAGGATACCTTTGAGAAACTTCCCTCCCCCCCACCCCCCCAACGGACTTGGTTCCCCTCCCTGGGATTCCTGTAGTGCGCTGATGTTTTCCCAGGGTCAATTTAGGCAGCTATTGAGAGGTCGGGGAAGGTGGGAGGTTGGGCCCATAGGGTGAGGGTCAGTATGGGGTGGTGTGCAAAGATGAAATATCCAGCGAGGTCTAATGTTCACAGTTTTTCATAATACTGATAATAAACTTGAAAGCTTTGTTTTCAGGGCTTCATCAAAATGTCCCCAAATCAAAATAGCTGCCTCAGACCTTGACATAGGCCCCTGCCTTAGGAAACAGCAGGTCTCACTGAAAATGCCTGCTCCTTTGACTGGCTGGCTGTGAACTGTGAGAGCTGGGGCTGTTTGTGTCTTGGACACTGTGTCCCTCTGTCCGCAGCACCTAGCATAGAACCAGGCACAGACTTCACCCTCACGAAAATGTTGAAGGACAGATCCTGTCTCCCTCCCTACTGAACCCCATTTTCCACTTTAGCTGTTGCAGATGCTGTTTGAGGAAGCTCTGCCCCACAGGGGACTTGTTCCTGGAGTTACCACCCTTAGCCTGGTGCAGGTGAGACCCTACAGGGAGGGGAGCCCTGGAAGCCAATGGCACTGCTGTGGAAAGGGCCTGGGGCTCAAGGGCAGCCAGAAGAGATCGAGTCTAGCCTCACCAGCCACTCACCAGTGTGGGCTTGCCTCTCTGAGGTTTCCTATTTCCTGTCTGAAATGGCTGAATGTTGATCCACGGAGCCCCAGCGGGAGGATCATGTGAGACGAAGTCTGGGAAAGGCTGTTTATAATTGGTGCTGTGCTTGTGTGATTGCAGCTCAGCCCCAGTGGAAGGATTCGGGACCTGCTCTCTCCAAGGAGAGAGAACCTAACAGTGCTAGATGTGTCCCCTCTGGGCTTGTGAGTGTCCAGGGCCCAATGGGATCTGAGGGTGCTTGCCTTAAGGCAGGGCTGACACCCCCAAACCCAGCTGTGAGTGGTTTCTCCCCATTGCGATGCAGAAGGGAAGCTCTGCACTTGGGGCTGTGCTAATCACGCCTGCTCACCCCATTCCCTGTAGCCAGTATCCCCAGCCCTCTCACTCTTCTTACCTTATCCATCTACATCTCTTCAACTCAGTCATTACCATCTGGGTGATGTGAGCATCTCGCTGAGCAGAACTTCAGCTTCTCCATCTGTGAGATGTGAGCAATCCTAGCCAGCCTGTTTCCCTCACTGGGCAGATGACAGGAGAAAAATTATCATGAAGATGAAAGGCTTTCAGGGGATATACTGAGCTTAGAACCTTGGGGATGGTTCTTATAGGCTCTTGGAACCCCAATGGACTCCCCATGCAGAGGTTCTGGGGGGCTGGACAGAACTCTGGTGCTTAGGTGTTGAGCTCAGCCTCCCCGTCCTCCAGGGTGGTGGAAGATGCCAGTGAGGTGGAGGTGTCTGACTCAAGAGCTGCCTCAGAGATGTACTTACAGGCTGCAGGGGATGAAGGCAGGTGAGGACAGGAGGGCACCTGTCACCCCCACCCCTATCCCTTAGGCATTTGGCCTCATCCTACCCTTTCCTCCACAGGGCCTGCTCTCTGCTCACCATCACCATGTCCTGCCTAGGGCCTGACCCTCCTGAGGGGCCTGGGACCCAGGGTATGTGGCGAGGGGCCTTGAGGATCCTGCAGATCCCCAGAGTCCTGTAAGTCTGATGGAATTCTCTGACTGCTTTAGGGAGCAGGGTGGGGGTGTGGCTGAAGTATGGATGCAGAGACCCAGGGCAGCCTCAGAGTCTGACACGGTGAAGGACTCCCTCCTTTAGCATTCCTTACAAGGCAGGTCTACTGGCAACAGACTCCTTCAGCTTTTATTAACCTGGGAATACCTTAATTTCTCACATGTTCTTGAAGGATAGTTTTGCCAAATATGGAATTCTTAGTTGACACACTTTTTTCCCAGCATTATTTTTATTAATTAATTAACTACTTTATTTATTTATTTAAATGTTTTTATTTATTTCTGAGAGAGAGAGAGAGAGAGAGAGCATGAGCAGGGGAGGGTCAGAGAGAGAGGGAGACACAGAATCTGAAACAGGCTCCAGGCTCTTAGCTGGTTGTCAGCACAGAGCCCAACGCGGGGCTTGAACCCACGAACTGTGAGATCATGACCTGAGCCGAAGTTGGATGCTCAACCAACTGAGCCATCCAGGTGCCTCAAGCATTATTTTTAGAGAGAGAAAGAGAAGAGGCAGGGGAGAGAGGGAGAGTGAACAAGAGGTGGGGGGGAGAAAAACCTAAGCAGGTTCGATGCTGATGTGGGCCTCCATCCCACTACCCTGGGAAAGCAAGAATTGGACATTCAACCGACTCAGCCACCCAGGCACCCCCCCCTTCCAGCACTTTAACTGTGTCATCTCACTGCCTTCTGGTCTCCATAATCCCTTTCTTTCTTTCTTTCTTTCTTTCTTTCTTTCTTTCTTTCTTTCTTTCTTTCTTTCTTCCTTCCTTCCTTCCTTCCTTCCTTCCTTCCTTCCTTCCTTCCTTCCTTCCTTCCTTCTTTTTAAGATTTTATTTTTAAGTAATCTCTACGTCCAACTTGGGGCTTGAACTCAAGTCGCACGCTCTACTGACTGAGTCAGCCAGGCACCCCTGGCCTCCACAATTTCTGATGGGAAATTGGTTTTCATTCTTACGGAGGATCACTCATATATACCAAGTTGCTTCTCTTATGCTGTCTTCAAGATTCTCTCTTTGGCTTTAAAAAAATTTTTTTAATAGTTTATTTATTTTTGAGACAGACAGAGACAGAGCATGAGTGGGGGAGGAGCAGAGAGAGAGGGAGACACAGAATCTGAAACAGGCTCCAGGCTCTGAGCTGTCAGCATAGAGCCTGATGCGGAGCTCGAACCCATGACCTGTGAGATCTGACCTGAGCCGAAGTTGGACGCTTAACCTACTGAGCCACCCAGGCACCCCTCTCTCTTTGGCTTTTGATAGTTTGGTTATAATGTGTCTTGGCATGAATCTCTTTGAATTTATCCTTCTTGGAATTTGTTGATCTTCTGGGATGTATAGATTCATGTATTTCATAAATTTGGGGAATTTTTGAGCATTATTTCTTCAAATATTCTTTCTGCCCCCTTTTCTCTCTCTTCTGCCTCTGAGATTCCCATTTTCCGTGTATTTACACACTTCATGCATCCACTGGTCCCTTAGGCTCATTTTCTTTCATTCTTTGTTCTTTCTGCATAATTTTATTTGACCTATTTTCAACTTTGCTGAGATTCTTTCTTGTGCCCACTCAAATCTGCTCTCTAGGGAATTTATGATTTCAGGTACTATTCAGTTCCAGAACTTCTACTTGGTTCCTATTTATTTTATTTTATTTTATTTTATTAAGTAAGCTATACACCCAACATGGGGCACAAACTCAACCCCAAGATCAAGCCTCGCATGCTCCACTAAGCCCGCCAGGCACCCCTCTATTTGGTTCCTTTTTTATAACTTCTGTTCTTCTTTTGGTGTATTCTATTCATTGAGACATCATTATCTTGATTTCTTTTACTTTTCTGAGCATATTTAAGACAGTTGGATTAAAGTCTTTGTGTAGTAAATCCAATGTCTGTGCTTCCTCAAAGACAGTTTCTATTAACTTTTTTTCCCTGTGGGTGGGCCATACATCTTTCTTTACATGCCAGATATTTTTTTTGGTTGGAAACTGGCCAATTTGAGAATTTTTGTTTTTGTAAAGATTATATTCTTTATTATGTTGGCCTCTCTCTCTCTCTCTCTTTTTTAATGTTTTATTTATTTCAGAGAGAGACAGCAGAGTGAGCAGGGGAGGGTCAGTGAGAGAGGGAGCTAGCTGTCAGCACAGAGCCCAACGCGGGGCTCGAACCCACGAACCGTGAGATCATGACCTGAGCCCAAGTCGGACATTTAACCGACTGAGCCACCCAGGCGCCCCTATTATGTTGGTCTCTTACTTCTCCATTTCTTTTCCTTAGGCTCTGACATTTTTAATATGACAGTGTGGGAATTCTAAAAAAGGATTCCCCATCCCCTTCAGGGTTTGCATTGTTGCTTGCTGTGGGCTGCAACCATCTCTTTGCTTACTTACCTTTCCAAACAAGTCTTGCAAAGACTGGGTTTTTTGTTGCCACTGAAGTCTCCATTCTGTTATCTCAGTGGTTAGCTAGTGACCTGACATTGAATTCCTTAACCTACTAGGACCAAAACATTCTTTTTACAGGAAGAAAAAGAGGAAGAAACAAAAGAAAATTTAAAAATCTCCACCTTTCCATAAATTGGCTCTGTGTTGGGTCAGTCCTTCCGTGCTTTGCCATTCAATTACATCTCTGCCTTAGCCTCACTTCCTGCTTGCACTGAGCTTATAAAACCAGAGATGAAAACTTGCAATCTTCTCAGGTCTTTTCTCAGCCTGGATCCTGCCCTAGACATGTGTGTGGCTTTCTAGAGTCCTCGTGCATGGGGAAATTTTCCTTATCCTCCAACCCCTCCAATCTGACTCCCCAACTTTTCTTCCCAGTCTTTCCATGGACCTGTTGTTTGTCCCAACTGTTATTTTTGCTTGTTCTTTCATCTTTCAGTGTTTTGAGGGATATCATCTAGGATAGCTGCTCTGCCCTGAGAGAGTTCTAAGGGAAACAACAGGAAGCCCTTTTTGTCAGTCCTTTGGGGGAAACCCTAGAAAGTCAAAACAAGGAACAGTTCTTTGGGAACAAAATCTGCTCTGCTCCCTCCAGAGCTAAGCATCCCCACCAGAAGTGTGGGCTGTTGTCTTGAAGACCACCTCTGTGCTGGGAAGGAGGTTCGGACTAGGTTAAGTTAAAATACCACAAAGATCTCAACATATTTAAGTTGCCTTTCTCCTGGGTAAGCATTCACTTGCTTGCTGTAAACCTTTCACTGTCCCCCAGAGTGCCAGTAAGGTTGATTCTGACCGTTTTTTCCACATGCTGCTGGAAAAGGACAGATCCCTACAGATCCACACTCTGCCATTTTTGTGGATGTCACCTTGCTTTGCCATTTTAAATTGGGTGATTAGGGGCACCTGGCTGGCTCAGTCGGTAAGGCATGAGACTCTTGATCTCAAGACTGTGAGCTCAAGGGGCGCCTGGGTGGCTCAGCTGGTTAAGCGTCCGACTTCAGCTCAGGTCATGATCTCATGGTTCATGGGTTTGAGCCCCGTGTCGGGCTCTGTGCTAACAGCTAGTTCAGAACCTGGAGCCTGCTTCAGATTCTGTGTCTCCCTCTCTCTCTGACCCTGCCCTGCTTGTGCTGTCTCTCTCTCTCTCTCTCTCTCTCATTCTCAGAAATAGCCCTGCTGGGATTCTCTCTCTCTCCTTCTCTCTCTCTGCCCCTCGATCACTCACTCATGCCCCCCCAAAATAAAAATAAATAAATAAAGCATAAATAAATAAATAAATAAATGTTCTGGATACAAGTCCCTTATCAGATAGACAAATTTAATTTTGCACCATGAGAATATATTATTTGTGTAGCTAAAATATAATAAAATAAAATAAAGATCTATGCAAGGTTGCAAATCTGCATGGTGGTGCACCAAAATTCTGGAAATAGTCAACCTTTCCATTAGATGTGATTTAGGTCAATTTCTTTCCCCATCCACCAAAGGACACCTCCTTTCTTCCTCTCTCCTTCTGGCAGAGATTGTCCCCTGCTTCAGGTGTTGGCTGGTAAGGTTATTGGTGAGGAGGTAGAGGGCACTCTGCCTTGGATCGTGTCACAGCTCCTGGAAGGAAACAACTACACTGCTCTTCTTCTTCGCCTGGACCCTCAAGGTGGCCTGGGGAAGGGTGTGGGGTTCTTTAGGAAGCTCTGGCATCTAACTTATGCCACCCTCTCACCAACAGAGCTGCAGCCCCCACCCCAGTACAGAGAGAACCTGACTTCTGGGAGGGTCAAGATTCAGACAGGTCTGAACCTAGACAGTATGGCTAGGATGCCAAAGTCTGGAGAGACAGGGCTGATCATAAAAGCAACTCCTTGCCCTTCAGAGGCTTTCAACAGTTTACCAAGCATTTTTACACTAGTATCTTTTATTCCTACCACAAACCCATGAGACACTTCTAAGTTAGGGAGGGAGGCTTAATTTATAAATGAGGAAAGGGAGGATCAGAGAAGGGAAAGAACTTGCCTATTTTCATACACTCATTAAAAATCAGGCCTCTTTGAAATGATATGAGGTCAGAGACTCAGGGGAGGTCAAGTGGAGGGTATAGATCAAACAAGAATGGGTGTGAGTTGATAATTATTATTATTTTTTTTTAAATCTTTTTTTTTTTTAATTTTGATAGAAGGAGAGAGACAGCATGAGCAGGGGAGGGTCGGAGAGAGAGGGAGACACAGAATCTGAAACAGGCTCCAGGCTCTGAGCTGTCTGTCAGCACAGAGCCCGACATGGGGCTCGAACCCACGAGGGTCAGGTCATGACCTGAGCTTGACCGACCGAGCCACCCAGGCGCCCCTGTGAGTTGATAATTATTGAAGCTGGGTGAAAAGTAGATTGAATTTCCTATACTTTGTATATGTTTGAAATTGTCTATAATAAAAGTAAAAACGAAAGAAATTAATAAGCACAAAATTAATAAGCACACATTAATTTGGCTAACATAGTCCCAGACCACGTACCGTGCCAGGCCTTATGGAGTGAGGAAGAAAAATGCCCTTAAGGATAAAGCAGTGAAGGACAAAAGTATGTTTATCCATAGGCCAGTTTGGTATCCTGATTAAGGGCACAGGCTTTAATGTCAGACAGAATTGGGCTTAAGTTTCAGCTCTGCCACTCACCAGGGAGTTGCTTGACCTCTCTGAGCTCCATTTGCTTCATCTGGAGAATGTGGGGGTAGGCAGAACAAACTAGAGTTGCTGCTTCTTTGGAGTGTTGTGTGGATAAAAAGAGGCGATCCACGAAAAGCCTTAGCACAGTGCCACCAAGCCCATGTAAAAGCCTGATAGGTGTTAGCTATTTTTGTAAATAGTATTAATAAAACTTAAAAGTATTACAGGCAGTGTACTTTGAAGTCCAGAAGGAGTGATTCACCCTGTCTCCCCTTACTAGGTGGCTCCCTGAGCTTGCTCAAAGCTGCTCTGTTGGGGGCTGCAGGAAGGAGGATGCAAGTGAAACAGGTGAAGCCCACCCTGTGGGATGCAGTAGAAGCGGCACGTGCCCGCCGGGCTAGCCTGAAGAGCCTGCGTTCAGGCCTCCTTGGGGACACCCTGACAGAAAGGGGGCTCAGCCAGCTGGGCAGGGCACTGCGAGAGTTGCAGGTAAGCAAGGTGAGGCCTGGAGATGCTGAAGACAGCAATGGTTGGAGCCTACTTGAAACCATCTCTCCATAGGTTGTAAAAGCCTGGAGCCAGTGCCTAGGAAGCTGGATGCTCAAAGGGGTCAAAGCCAAGGCTGTGGGGCTCCCAGAACTGCAGGTATGTTTTCTGGTTCAACCTCTTAGGAGCCCTATAGATGTCTGCCTTCGTTTCTGTTTACAGAGCACTGTGAGGAGTCCCTTTCTTTGTTCACTAATTTATTGATTTCCAAACATTTTAGTGACTTCTCACTATGTCAGAGATAGTGCCATGTAGGACCTGGAAAATCCCTCATGGAATTCGCAGTCTTCTGGACAGAAGCAATTATAACACCATGATTAGTGCTCAGAAGGCCTTATCAACACAGGGTTCTGTGGGGCATCTAGTTTAGTCTTGGCAAGAGAGGAAAGGATCACTTCCTGGGGGACGTTGATTTCTGAAGGAGGTAGCCAGCAAAGATGAGTGAAGAACACACATTCCAGGCACAGAAAATAATAGGCCAAGTGTTGGAAGTAAGAGCTTGATCTTTTTCGGGGACTGCAAGCAGGTCATTTTGCTGTAGAATAGTTTGAGGAAGAGTCAAGAGAGAAGGAATGAAGAGATTAAGTAGAGGCCAGATCATCTCAGGGTCCCTGAGATAATCAAAGGTAGTAGAGGTACAAACACCCAAGTCCTTAGTTTCAATACAGTGTTTTTGCATCTGCTTAGGATGCATAGCCTCTTCTGTGCAGAAGGGGGTGCTGTCTTCCAGGACTTGCCAAAGAGTGGCTGGAATGCTGCTCCTGTTCACCTTCTCCTGGTCCTTCCCTTTTCAGTTACTTACAACTTGCTTTTACAGCCCTGAGCTTTGGGACTTAGGCATGTAAGCTCCCATTTATTGAGCAGTGTCTGCCACTACTCAGGGCTTCGGGTGCCGTATCTCATTTCATGCTCTCTACGTTTAAAAAAAATTTTTTTTTAATGCTTTATTTTTTGAGAGGAAGAGGAAGGGGCAGAAAGAGAGGGAGACACAGAATCTGAAGCAGGCTCCAGGCTCTGAGCTGTCAGCACAGAGCCCAACATGGGACTCAGACCCAAGAACTGTGAAATCACGACCTGAGCCGAAGTTGGACGCTTAACCCACTGAGCCACACAGGCGGCCCTCTACAACTTTTTAAAAAATATTTTTTTTTTGTTTTTTGTTTTGTTTTTTTGAGAGAGAGAGAGAGAGCAGGAGAGGGGCAGAAAAAGAGGAAGACAGAGGGTCCAAAGCAGGCTCTGTACTGACAGCCGATGCAGGGCTTGAACTCACAAACCCTGAGATCATGACCTGAGCTGAAGTTGGATGCTCACTGACTGAGCCACCCAGGTACCCCTCTACAACTTTTAGCAGTTCCATTTTACAGATGAGGACATGGATTCAAAAGATTAGAAACCTGCCTGAGATCATACAGCTGAGGAAAGGAGGGGCAGGGACCCTGATCTGTCTAATTTCAAAGTCCTGAGCTTAACGCATGCAATCCTAGGAGGAAGGGGATGGAATTCCCATTCTTAATATATTCTCAGCAGGTGATAGATTCAACAGCAAGCCACAGGCCAGGCTTCCAGGGAGAGCCCAAAGGTGGGTTTGGGGCTTGGGGTGGAGCTGGGTGTCTTCTCCACCTTTGGTGGGCTTAATTGCATTTTCCTCCAGTGGTAGGAATAACAGCATCTCTAGGACCTGGGCTCCGCCAAAATTATCCTCCAAGGGACTCTGAGGAAGAGGTAATACCTCATGTACCCCAGACCAGCTGGAAACTCTTGGGGGACTGAAGAGTTGCAGAGCGCAGCTAATAGGTCTACTGCTTATGTGCCCCATCATCAGGGACAAATATGGAGCTTCTGACAAAAGAGGACCTGGCGGACTATGATTCCTGAGAGAGGGGCATGGGAAGGCTGTTTTCATAATGGGTCACATTAGGGGTATTGGATCCTTAAGGCCTCCATGGCACCTATTTGCAGAGCCAATACCTCTCCTTTCTCCCATGGCCTCCAAGTCTCTGTCCAGGCTATAGGCTGTTACAGGCCAGTTAGGTCCCGGATGTAGTTGTAAGAGCAGCCCTGGTAGTGGGGTTCTGTTGCTAAGTTTGGCCCTGTGTCCCAAGGCTGTGGCACACACAGGCTTCTGGCTGAGCCTAGACTAATGCCACCTAGGCCTGGCACGCCCCAGATGTGGCCCTGCAGTTCTTCTTGGCCCAGGCACGGAGGAAGAGACTTCAAGAACAGCACCAGATATGGATCCAACAGGAACTGAAGCATTTGGAACAGGAGGAGAAAGAGGTGGCACATGACCAGGTCAAAGGCCTGGTGGCTGGAAAGGAGGTAAGGGAGGGTCAAGTAGGGGACTTGAGGCTTCTTCTAATTGGTCCAGGCACTGTACTGGGGGCTGGGATCCAGCCTCAGTCACAACAAACTGGGCCATACCCTCTTTCATGGTCCTCATAGCTTCATGGGGAACAGATGTAGCAATTTTCAGGGCTAAGTGCAGTGATATAGGAGGTTAGGGGCTTCTTGTGGGAACAAAGAAGAGTGCCTGACTCAGGCTGGTGAGGAGCAAAGATGGCATCTAGGGTGAGACTTGAAAAACAAATCGGCCAGAGGAATTCGCTAGCCTGAATTCCACGTGGGCAGTTCATGCTCATTACATAGGGGCACTGAATAAATACACTTGTTTGCACAAATTAGAAATCAAAACTTGTGTGCGTGAGGGGATGGAAGGATATGTTCTGGGAGTCATAGTCTATGAGTAAGGGTTCAGAGGGAAGCAACAGCAAAGTACAGTGTGGGTATTGCAAATTGTCCATCTGGTGGGGCCGGCAAGTACATGGTCAGAGGTAAGACCATGGTAAAGACACCAGTGTGTGCCATGCCTCTGAACTTGGACTTTACCCTAAGAATGACAGTGAACCATTGGAGGGCATGTGTCATCTCAGTTGTGTCCCTCATTAGCCATGCAAACTTTGACAGGTTAGGTCACCTCTCTGATCCACAGTTTCCAAATCTAACTACCAGGAGAAACAGAGGTGGCGCCAGGAGCAGACACTCTGGAGACTTCAGCTGGAGGCCCTTCAGGAAGAGCGAGATGCTGCATAGCAGGACCTCATAGCCCTGTATGACCTGCACGTGCAGGCTGCCCGGGCTCGGACATGCCACACACTGCAGGTCAGTGGGGACAGAAGGCAGGCCTTGAGATGGTTCCAAGGCTGACTGACTGACAGGCATCTCTGAATCTGGGCACAGGTATTTCGAGCCTGGCGAGGGCTGTGGGAGGAGCAAGCCATGACCACAGAGCATCACCACCGCAGCCTGCTGGCTGGTATCCTGCAAGACACGCTCAGACTGGCCACACAGAACCAGGAGCTCCAAGCCCAGAACCAGCAGCTTCAGCAGGATGTAGACTAGGCTGGGGCCAGTCTTACTGGATTGATGCCCTGGGGAGAGGTCTGGTGATCAGTAATCCTTCAGGGACAGCTTCCTCTCTCTTCAGGGTCCCAGAAGGGAGGGGGAGCTGGTACGCAATAACCATGCTTTCACTATGGCTAATGAATGGTACCACTAGCGAGGTCTTGTTGTGTCACTCCCTGCTAAGCGCCTAATATCCACCACTTCATTTTAGCCTTTTCCACTACTCTAGGTAGTAGTACGTGCCACTTGATCCTCATTTCAGATAAGGCAACTAAAGCTAGGAGAGGTTAAGTAACTGTCCGAGGACAGTCCACCAATAAATGACAGAACCAGAATTGAAATTCAAGTCTGTTAGAACTATAGTTCTACACTGCACGTTGCAGTGGTTCACAAGCTGAAGTGTGCATCAGAATCACTGAGAGCTTATTAAAGAAAAAAGAAAAAAAAAAAAAAAAGATTCCGAACCCCCTACTCAGATTCTTCAGTAGGTCTGCAGTTTTTTTTTAAGCTTACTAGGTATGCTCCCACAGGAACAAGGCCTGATGTTCCTCTGGCTATGAGAAGAGATGAGAGGCAGGAATATCAGGGAGGGAACTAGAGGAAAAAAGAATCAAAACCATATTGAATCCCTGAGTTTTCTAGCCTAAAACTTGGTTTGTCCTGCCTGGCCCAGGACCTTCTATTTCCAAGAATCCCTCCAAATTCTCCAGGGCCCAGGTTTTGTGCTTCAGAGAAATTTTAAAAATTGTGACAGAACAGTCTCCTCTCCACTCCTCAAAGGAAATAATGCTCCTGGCAATGGCTAGAAGTCTTTTCTCCTAGTCTATCGGTTACCCCAAGATGAAGACCTTCAGGGCACCAGGGGAACAAAATTCTGTTCGAGAGAAGCCATGCAACAAAGATAACACAGGACAATCACAGCCAATTGCAGGAACCACTGCACCCCAGAACATTTTATTCAGACCTTATTGCTTACAGTTAGAGAGACACTGATTGAACTACACCAAATATCCCTGTGCCTGGTGCCAGGTCACTCTTTTTAGAGCTTCCCTAAGCTGTTGAGAGCTGGGACACTGCTAGACAGGGGCAGGACCCAGAGTGAGAAAAATGGTACCTCCTAGGAGCTGTAGAAGGGACAGTGGGTTTTGAGAGGGCCTTTGGGGTGAGGAGAGAGGTCAGGAGTGTAGCCTTAAGCCAAGGCCCAGCGGCAACATTCCCTGAGATGAGTCAAGCTCCAGCCCTCTCTGGGGTCTCCAGGAAAAGGCTGGGTGTGTGTGGAGAGCAGCGCTGTTGAGGGAGCAGGGGGCAATGTCTCCAGGTGCCACTGGAGCAAGGGGAGTTTGGAAGAGTAGCCTGGATGACGGGTGTATAATCTATGGCAGTTGGGCTTTCCTGCATTATAGTTGAGGTGGATAGCTCTTCTGGGGGAGTCACGTACCACAGGGGGTCTGGAGTAGCCAGTACCAGGGCAATGGGTCTGCTGGGGTGACCACAGGAGGCAAGGAAAGCCAACTATTGCCTGCACCCCACTTGAAGCAACTGCATTCATGCAGGATGACGTGGAGATCCACTGGGGAGGAGTCACTTCTAAGGCCGGGGTATTCATGCTCTCCCATTTCTTTATTCTAGAAGAACCTTGGGGCAAATCCAGTTTTCACGTTTCCTGGGGTAACCTTTCCTCCACCCACCTCCAGAGACTAACCTGGCTGCTCCCACTTCCCCAGCGTTTGTCACAAGGCACTTGTTACGGGGCTGGCTGCTGAAGAAGGGTGGGGAGGCCTCGGAGGTGGCACCCAATCTACAGGGTCAGGAGTCCTGGTGGAGGTGGTCAGGGACTAGCGGCTGCCATAGTACAGGCGCACAGCCAGGCCAATGAGCAGCGTGGCCAGGAAGAAGGCAGCTGTGAGCTGCAGCCGCAGCAAGGCTGCTGAGAGCACGGCGTTGACCACCAGGGAGCAGGACACAACGAAGAGGCGTGTGATGCTGCTGCCGTGCTTCATGACTGCTGACATAAGCAGTCCATTTAGCGCCTGGCTCAGCACCACAAGCGCTGCCCAACCAGAGAAACCCTCCAGGAGGCCGGGGCCAGGGCCGCCACCTGCATGCAGACCCAGATTCAGGAGCACACCAAAAGTGTAGAGGAAGAGGTTCTGAAGTGCTAGAGGCAGCCGCTGTCGCTTCATGAGCAGCTCTGTGTACACGGACGACAGGCCCGAGATGAGGCAGTACAAGATGAGAAGCAGTAGTCCCAGTGGAGTGATATGCAGGGACATGGGGCCAGCAGCAGCTGCTGGCAGGGGGCCAGAAAGGGTGCTTCCAGGGTCTTGGAGACCACCAGCTGCATAGCAGACCCCTGCTGCCATCAGCAGCAGCAGTGCCAATCCCTGGCGTGCAGAGAGGCGGTGCCGAAGACAGAGGCAGTAGAACAGGGCCGTGCTTCCAATCTTGAGATTGCTCAGCACCTGGTAGGTGCTGGGGTCCATGTAACGTTGAAGATAGATCACCAGATTGTTGTTAGCGCCATAGAGAAGGGCTGATATCGCAAAGGGGGCAGCCTGGCGCCATGGAGGGGCCCCCTGAGGCCATGCTTGCCAGCCCACCATGAGGGAGAAGGCGCACAACAGTAGCTTGGTCAGCTCAGTCAGCAGCACAGCTGAAGAGGGCCGGAAGGGCACTCTGCCGTTCACATGGCACAGTGCCAGCAATGGGGCATGGGCACCATACATGGCAGTGGACAGGAGTAGCATCAGGGTCCAGCGGGCCTGCCTGGGACGGCCCAGGCTTGGCATACCCCCGTCCTCTACACTCATGCCCAAACCAGACCCTGGGTGGCCTATGTAGCTAGCAAGGGGACAGGGGGGATTACAAGTTTGGGGAAAATCGGTATGGAGCCGGCTCGTAGGAGGGAGGAGCCATGGTACATTGCTAAAGAGAATACTGAAAATCGGAGTCAGCTCCAAACCCCACAGTCAGGGCTGGAAGAGGAAGGGGTCGGTGGCCCTAAATGCCACAGTCTTGAGACCAGTCCCATGGGGTTAAGGAGGGGCGTCCAGACTACTGGCTGATAAGCCACTGTTCACCTTTTGCAAGGAGAGCAGGAATGAAAGCTGTGGACAAGCTGGAGATAGCAAATGGGTGATGGCTGGGGAAGCCAGATATGGTGTCTGTGGTTGAAAGGCCTCTACCTGTAGACCCAAGATGGTCATCCTTCCTCCCCCATGGGATCCAGAGCTAGTCGGGCCCCTTGCGCAATGACCGAAGATAGTCCCTCAACGTCTTCTCCACATTAGGCACAGCATATGCTTGAGCTGCGTAGATCCCAGTGCAGGTACCCACAGCAAAGCCCAATACTGCTGATGCCCTCAGTTTTGCCACCACATAGCCGGCTAAGAAGCCCTTGAGGAATGGGGAGGACAAGAGTGAGCCATCCTGTGGAGGAAAATGCAGAAGGAAACTCAGCCAGGGTCTCTCTTCTCTAACCAAGAGCTACTCAAGCTGGCCTTAAATCATCCCACCACCTTCTCCTTACTCTGGAAAGCTGCAGTATTCTCTCCAAAGATTCTGGAGGCAGAAAAAGAACCTAGGAGTCCTGATCACACAATCTCAGAACCCTGGGGGTTAGAAGGCTCCAACCACAGAACCCTACCACCACAAAGCTACAGAAATGTCCCTGTGGAATCTGATCCCTCCTTGTTTCTCCAACCTTACTTCCTAGCATGCTCCCCCATTACTGGAGCCAAATTAAACTACTTTCATCCCTCCTGTTCATCATGCTACTTCCAACTTGAAGAACTTTGCGTATGTTGTTCCATCTGCCTGAAATGATCTCTCCTCCCCTCTTTATCTAGTTACCTTCTATTTAAGATACCAGTTCAAGTATCATTTTCTTAGAGAAACTTTCCTTGGGGTCACAGAAAACAGGCACTCAACAACCATTTGTTGAGTAAGTCTCTACCACCCCTTCAAAAGCATACTGGGCAATGAAGCCCAAGGCCAGAGGTGGAGGGGTGGGTGGAATAGAGTGGTGGGCAGATGCAGATTTACCTGGCCCACACCACTGTTGACTTCGTCTTCCACACGCTGCTGCAGGCGTTCCAGCTGGTTCTTGAGAAATGCCAGGTCTTTAAGCTTGGGCAGAGAATCCTAGAACAAGAGAGAAGCTGGCTCGAACAGGTTAACCTGGCCCAATTCTCTGCTCAGGTCTATCAGAGGCTGGGTGGTTTTTTAATAAAAACTTCCTGAGATGAAAGGCACTGAGAAGTAAAGAATTCACACGGGGACCAGGGAGGGGGTGACAGATGGGATCTGCATCTGTGACAACCCTTTCGGAATTTTATAAAGCAAGCAATGTGTAGTAAGACAAGAGGAAATGCTAGGAGACATTCAATTAGATTTATCAGGCAAGCACTACCGAATAGACTATTGGTAGCAATGGGTCCGTCTTGTCTACTGTGTCCTCAGGCCTCACACAGGGACAGGTAAGCACTTAGTAAATACGTGGATGATACCGAACTTCCAAACCAGTGGTGAATTATGGCCTGAGGCAGTACCCTGGAAGCTCTGGGGTAAATCTGATTTCTGCCTGGGCTTCTTCCTCTTTTCCCCCAAGGACATCCGAAGCTACATGTGTGATTGAATGCGCTGGCTGGGGTTGGGGTGGGGTGGCTGTCTGCAGGAGTGTTGGTAAATGAACTATGTGGTTTTAATCGCGTAGAAGTATAAAATTCAGTGTATGCCCAAGGGAATTTAAATGAGAATACAGGGTCCGTGCGGCTTGGAAACATCATGTCCGTAAGACAGGAATTTCGGGGGCCAGGGGATGCAAAAGAGTGAGGAGTGTGTCAGAGTGAACGTGTTTGAGTGTGTGCCGGTAACTGAGGACCGTGAGGGTCGGGAGAGAGGACACCTGGGAGATGCCGGTCTCTGCCTGCCTCGTGTAGTGGTTCCACTATTCCACTCCCCAATGTTGAGGCAGTCGAAAAGAGTAAAAGCCCGCCTAGAGAAAATAAGGGGCATCCCCACGCAAGAGAGGCTCCATTATCTCTTCTTCCAAGGACTAGAACGGTATGAAGACCACCCCACACTGCAGATAATCCTTACATTCACTCACCTTGTCATCCGCCATCTTCCCCGCCGAACTTGTTGCGCAGGCGCAGCCCCGCCTCCCTCTTGCAAAGTACTACGGCCATCTTTACTGAGGGCGGAGGTACTTCCGGGGCAGTTTTGGAAAGGGTGAAAGAGGTATTTTCCCGTCGGCCGAGCCTTGGCGGCTTCCTTCTCTCATATACCCCACGTGACTTCTCCAGCACGACCCTAACTGCGTGTCCGCGCGCGCACACGACCTGGGCTCAAGATCTCACACGTATGCGTGTGCGCGCTGCGTAAGTTCGTGTAACGAGTCGTCCGCCCTTCGATGAGCTCATAGTTGCGTGGTGATGTCAGTGGGAGCGTTGGCATCGTGCGCCTTCTCCGGTTCCACGCACGGAAACGCGCACCCACTTGGGGATCCAGACGCCTGTTTATACGCGCCACCCCTCAGCGGGCGGCGCTGCTCAGGCCCGGCCATTCCCGCCCCTGGGACCCGGCTCCAACCCCACCCCGTATTTGTGCGGCACCCGTTGGCCTGGCCCGCGCAGGGAGGCTGGGCTTGTGGGCGCTGCAGCTCCCGAGGTCGAATTGGGCTGAGATTGCCGGCCGGCAGAGGCCGGCGGGGACGCGGTCGGGGCTATGCTGGGCAAGGATTACATGCTGGCCATCATTCTGGTCAACTGCGATGGTGTGCACGGGGTCCCGATGGGAGGATGGGGAGCTGAGGGGTAAACAAGGGAGTTGACGGGGTATGTCTCGGGGTGAGGACCACGGGACAAACAACCCCTGGATCTTTGCGCTGCAAAGGATCTCCTGTACCTCCAGCCTAAGGATTGTCCCCTTTGGGATGGTGGAAGGGTTCTGACCGTGTTATTCGGACTTCACGAATATGCCATTACAATCCCGTTTTTCCTCTTCCCGTTTCGTGTTCTTGTAGATGACTTGTGGGGGGACCAGAGTCTTGAGGGAGAGCCAGGCCTGCCCCCTGGCTGGAGGAAGATACGCGATGCTGCAGGTACTTACTATTGGCACGTACCCAGTGGCAGCACCCAGTGGCAGCGCCCAACCTGGGAGACAGGAGATGCAGAGGACCTAGGCACGGTAGGTGGAGTGTGTGGAAGGGATCTGAATCCATGTGCGAATCTAGGCCTGCTGCTATACTGACCTAACCTCCTCCCTACAGAGGACGGAGGGGATTTGGGGACTTCGGCCCCCCAAGGGGAGATCCTTCTCCAGCCTGGAGAGCTCACTGGACCGGAGGTAACAGGGATAAGCCAGGCAGAATGAAAGGCTTGGGGTTCCATGGCACTCAGAGATGCAGCTGGACCCACATTCTGCTTTCAAGCCCAGGTTCTTGGCTCTGTCCCATTTCTTGAGTCTCTCAATATTTTGAATTTTGTCCCTAGATCTGTGCTCAGTGTTTTGCTACATTATCTTCCCTATTCTGGGTACTGATAAATCATGTTCTAGATCTTGGCCACTCTCCTAGGCCCTTTCTGTGGGGTTCCTGTCCTATGTTCTAGAGTCTCTTGTCTCATTTGGGGTTCTGGTCCACATTTTTATCCTGTTCCATATTTGTAACTTTTGTTCTGTGTCCACTGTCCTGAATTTTTGCTCAAGTTCTAAGCCACACTCTACGTTTCTTTTACTTAATATGTACTGGGCCCTCTCCCACTCTGGTTTTATATTTGGGGCGCACTGTGTTCTGGGTCTTATCACACATCTCCTGCCCATCAAGTAGTTGGGGTCTCATTACTGTCCCTTCTGTAGGAAGTGTGGTCTCCTTATGAGCTCTGCTCTGTTCCAGGAACTCTTTGTCCTGGTATGGTGAGGAATCCTACATCCAGAGCATGGAGCCAGGGGCTAAGGTAGTGTCTTGGGCCTGAGGGCCAGCCCGGGGAATAGTGGTGAGGGTGGTGGATTGTTCCAAGGGAAAGGTAAGGAGTGGGATTGGGCCGAGAAGAGGTGATCAAAGGTGAGGGGAGTGGGTACCCGAAGGTTTATATGTGTGGAACCTGTGACACCTCCCATCCTTTTCCACCTCCTATTCCACTTCCACATGTGCCTCTACTCAATCAGGGTCCTCTTGTCCTTTCTCCCAACCCATCAGTGCTTTGCAGTCCGCTCCCTGGGTTGGGTAGAAGTACCCGAAGAGGATCTGGTACCAGGGAAGAGCAGTATTGCAGTCAATAACTGCATCCAGCAACTGGCCCAGACTCACAGCCGTAGCCGCAGCCAGGCCCCAGATGGTGCCTGGGGCGAGGTGAGCTGGCTGGCCCTGCAAGGGATTCAGCCCAGGGCCCAGCAGAGGTAGTTGCTGCCAGATTGCCTGTTCCTTATGGCAACCACCTTTCTCTGAGCTCCAGACTGATCTTTCCTTGGCAGGGCCAGAACATGCTGATGATCCTGAAGAAGGATGCCATGAGCCTGGTGAATCCTCTGGACCATAGTCTGATCCACTGCCAGCCTCTGGTGCACATCCGTGTGTGGGGTGTGGGCAGCTCCAAGGGCCGGTGAGGACCCCTACATCCCCCCAAGTGAGAGTTGCTCCTCCCTCCCTCCTGCAGGCTGTGATCCCCACTGATGCTGATCCTCTGTACTTGAACCCCTGGACACAGATCCTCTGACATGGACCCAAGCTCTGCCTCCCCTGCCTGGTCCAGCCCTGGTTGGGGAGGGTGGGCCCAGCTCAGCAGGGACGGATAGGGGAGAGCCTCAGAGGCTGGGCTGATTCTCTCCTGTGCTCCCACATGCTTCCGGAACAGTGACAGGTGAGTGACTGCCAGGTCCTTTGAGCCTCAACCCTGATCTCCTTGTTCCATCCCCACCATATCCCTTGCCTGACTTTTCAGTCTCCTGCTGGCACTACAGGCCCCTGCGCCTACCCAGCCTCTACCCTACTCTGGTCTCTGCCACTGCCCCAGCCCCATCTCTGACCCTGCCAGGGACTTCGCTTTTGTGGCTGGTGACAAAGACAGCTGTATGCTCAAGTGCCATGTGTTTCGCTGTGACGTCCCTGCCAAGGCCATTGCCAGTGCCCTGCATGGGCTCTGTGCCCAGGTAAGGGCCAAAAGTGGGGCAGGAAACATGGGTATGGAGCTGGGTCTGAAGGTTCCAAGGTGGTTGGGTCTCTTACTTTAGTTCCCCTCTCGCTGTATCTCATGCTGGTTGCATTGTGTTTCAGATCTTGTCAGAGCGAGTGGGTGTCAGTGAGGATTCCCCTTGCTCCCTAGACCCCATCTCCCCTGAGGACCTGCCACGGCAAGGTATGGAGAAAAAGGCGCTACGCTGCAGCAACAGGCTACTTTGGTGAAAGTTGGGGTTATTTAGTCCTGGTTGTAGTACTTCTCTGAAGATATGGGACTTCTGATGTGTGCTGGTTTCAGGGATCCCAAGCTCTGAATTGGAGGAGTGAGCTTCCGTGGTCTTCTTTCTACTAGCTCCATTTCTCTGAAGGGCGGGGAGAAGGGTCATTGAGAGAATGTCCAGGCCAACTTGCTATGTGTATATTTCAGTGGAGCTGCTGGATGCAGTGAGCCAGGCTGCTCAGAAGTATGAGGCACTGTACATGGGGACCCTGCCAGTCACCAAAGCCATGGGTGAGGACTGAGCTGGCTGAGGGGTGGGTTCTATGAGGTAAGGGAAGGAGGGTAAGGCAGGATTGACCACCATTTCTCAGAGTGCACCTCTGGCCCCAGTCTGGCCTAGCATGTGCCATCCTTCCCAACTCAGGATTCTAAGCCCAGCCCCAGCTGTTCTCATATCATCTCCCTGAATCCCAAGTCAGTGAGACGGGGTAGACACTCCTTGCAGATCCCTTCTTTCTTTACTTCTGGGAGACACCATGGTGGGCATGTCCCCTCAGGCATGGACGTGCTGAATGAGGCCATTGGTACCCTCACCAACCGGGGGGAACAGGATGCCTGGGTCCCTGCCATGCTCAGCGTGTCTGACTCTTTCATGACCGCACATCCCATTCAGGTACTAGAATAAGGTGAAGTTGGGGGCTGTGGAGGGGTGGGGGGGATGCTGAGGGGTAACTGCTTGCTGTTGGAAGAGCTCAGTGGGTCCAGCCAGTGCCTGGTCCTCTAGTGACTAGGCCTGGTGTGGGCAGGCAGAAGCTGGTGCAGAGGATGAACCACTGTGGCAGTGCCCTGTGCGCCTTGTGACCTTTATTGGTGTTGGCCGTGACCCACACACCTTTGGCCTCATTGCTGACCTGGGCCGTCAGAGCTTTCAGTGTGCGGCCTTCTGGTGCCAGCCCCATGCAGGAGGGCTCTCCGAAGCTGTGCAGGCTGCATGCATGGTGAGTCAGGGGCAGAAATGGGTGGGTGGGTTTGCCCTGCAGCTGCTGTACTGGTGATGGGTTCAGGACTGGCAGTTTCTCCAGAAATCACAAACCAGTGATCCCAGGGCTGACTTTGGCAAACTATTTTATTTTGCCTTCAAGCTGTCTTTAATAAGTTTAAATTAGTCGCCAATATTTGGAACCAGGATGTTTCATGTATCGTTACTTAAAATATCAGAAGCTCTGGTACTGGGTCCCACACTTAGAAATTTCAACATTCAGCTGGAATCATGTAGGGGCTGCTCCTGGTTGGGTGGGCACTGTTTTTGCTGTTTGTCTCCTTTAGGTTATTTCCTGGCATCTGTGGGTATTGGAGTGTGGGATGCTTGAACTTTATGAGTTCAGCTCTCTCTTCCTTTAATAAATACAAGTGCCTACAGGGTACCAGGCACCATACTTGAGTTTGGCAATTCACTGATACAGAAGAAACAGCCTTTGCCCTCACAGAACACTTAGGTTAGACCAGAGACAGACCAGAAAGGGCTTGTACACCACAGGATGATGGAGGAGATGGCCACTTCAGGGGCTCAGGAAGGCTACCTGAAAGAGGTGATAGAAAACTGAGAGTTGAAGGTCTCAGGAAGAAGTTAATCAGGTGAAGGGGAATGGGACATGCGTGCCAGATACAAGGAACCCCACCTGTGAAGATGAGAGCAATAGTCATGGATCAGGATATCTGAAAGAATCTAGTATATCTGGAGTGCAAAGGGCAGAGGGGGAGAGTGAGAGATGGGGGCAGGAAGAACAGCAGACACCATGTCATGGAAGAACTTAGAGATTGGGGTGATGAATTTATTTTGTCTCCAGTCACTTTGAGCCATTGAAGGGTTTTAAGCAGTGAATTCATGTTTGTGAATGAGGAAGACCACCTAAGGTAAAAAATTCAAAAGACATGAGAAGTAGTAGGACCATTTAGGACCCCCGTTGAGTTCAATTGAAAGAAGATTGGGGCAGTTGGTGGGAATGAAGTTTGGGTTGTAGACCTTCTCCATGACTAGGGAATTCACTTTACCAGGAGGCAGTCTGCTCCTGTGAAAGATGGAGAGGAGTATGATTAAGAGCACATGGTGGTTAGTCAGAAATAGGTTTGCATTCAAATTCTTTTTTTTTTTTTTTTTTGGCCTAGCTGACCTTGGCATTCTCTCTGAACTGAAATTTTGTCATTTGCAAAAGAGTAGTAACATCTGATCAATAAGTTTAGATTAAGTTAGAGTATAAAAAGCAATTTGGCATAGTGTCCAGCTCTCCTTAAATGCTCTGTAAATGTTAAGTTTTGTGTTTGGGAATGCTGTAGGGCTGAAGATGGGGCCGACTACCAGCCTTATACTGGACTGAAGCCATGGTCCGTTCCCTGTTCTGCAAAGCTTTCAGGGAGTGCAGGGGCAGAAAGGAGCTGGATCCTCACATTCCCCTTTTCCCTAGGTTCAGTACCAGAAGTGTCTTGTGGCCTCTGCAGCTCGAGGCAAGGCCTGGGGTGCCCAGGCCCGTGCCCGCCTGCGGCTCAAGCGGACCAGCTCCGTGGATTCCCCAGGAGGTCCTCTGCCTCTCCCCCTGCTCAAAGGAGGGGTTGGAGGTGCAGGGGCAGCCCCTCGAAAGCGGGGTGTCTTCTCTTTTCTTGATGCCTTTCGTCTGAAACCCTCTCTGCTCCATATGCCCTAAGTTAATCCAGGAGGAACTGGGTAAGGAGGCTCTGGGTCCATGCCCAGCTCTATACCCCCTCATTTTCCAGGGGCCTGTAGCCTCTCTGTCCTTGAAGCCTTGTCTGCCTTCCCCTCCGGCTCTTGCCCACCCTGTTTATTGCCCAATTTATTAAATATTTATAGGGATGACTGAGAGGTCCTGCACCACAACTTAGGCCCCTGGCTGTTCTTTCCTTGGGTCCCTGTGTTCCTTGCCCCTGTCCGGCCCTGGACAGTTGGCTCTACCTCAGCAACACTTTATAGCAAAATCAGTACAAATAAAAATCCCTCAGTGACCTCACTAGGTGTCAGTACATTGGGCCTGGGACAGGGTTGGGGGTTAAGAACCTGTGTGAGGTGAGTGTCTGTCTGTGCTTGGTGTTGGTGGCTGCCTGTAGTCACATGAGGGCATGGGTGTGATGGAAATCTGATTTCATTCATCCAACAAATTTATTTTCTAAGGTCTTTTGTATGTTAGGCACTGAGTCAGTGGAATATAATAAAATATGGGTTCTGCCTTCTGAGACTGTCAGAAGGGCAGGTGAACAAGAGTTAAATAAGATAGAAGATAATACGTGGTACGACTAGGGAATTCTCAAGGTCATGGGAGCACCAACAGGATACTTAATCTGCCTAAGGCATTACTAGGCTTCCTGAAGAGTTGACATCGGCGTCCTGAAGGAAAATGAATACTAGTTACTGAGTCTACAGAGCATAAATGTGCAGGGCAGTGGAGAGGGAAGTTTTAGAATACCACCTGGCTAGATCACACAGGGACATTTGTGGGGCAGGAGCTTTTGGTGGTTTAAATTTGCTCCTGCGAGCAACTGTGACACAGATTGAGCCTATAAGGGGATAGGGCTCCTAGAGAGCCGCCTTTTGGAAAACAGCCTCCTTTGATGCCTTGTGATCAGGGCCCCGATGCCTTATTAGCTGGAGATTTCGAGTTCCTTAGGGAGCCGGCGCAGTTTCCCTACACCGGCTTCCGGCGTTTCTGAACTGCAGTTCAACGTAGAGGGCTCCTGGCAATCAGGTCGCCCGCGGGACGCCCCAATCCGCTCGGGTGTGCGGCCGCCCCGGAAGTGACGTGCTGCGCCGCTGACCCTGCGGAAGTGGAGATGGCGGAGCTGTACGTGAAGCCGGGTGAGCGCGGCAGGCTGGCTAGGGGCGCCGGGTCGTCTCCCCTGCCCAGGCCGAGGGTAGCTGCTGCAGGGGGGGCGGGCCCTCCATCTGCCCCGGGCTCGCCTCACACGTCCCCTCACCTCCGCAGGCAACAAGGAGCGCGGCTGGAATGACCCGCCGCAGTTCTCGTACGGGCTGCAGACCCTGGCTGGTGGTCTCAAGCGCACGCCGCTCACTAAGAGGGTCGCCGCTCCCCAGGATGGCTCCCCCAGAGGTGCGTGGGGACCCTTTGCGCGGAGACCGGCCGAGAATGGGCGATGTCAGGGATAAGCTTGGCCCGAGGGCCTGTTTTGTTCCTCTCACGTCTCCCTGAGAGCTTAAGCTCGGTAATGGGGCACAGGGCAGGCTCTTCTCAGAGCCCGTTCTCCACTGTCTAGGTCAATAAATAGAAAGTTTCAAAAGAATCTCTTTGCTTTCACTCTAGGGGATCTCATCCAGACCTATCGTATTTAATATAGTTTTTATTCTCAAATTGTTTTCAAATTTTATTTCCAACCTGTAGCTCTTCCCGGAATACCATAGTGGTATATCTATTTGTCTCGTTATGCACCGTCACTTGGTTATATAAGCATCCAGACTTAACGTTTTATTCATTCATTTAATCAGTGTGTTATTTCCTGAGCATCTCTGAGCCCAGGCACTGCTTGAGGGCTGACAAGACAAAGTTTCACTTTTCATGGAGGCTATTCTCTAGCTTTGGAGATGGACAGAGTTCACACATTGGAAACAGCTAGTGCAAAGGCTCTGAGAACAAGTTTGGCAAATTCAGAGACTGAAGGGATACCTAGTGGCTAGAGCACAGCGGGGTAGAGAAGTTAAAATCTGAGTAGACAGCAGACAGTTTTGTAAACCAGGAAAAGGAGTTTGTATTTTAATCTGTGTCAAGCTGGAAGCCACTGAAAAGTTTAAATCAGAGGGCCGCCTTTACTTCTGAGCATTTCCCATGCCAACAGGTGGGGCTATGGCCCTGAGAAACGGGCTCAAATGTAGCTTTTTCAATACCCCTGTATTATCCACACTCAGGACACTGCAGAGGAACAACACAAACCAAGGTTTCTTAACCTTGGTACAACTGACATTTTCGGTCAGATAATTCTTTGTGGTGAGGGACTGTCCTGTATGTTCTAGGATGTTTTGTAGCATCCCTGGTTTCTACCCATTAGATGCCAATAGCACTCACTCACCTAGTTGTAACAGCCAAAAATGCCTCCAGACATTTGCCCCAGGGACAGAATCTCCCCAGGTTGAGAAACACTGATTGATGTACATCTTCAAAACCCCTCACTGTGTCTGGTGTGTGGAAAACTGATTTCAGGGAAGAAGTGGAAAGACAAGTGGCTATTACAGAAACATGGGCAAGATTTAATTTGGACAAAAGTGCGAGTATAGAGATGGTATGGCATATGTTACTGGGGAAATCAGTAACATACAGGATATATGGATATACGTGAGAGAAAGGAATCAAGGTAATTTAAGATTTTTTGCTTGAGGAACTAGCTGGTATTGTTCATAGATATGGGAAGCTGGGGGATGGGGAAATAGAGGTTTTGGGGGGAGGGGGGAAGCAAGCTTTGTCTTGGTAATGTTAAATTTGGGCTGCTACTGTGAGGAGAGGTGTACGGCAGAATTACAGAAATGAGTCACAATCATATGGGTGGTGTTTGATTTCATGGGCTTAAATAAGGCTACTTAAGGAGAATGTGTGGATAGAGGCCTAAAGAGGATCCAACATAGCCCCAGAACTCTCTAGCATTTGAGGGTTGAGTAGAGATGGAATTACTGAAGGGGCTTGAGAAATGGCCAGAGAAAAGAAGTAGGAAGAAAAGTGAAATTTAATCTGGGAGACAGAGTAAAATTTTGACTCAAGCACGATGGATGACACTGAGAGGTCAGGTAAGATAAAGAAAAGGGACGACAGGATTTGCCAGACTAGATTGGACACTGGTGACCTGACGGTAGCAGTCTGTGGAGTGATGAAAGTAGAAACCCCGCTGGATTGGGCTGAGAGAATAAAAAAAAAGCAGACAGAATAACTAACTATACACTATATAGCTCATTCAAGAAATTCTGCTGTGAGGCAGAGAGAAATGAAGCTGTGCCCAAGGACGGAATGCAAGGTAAGGGAGGATTTTGTTTCTGAGATGGTGAACACTAGAGCATGGCTGTATGCCGGTGGGCTGATTCTCTAGTGGGAGAACTGGTGGTGCAGGAAAACAGGATAACTGCAGGAGAGAAGCCTAGCGAAGGCAAGAAGCCAGCATCGGTACAGCTGGAAAGATGGCCTCTGAGAGGAGCAGGAAACCATCTTTCAGAGGAGGAAGGAAAGTGGCCACAGGTACAGGTGGGTTAATAGAACTGGTGGGGAGAAGATGGGTTAGCAACCTTTTTTCTTAGGGAAGTAAATATGAGGCAGTATTGGAAGTAGACTGCAGGGAAAGGAAAAGCAGGGGGAGAAGGTAGACAACTCAAAGAGAAAATGTGAAAATGGTTGTTCTGAAGAATGGGAAAACAATGCAAAGGATAGGAATCTGAGTGTTGGGTACCTTTTGAAGTCTGTACCCATGGCTTTCAAGTGTAACGCAAAAGCACGGTTTTGTTTTTCCTTCCAGCAAGCGTGGGCAAGTTGGGTTTACCAGGAAAGTGGGACGGTGAGAGGGGGGATAAGTGAGGGAAGAGTGTTTATAAGGGAGTGATTTTAATGCACTGTAAAATCTGATTGGTGGGGCTGGAAGGATAGGAGAGGTGGTCAGATTTTGGAGATGTGAATGCTTGTTCAGTGTTGTGAACAAGACACAGAGGTGTGAGAGGCTAAGGAGTGGGGAAAATCATCGCTGGAGGTGAGGAGCTGAAGAAACCAAGAGGCCAAATATTAGATGACTTAATCACCCATGTAGATGCTGATGCCTAGAGTTGATTTTTCTCTTCCAGTCTTCTTCTTCCATAGGGCTTTTCTCCATCCCATTACTAAAGGCAGAAACCAAGAATCATCCTGGACTCCTCCCCCACTCACTTCCAATCCACAAGAGTCCTGTCACTGCCTCCTAAATTAATCTAAGAGCACTCCAGTTCCCCTCATCTGCTCTTTCCCTGTAGTCCCTGTCAGCCTCTTTCCTGGACTACTCTGTTAACCTCCTGACTGCTGTGCATGCCTCCATTCTTGACCTCTTCTCATCCATTTTTTCACAGACCATACAGAGTGAATGTCTTAAACCAGTCACGTCACTCCCTGCTTTTACAAACCTGCAGTGGCTTCCCATTACCATTAGGCTTGAGACCAAACTTCTCCAAAGCCTTATAGGATCTGGACCCCTGCTTGCTTTTCCAGAGATAGCTCATACTACTTTCTTTACACTCAGTCTAAGTAGTTCCCTCTATTATTCTTTTATTACATCATGTTTTCTTTGTAGCATGCAACATAATTTGGTAATTGTGTGTGTGTGCATGTCTCCCTTTCTCTAGGATTTGTGCTCTGAGGTCAGAAACCTAATCTCTCTGGTTTACTACTCTGTCTCTGGTGCTTTGCACATTGGGTTATGGTAGAGACTTCATAAATACACATTTTTGAATGATGGGGTTGTCCAGAGAGTAGCCCTCTAGAAGGGATGAAGTTAAGAATTGAGCTTCTTACCTATTTTAGCTATGTTTGCTTGATTCCACTTTACTTTTTTAGTTCCCACCTTACAGACTTCTCCGGGGCTTCCCCCAGTGGGGCCTCCACCTCCTTCAAGTAAGGCTTCCAGGGCCCCACCTGTGGGGAATTGTCCTGCCTCCAGTGTGGAGCCAGCAAATTTCTCAGTCACTGAATCTGAAACTCTGCTGGAAGATGTGCTCAAACCTTTGGAAGAGGCATTGGAAGATTGCCGCGGTCACACAAAGGTAATAAGCCTTGGCACACTAGTGGACTGCTAGAAGGACTGCCGTCAACGGCCAGATGCAGGTGTGGCTCTCAGAGGTAGACCCTCTAGTCCTTTTGGCCTTGGCTCAAGAATTTACCCATTTCTGAGTCATGGACCCCCTTCAGAATCTGTTAAGGATTAGTGATGACAACAACCTGATTTTTATAACTCTAGGCTATTCAGAGGAGACCCTGCTGATTCTGTGCTCAGGGAGGGAGAGGGAAACCTCCTTTTTGGATCTATGGTGTTTTCTTTGTTCTCTGGAGGCAAGGGATCTGAGAAGTCTTAAAGGAAAGTAACAATAAGTTTTACTTCTTTGGTCCTTAGTTTTCTCATTTGTAAAGTCGCACTACAGAATGAGTTTCTGAGGATCTGAGAAGCTCTGGAAATTTTAAAATTCTAGCCATACATGCATTTTTCTTGGGAGGAGATCCGTAAGATTTATCGGAATCTCAGTGGGGCCTCTAACCAGATTAAGTGTGAAGTTGCCTGGGCCAGAGAAAGCAGGTGCTTCCTATCTGGCCTTGCCTTTCCCCTGCTCCTGTTGGGCTGGTGGCATTGACATGGAGGGGACTTCTGTCTCTCAGAAGCAGGTATGTGATGACATCAGCCGACGCCTGGCTCTGCTGCAGGAACAGTGGGCTGGAGGGAAGCTGTCAGTGCCGGTGAAGAAGAGGATGGCTCTGCTGGTGCAAGGTACGGGTAGGTCACTTGGTGTAACCTAGAGGACTCTTGACTTGTCGTGGATGGCTGAGCTGGAATAGACACTGAGGTTCTGACTAGTTGGGAGCAGAGGAGCGGGAGCTAGGTCTTTTGCCCCAGGCTGCTTGTTTAGTCCCTTTCTTTCCTCAGAGCTTTCAGGTCACCAGTGGGATGCAGCAGATGACATCCACCGCTCACTCATGGTTGACCATGTGACTGAGGTCAGTCAGTGGATGGTGGGAGTTAAAAGATTAATTGCGGAGAAGAGGAATCTGTCTTCAGAGGAAGAGGCCAATGAAGAGAAATCTACAGCTACAGCTGAGGAGGACCAGACGGTATCAGGTGTCCAAGAGGCTCCATAGTCCTGTGGGATCCCTAGACTCACCTCCCACCATCTCCTACACCTTGGCAGGGAGGCCTGCTCTCACCTGGCTCCCTCTTAACCACTTGGGAGACTGTCTGCCCCCTTGGGATCCTTGGCCTGATCCATCCACCTCTGGAGGAAGAGGTTCTACCTGGGCCACAGGGAGTCATTTGTTACCCATAACATATGCATTTCAATAAAAACATCTCAGTAGTGGGCCCAGATAGGAGAGATAAGCCCTTTTTGTGCCAAACTGGTCCCCTGTAGTGTCTCTGACTGCCCTGCTCCTTGTATACCCTGCAGACCTCTGTTCTTCCTTCTTTCATCATGAAGGGCCTTGGCTAGGCATGATCACTTGCTGCCCACCACTTTCCCCCCAGATAGACTGAAACACACCTTCCTTGCTGGGCTGAGCATACCTTTTTTTGGATGACTTAATTTCAGTATGAGAAGAGAGGCTCAATAGCAGTGGAGAGTTTTCCCTCAAGAAAAGGAGACTGCCTTATTTGTACTGTCACCCTTGAGATATACAGTGCTATAGAGATTAGAACATAGCTGTATAAAGTGAAAGAGAAAAAGAGCAGATTGCTGAGATAGGGGATCATGGATTGTGACTTTTGGGGCCTCAATTTGGGCTCAAGAGTCTCTTCTAAACCTCTGAGGACAAGAGAGCCAGGTGAAGGGGCCACAGAGGTTCAAATCATGCTGGGAAGGGAGGATGGGGCCTGATCTTCACAGGAGGGAGAAAAGGCATGGGGACTGGAGAAGGTTAAACCCTGGGGCAGTGCCTCTTTTTTCCTGCTTTGGAATAGATAGGGAGGGACTGCTGGATAGGCCCAATTCCAGGAAGGCTGCTTCCTGGAAAGGCTGGAACAGCCCTTGGCCAGAGTCAGGCAATTGCTGTTTATGGTTTGGCGGCTCCTGTAGCCTGCCCTCACAGCCTGCCTCAGGCTCTAACTGCTGTTGGAAGTGGGCCCAATGACAGCTGGGAAGGGACCTCTGACACTAACGGGTCTGCTGGGGCCCTCAGCTGTTTGGCTGACATGGCAAGGTCAGTGATGAGGAGAACACTGGAGTCAAGGCATTTCTTTGAACGTTTACTAAGCAGTCAGACAGTGACATACTCCATCCTTCAGTCTCAGCCTCAGTCCCTGATGATGGAGGGCTGGGAATTGGGAGGAGTACCTACAGACCAAAGGGAAAGTAGAGCTAAGGGCTTGGCACGTTGCCCACTCCTATCCCTGGTCTAGCTGCCTCAGAACTAAGGGGGGCCCGAAACCAACAAGTCACTCCCTTCCAGATTAGATGAGGCCAAGTGGTGTTTGGAATACCCCAGGAAGAGGCGATGGCAGCAGCGGCATGAGGGACTCCTTTAACTCCACGCAGGGTCTTCTGCACTGGTTCAGATGTCCATTTCAAATTGAGCGTCATCTGGAGGAAGAGAAGGCAGTTGGACTGGTTGCCGGGCTGAGGGTCTGCAAGCTCAGCACCCATGCAGAAGCCCCTCTGAACATTAACTTCCCACTCTACTTCACAGGGGCATTTGACTCCCCGCATTTCTTAATTTTAGGCCCTGCTTTCCTTACCGGGTATCTCTTCCTCTGTCTCCTTCTGCTCCTTCAGCTCCTCCAGCTTGGAGGGTGGGGCTGTTGGAGGAGTTGTGACCCCGGGAATCTGAGGGAGGCAGCAGGGGGGTGTCCGGGCAATGGGTGAGTTCTTGCACTCCAGCAGGAACTTTCGGTCGTAGATGATCCTGGTGCCTGTTAAGGGGTAGGGACTACGTAAGAGGCTGGAGCTTGGGTATGGAGCTATCTGGAGTGCCACACACTTGCCTTTTAGGGACCTGGGAGTCACATTTCCCCGTATATTAAAGGGCTAGTACTCTGCAGCCTAGCTAGGATCTCAGCTGCCTAGCCTTCACAGCACTTGAAGACTTCCAGGTCTAACAAAGGTGTCACTAAGTGCCATAAAGAAAGTGGGATGCACTTTTGGTTTAGGATAGCTTCAAGTCATAGTTCTGAGAGGAACACAAGGAGACTGGGAGACTTCAGGTTCCTGTGTGGCTCTGCTGGCTCTGGGGCTTCACTGCCTCAGTGGGTGGTGGGAGGCGTTATCCCTTCATGCAGTTGGATCAGGAAGCCAAATGACAGGTGTAAAAAGGCATTTCACCCCTGCTGCCACCTGGGTTCTGATACCCTGCAGGCTAAAGCTGTGTTCCTCTGGACAGCTGCTTTCCCGGTGAGACACAGGGACATACTGTTCTTATCCTGACCCCTCCCAAGTCCTATCAGGCTCAGTCCCAGCCTAGAGGAACTTGGCCCCAGTTCTGTCCTCAAAGAGCCTTACCCTGTTCTTGCCCCTCCCTTCCCTCAGCCTCCACGTGGCAGGAAACCCTGGGTCGGGAGCCCAGCAGCTTAAGATCCCAGGCAGGCAACCCAAAGCTCCTGGCCCGGATTGCCTGAGCCCTGCTGTAGCCGCTTTGCAAGACCTGCCGCTTCCTGCTGAGACCAAGCTCAGGTGGGGCTTGGGCTCCTACTCCCCGGCGGCAAAGTTGGGAGGGGCGGGTGAGCAAGGCACAGAGTCTCCCGGAAGC
Source organism: Hyaena hyaena (assembly GCF_003009895.1). Taxonomy (NCBI): domain Eukaryota; kingdom Metazoa; phylum Chordata; class Mammalia; order Carnivora; family Hyaenidae; genus Hyaena; species Hyaena hyaena. The sequence continues at coordinate 1,407,084 of NW_024081061.1, read as the reverse complement.
TAGGCTCAAGGCCGTGTCGTATCACTTTGAGGTTTCAGGGTACTGGGCTTCAGTTTCAAACATCCCCCACCCCCTGCAAAAGCTAGAACCTGCAGAGGGGCCTGCGGACAGAGTCCAAGGCCTGCACCTCCCCACCCCTGCCCTGCGACAGCCTGCGCGCGCTGGCCTGCCCAAAGCCCGCGCACCCCCCAGCCCAGCCGGCTGACCTCCTGGGGTAGTGGCGTATAGCGTGCCCCCAGGCGTGGTGCTGTAGCAGTCGGGCAGCGGGTCCCTGCCCCCAGGAATCGGGCAGCTCGTGGATGTGGACATAGCGACCGGGACAAGCAGGAAGGCAGTCGGCTGGTGCAGAGGACGCGGAGTGCAGCTAAGTCTGAAGCCGACTCAGTGGACCACGTGCGGCCTCAGCAACAACACCAGGACGACGTCACGCCCGGGGCGGGCCACCAGCCGTCACTCAATCCGACGGCCCCGCCCCAAGCGCAAGAGCTCAAACCCGACTCGGAGAAAGTTGGAGTCCGAAGCCCCAGGCACAGGCCTTCATTTCCTGCCGGCTCATCATTGGCAGGCCTGACGCTGAGTGCTGCAGCCACTCAGCTGTTTAGTATTTAAGGTTTGAGCTGGGCGCCGGGACCAGTGAGCTATGGCGCACATTACTGTCATGTGTTAATTCACCCATTCCTCTCAACAGTTTTAGACAGTAAAGCAGTATTATTAGCCACATTTTACAGGTGAGGAAACTAAAGCCCAGAGAGGTTAAGTCACTGGTTCAGAGGCATCTTGTAGGAGGGGGAGCTGGGTTTCAGACCCGAGTATATCTGATTCCAGAGCCTGTGCTGTTCACAACTGGGCACTGCCTCCCATCAATCAGTTACGGTATAGGGTGAAAGTGGCCTCATGGCCCGGTGCACAGCAGGAAGGAGAACGTTAGGGTGGGAGGGTGGGCTTTTTGGAAGAAGTGAGACCTGGACTGATTAAAGGATAAATGTTGGGGGATAGGAGAGGCCTGCTCTTTGATCTCGCTGCCAGAGCTAACTAACCTCAGGAAACTATAAAAGGGCAGGGGGCTGGTAGAGAGCTTTGTCTTTAGCCCTCCAGGAAGGAAGATCAGTGGCTGGCCTTAGATATTTTAATTAGGCACAGTGATATGAAAGGAGGCGGGAGAGAGGTGGTGAAAGAGTAAGTACTAAGCCTAGTACATATATATGTGTGTGTGTGTGTGTGTGTGTGTGTGTGTGTGTGTGTGTGTGTCTATATATACATATATATAGTAAAAATCTTGATTTGGGGGCACCTGGGTGGCTCGGTTGAGTGTCCGACTTTGGCTCAGGTCATGATATCATGGTTGGTGACCTGGAGCCCCCACAATGGACTCTGTGCTGATAGGGTGGGGCCTTTGAATTCTGTTTGCCCCTCCCCCACTAGCACACATTCTCTCTCAAAATTAAACATCAAAATTTTAAAAAAAAAATTTTTTTTAATGTTTTATTTATTTCTAGGAGAGAGAGAGAGACAGCGTGAGCAGGGGAGGGTCAGAGAGAGAGGGAGACACAGACTCTGAAACAGGCTCCAGGCTCTGAGCTGGCAGTCAGCACAGAGCCCGACGCGGGGCTCGAACCCACGAACCGCGAGATCATGACCTAAGCGAAAGTCGGACGCTTAACCGACTAAGCCACCCAGGCGCCCCTTAAACATCAAAATCTTGATTTGATTCACTTGTCTTCTGACTTACTCAAAATCAGCATTACCATCTACTACTCACCCCCCTGATAATACTAACATTATCAGTATTAATGTTACTTCAGTTCTCGCTTCATCAGATTTCCCCTTACCTCTGATTTTTACACTCATAAAAAAGTTGTGTCTTAGAGGTGGCTGCTGGCTGGGTGGCTCAGTCGGTTAAGCATCGGACTTCAGCTCACTTCATGATCTCAAGGCTCATGAGTTTGAGCCCTGTGTCGGGCTCTGTGCTGGCAGCTTGGAGTCTGGAGCCTATTTCAGGTTCTGTCTACCTCTCTTTGCCCCTCCCCTGCTTGTACTCTGTATCTCTCTCTCTCTCAAATATAACCATTAAAATTTTTTTTAAAGCTGTATTTTAATAACTCAGTGCTTCTCAAATTTTAATGTGCACATAAGTCACCTGGAGATCTTGTAAAATGAGGATTTTTATACGGTAAGTGTGAGGTGGGACCTGAGATTCTGGGTTTTTAATAAGATCTCAGGTGATGCAGTCCCTTAGGTCTGTAGGTCCTTAGAGTAGCACTTCAGGTTGCAAGGATATTTATATTTTATTGTTTCAAAAATGTTTCTGAGCCTCTTACAAAGTGGTGTATACCTAAAAGAAGTGTCTTGACAGTACAGGAGGGTAAGTAAGGCTTGGGAACAGATTGTGGGGAGCTATTACAACTCAGCTTCCAAGTTGAGTAAGTGATAAGTCTGGTTGGGGGAGTGAGGGATGGGATGGAGGACAGTGAGACTGAAGGTGAAGATTCTAGCCTAGTGAAATGGGGTGGGCAGAAGGGCAGTGGCTATGAGGATGGAGAGAAATGGACAGGAGGGGGAAAGATAAGGTGACTGATCAAAGATGGGAGTGAGGGTTAAGGAGCTAAGCTAGGATAATTCCCAATCTTCTGACTTGAGAGCCTTGGAAGTGGTAGTACTACCTAATATAACAGGGAAAACATGAGATGCCTATCTTACATTGGGGAATGCATAATATGTGTGGAATGCTGAGCTGGAACAGCAGAGTAAGGAGCTAGATATATGGGTCTGAAGCTCAGGCGGAGAAATCTGGGCTAGTGATTCAGATCTGGGTGGAGTTAAATCCAGGAGTGTTAAATGGTTTCAAGAAGGATCAGTGTGGAAGGTCACCCTTCTGTTAATTTCTACTACAAACCGACAGCAGCAGTTAATACTACTGTAATACTACTGCTAGAAGCTTAGTTTTCATGAAAAGCTTTTCTTGAAAAGCAATAGGGGCTGGGGAACTAGAGACAGGCTGTTGGCTTGAGAGAGAAAGACAGATATATCATGCATGCAATCAGTCTCAACAATGACTACGTGTTAGAATACTGGAGTTTAAAACTAACTAACAACAAAAAAGCCATGCCCAGGCTCCAAGATGTGATTAAACCTATAAGGGAATATCATCAGGTCTCTGCTACCAAAGTACTTTGGACTTACACCAATACCATGAAGATAAAACAGGAGGTAAAACATAATCACAAAATAGGTTGGCAATCTGATGGTGAGATTCACGATCCTGTTTTCCAAAATAGGGTCTTGAAACCCAGCCTTCTGTTCTTTACTGGAAGTGGTCTTAATACATATAAGTTCTGGGTACTTAAAACCATCTTTCTCTCATTCATTTGCTACAGGAGAAAGTAAAGGTGAAGAATCTGCCCTATGGCAAATGGTGACAAATCTTTAAGGATGAACAGAAAATACAGTGTTATCAGAGCCCCTCACCCCAGGACAGGGTCCACTGGGAAGACGTCACAACCAGCAACAAACACTTCTTGGTAGAAGAGATCTAGGACTAGTTAGAGAACAAGATGTTCAGAAGCTATTTTCCTACAGTAGGCTTATTTGCCACTTCCTGGGTTTACAATGTGGTCCAAAGGTCTTAAAGAGTGGGACAGAACTAAGTTTACTAACTATTCCTTTTGGTTTGGCTTGAAACTATAATGTGACTAGCCTTTCCCCTTCTAGAAGCTTTGAGGATGGGAGGAGGATCTATCTATAAGAAGAGATGAAAATTGTAGGTCTGAGTCCTGAGATTTCTTACCTCTGGTTGGGAGAGGCCACGATTGGCTGTCCAACTCTCTTCTTCGTTCTGGTTAGCTGAGGTGATAGGATTTCCCCTTTGAGAGCAGGGACTGAAGGAAGCAGACTGGCCTATAAAAGGGCAAGTCAGCACACTGTAGCCACAATAGATTTAAAGGGTCTTAAAACATCAATAATTTATTGGTGGTGGAATTTTATTACATTAAATACTACTTGCAATAACTGGGTCCAGAAACCTTGATGATATAGTTTTATTCCTTGAAAGAGCTGTTATTCTCATGGGGTTTGATCTATGCCTCAGCAGGACGTTTCTTAATGACTTGAGGTTTCACTATGAATGTGCAAGGTTTTCTTCTGCCTCTGTTAAAATCTCAAAATCAGTACTGTTTCCCACAAGAGCAGGCTTCTAATTCCATGTGAGAACCAAGAGTAGTGGCTCTCAAACCTCAGTAATATAAACACTCTATTCACGTCCAGTATTCCCATACCATATATCCTCATTCACACAAAAAAAGAAGTGTTAGCACTGGGAGAAAGTTTTGAATTCATTTACATTCAATTTTATTTTTAGATGAGGTAGGTGAAGCCCAGAAATGAAAAATGACTTGCCTAAGGTCACAGAGCTTCAAGTGGCAGAAATGAAAACAGAATACAGAATTTAGGCTTCTCTTATTTCACTGCACCCATGCTGCCTCCCCCCAAGTCCCTTGTATATTTTGAAAGTAATTAAATTCTTACCTGAGCTAGGTTTAATCCAAGGTTCAGGTTGGTAAAATAGCAGTAAAGTAATGCCAGGAAGAGGCAAGACAGAGGAAGAAGAGATTATAGGAGGCAAAATGGGTTGGGGAGGAGGGATCCAAACAGAAAGAGAAGAAGGCAGTGCTGGTAAGAGGGCAGGGAGGAGGGTATCCTGAATAACTACTACCAACTGCACAGCTCCTGTTTCTTCCTAATCTTCCTAGGAGTTTCTCATAATTGTCCCTTCTACTCATGGATTCTATTTCCTGACCTGAGATAAAATTTCTTATTCTGTTATCCTCAAGTTGCAGAAGACAGGGTTAAGGGCTCTCCCAGATAATTCAAATGTATTGTAGACTGTTAAGATAGGAAAACCATTTTTGTCCCACTGAATAATTTACTTAATATTATCTCTCACTAGTATATGTTTCACCAAGAATAGTTTTATTCATTTCACTGTTAGGTGGTTTTTGTTGTTGTTGTTGCTAGTGGTAAATAAAAACAGCAAGAAATACAGGTGACCCAAGGGGTCTTTTGTCGCCCTCAAGGTAATGGGGTCTCTTGAAAATACTTGATGTGGTTATCAAGCACTAAAAAGGCAGTAACTTCAGCAAGTGTGATACTTTCCAAATCCATTCAAAATAGAAAATAAGAAATGAGCTGAAAGGGGCGCCTGGGTGGCTTAGTCGGTTAAGCGTCCGACTTTCGCTTGGGTCATGATCTCGCGGTTCGTGGGTTCGAGCCCCGCGTCGGGCTCTGTGCTGACTGCCAGCTCAGAGCCTGGAGCCTATTTCAGAGTCTGTGTCTCCCTCTCTCTCTGACCCACCCCTGCTCACGCTGTCTCTCTCTCTCTCCTAGAAA
>NW_024081061.1:1372865-1401496 GCF_003009895.1 Hyaena hyaena | reverse complement strand
TTTTTTTTTTTTTCTATATTTTTTTTTTTTTTTTTTTTTTTTTTTCTTTTTTTTTTTTTTTTTTTTTTTTTTTTTTTTTTTTTTTTTTTTTTTTTTAAGATTGCCTATCCATAAGACCAGGGCACTTCACTATATTAAAACATGAATAAGTTGATGACTGTTCTTTTCAGAGGCTTGTTTTTCCTTCTCTATTGCATCAGATTCTTGGCATAGCCTATAGTTTGGCCAAAGCAATCCATTCTAGTGTTCCTGTGTTTAGCTTGTTAAACATATTGGCTCTTCATACTTGGAGCTGTGGAACTAAGTCCAGAATTAGTCACATATTTATAAACATTACTCCGCTGATTCAACAATACAACAGCATTACAAGTGGTGTTCCCACCCACTCCTATGTCCCAACCCAAATAAAACATTAAACACTGTAACAAAATAAATCTTTAGGTAAAAGTCAGGAAGCACAAAAGGAACCTGAAGTTGATGATTTGGGTGTCCCTAGGTTTGCTCAGTGTCACCTGATTGCATTCCTATTGTTTTTATTGACACTTGTGATCCATAAAGAGCTAACCCTACCAAAGACCTATCTGCTAAAGTCAGGTAGGACACATTGCAGGGGCTTGAAACTTTCCCACTTACAAAAGGACAGGGAAGAGCACCAAGAAAACAAGGAATGTTTAACACAAGACAGGTACATAACTAGTCTTCAAAATGCTTTTTTAAGGAAGTCTACAAATGATCTCAAAGTGTAAAATGTGATGCCTGTTAGAAACAGTATTAACAACTAGGTTCAATATGATTGTGGATTGGGAAATACCTGCATGACCACTGAAAGGAGCACACCCCACTTCTAAACACTGTTCATCTTTTTATTGAATATTCTGGTAAATATTTCACATTAATACAGGCTACATTAAGTAGAGCCACTATATGACAAGAAATTTACTCAACTTTTTCCTTTTCAGTATGTAAACAATTGTACATGTATTTACCACCCTAAAAGGTTGAAACATGTAATCATCTAATTCTCTTCTGCATACAAGTAGCATTCAGTATGTTTAGCCAAAAGTACTAAGTTCAAAATGGCTAAACTAACCAGAGAACATAATCAGGTGGATAGGAAATCACTTTGTTCTTATACAATGGGCAATCAAATTTCCATTGCTAACGCCTCAGAGAAAATTTCTTAGTTAGGCACATTAAAAAAAAAATCCCCAGGGTTCTTCCAAGGTCATAGGTTTCTCAAACAAGGCTAAAGAATAAGACCTTCTAACTTAGTTGACATATTTGAGATGCATGTTTCCAATATGAGGAGCCCACGTGCCAGGCCAAATCTGAAAAGGGGGAGGAAAAATTGGAATTTCTAATTAGGAATCTTTAGACATGTACAAAATGAATATATAAATGCAATGGCAATTCACTGTTTCTGCCTAGGAAGAATACACATACATGAGATAAAATGTTTAGTAGCGTCATATGGATATCAAAAATCTTAATTCAGATGAAGGTGGTCAGATGTCATGACTTTTGTTTGATATTCAGAATTTGTTATTACCCAAATAACTGAAAGAATGACGTGATAAAGTAAAAGAGCATTAAGTCCATTTTACCTGCTGGGCATCAGTGCATTCAGTTGAATTTTGAATAACTTTTATCATAGGGTTCCAAGCAGGATCTGGGTTGTGAAGTCCATTAAACAAGGGTCCTCCTGGAACATCAGCAAGCTGAGGATGAGAGGGTATTATGGTGCCTCCATACATGGAAATTGGCAGACCCTATGATAGCAGAAAGAAAGGTTTAATCCTGAAGTGATTATAAAAGATGATTCAATAATATCAGCTCAGTTTTCTCTAATTTCCCTTCATCCACTGAACTCCAAAGGGTCCTTTAAATACAGCATCATATAGCATTGAAAAACCAAAAGTGATAATCTGAATTAGCAACATTTTTCAACAATAAGGAAAAAACCCCAACCAAAGAAATCCTATTATCAAATCATCAGGAAATTTCCTAGCTTTGATGAACACATATAATACCCTCAACTTCCCCATATTTTAGTTTCACCAATGAGCTTGTGCTAAGAAGAAGAGAGAAACTCTACTTGATTGCCTACAGCCATAGTCTGGCTTTATGGCAGGCAGAAAGCTATGAAAGCAGACAACAGGGCACTGGGGAGCTCACAGCCAACTTTTTAGAGGGGCAGAGGCCTCCCTCAAAGCTGTGGCAGCAAAACCCAAAGCTACAAGATCTAAATGTCTCAGGTTTTCTGAGAGGACTAAACTCAGCATATTTTGAGGACAAACTACTGTCACCAACACAACTTACTTTTGAAATTGGGCAAAAGACCGGGCTAAGTCATGGAAACAAACTCATTACACCAAAAGGGAGAATTATTTCAATACAAATGATTCCTTAACATTGGCTGGCAAAGTGTTAAACAAGTTACAGTGATGTTTGTTGACTCACTTTAGAGAAATCCAGAAAACTGCTTGCCATAGGTTGATGAAAAATGTTAGAAGGGGCTACCATTCCAGAATCATCTCTCTCCATTGGTTGATGCTGGGAGAATGTGCTTGGGTCTGATAACTGTTGATGCACTGGATGGTTCCCTATCACAGACTGTGACCAACCTGATAAGCCTTCTGGAAAGAAGAATTGAGGACAGGGTTTGATATTTATTTGGGTAAAATGACAGAATATTACTATTTAATCTTTTTTCGTACTAAATTTTATCAAACTCATTCCTACGAGGAGCTCAGTGCATGTTCATGACAATTTCTGCAAACCAAAGAAACCAGTTTCTGGAAAACTGTGTGAAGTCTTTTAAACACCCCAAAACTCTACCTAGGCCTTCAAAAGAGTAAATGCTCTCTGGAAGAACTCAAATGATTACCCCATTCTATACTAGAAAGCTTAAGAGGAAAAGGAAATATGCAATGAATCTTTTATGTCTAATATATGCTTATTATTATAATACATATTACATTATGTATAAAGGAAACTAACTCTGACTGGATTGAATTCTTTACAAGTGTACACACCCATAATGATCATTAAGTGTAGGAACTAAGCTGTTTTGTTTTTAGGAACTAAGTTTTAAGGGCAAAATCCCACAACTTACTTAAGAGATCCCTCCAGACAGAGGGCAAGGTAACTATACCTGACATAGCGTTGACACCAAATGACCAGATTCCACTGTGTCCAACAGGAGCGACAAAACTGGTCCCCACAGAGGCTTGTGCGACAGACCCTCCTTGCCGAATCCGGGCTAGTCTCTCTGTTCCAATGGGGGGAGGTATCTTTCGATCTTGACTGGCACTGCCTCCTTTTGGTTGGCCCAATGTAGGCGGGGCAGAGGTGGCTGAAAGAGGTGAAGATGATCCCGAAGAAACAGATGGAATAGGAGAGTCACCTGGTGGCAAAATATTTCTCTATTGTTTTATTACATTAAAAACGAATTATAAGAATATGAGAAACCTTGTTGGAAAGATCACAACACAGGTTCTGTAAAGAAAAATTTCATTTTATAAGATCATTCAAATGAAAATATGTAAGCTGTATATATTGTGCTACTTCTGTCTATAGTGAGCATAAATTAATAGTCTAAAAATTTTTTTTCCAGATTGATGAACAAAGCTAGAAAGGCGGCCATATTAATTCTTACTCTAGTTCTAAATAATCTTCTCAAAACACAGATTGTAAATCACTTAAATGTGGCAATGTTTGTACAGTAACTAGCATATTGTCTGGAAAAGAGCTGGTAGCCCCCAATACTTGGCTGTTTTCTTTTTTTTCTTTCCACAACCCGTTTTCTCCATAAGGAAGAAAGGTTAAATGTTAGCAAATATCCTGGATTCAATTCATGGCTTTGTTTCTTACTGGGATTCTCAGCTCATGTTGGTAATTTTCGTTGTCCAAAGGGCCAATACTCATTTAAAAAAAAAAAAGTCAAATCCTGTTCAAGTAGTTAGAACTTCATCTGTTCTAAATGTTGACATAACTAAGAACAAAGGAATACTTTCACTTATAGATGGCACTATCCTATGGCTTCCTAAATGTAAAAATAAACTACAAAATCATACCAAACTGACTAGATACATGAATCGATTTCTTTTCAGACTTAAGAAATTCTTTTGCCATACTACCCTCAAAGGTTCCTTTTATAAAACTATTAGTAGTACCTCTTTTCTCGAATCTTGACCCTTCTCAAGTTTTTTATCCTACAAATGACTGATAAATTTTTGACATGACTGCGGTACAAACCTTTGCTATCTGCATACCATCATACCATCTACTTTAGCTTACTACACTTTAGTTTACTGAAGTTACTATGCAGAGTTCCCTGAGACAAATGGTTTAATAACTTATTCAAGATTCTTTGGGAAGAGTTCCTCCAGGATTCCTACATGAGTTTGAGGCGCTTGTCCAAGGATGGGGAGAAAAATGTTGTCTGTTGAAACTTGGAGTCCCAACAGGAGCTGGGCCTTGCAGGAAAACCCGTGTTCCTGGTATGCCGGAAAAACTCGTCAGGGGAGCAGAAGAGGAAGATGGGGAGCTGCCGGATGGGTCAATTGATGGTAAGCCTGAAATAAACAGGCCAAGACATCAAATTAGCCAAGGCTTTAACATGGCAAGCCCTAAGTTTACTTAATTCCTTTTTAAAAAAGAAGAAAGCATACAGTTTATTTTTGTAGATCACAGCAAAACTAATCCCTTTATGTGATACCGTATTATGGCCCAATCCCATTTTATTCTTGCAGTCCAGAAGAATATCACTAAACAGCGCTAAATATAGAAGAGTTCAATGTTTTTGTTGTTGTAGTCGTTTTGTTTTGAGAGACAGTGGGTGGGGAGATGGGGGTGGAAGTGCATTGACAGAAAAAGAGAGTGTGTGAACCTGTCTGGGAGTCTCTCTCTCCCTTTCTTTCTGCCTCTCCCCTGCTTGAGCTCTCTCTCAAACTAAATAAACATTAAAAAAATCCCCAAAACCCAATGGCAATCACCTGGGGGATCCTGGGGGTGCTGAGTTGGTTAAGCGGCAGGCACTTGATTTCTGCTCAGGTCAGTTGTGAGACTGAGCCCTGAGTTGGGCTTCTGCACAGAGCCTACTTGGGTTTTTTTCCTATCCTTCCCTCTCTGCCCCTCCCCTGCTCATTCACTCTCAAAATAAATTAAAAAAAAAAAAAAAATTTTTTTTAAAATGGCAGTCACCTGGAATAATGTTCTGGATAAATCTCAAAGTTTCCACTAGAAGGGACATGAAATGAGGGCATGCTGTGACTAAGTGGTGCCCATCAATAACTTCTGCTTTCCCTTTTGTGGAAAATCTCAAAGTATAGCTATTCATCTACATAAATACAGTTGTCTCCTATAGAAGATGATAAAACAATCTCCCAAAGTTTCCTTCCTAATGAGGAAAAGCATACTGTTGTTAAAGGTAATTTAAGTATTCCATCTGATACAAAAATCGACAGCCGCCAACTATATCAAAGTTTCTGTCTAGTTTGTGCAACTCTGAATTTAGCAGTCTTCTCAAATGCCACTGCTGTTTCTGAAGAATGCGTTAGGGAAAGGGAACAAGGGCCTGGGAAAGGATTATATGTGCTCATTTCAGGAAAAAATAGTTAAGATCAACATGAAAAACTGTCAAAACTTCTCTCAAGCAGTGCTTCATCCATTTAAAGTATATGGTTCAAAGGCTTTTGGCATATTCACAGATCGTACAACCATCACTACAATCAATTTGCAACAGTTTTTGTTTTCCCTAAAAGGAACTCTGGACCCATTACCTGTAACTCCCCATCCTCCTTTACTCCATATCCCCACCTCTAAGCAACTACTATAGATATATCTATTCTGGAAATTTCATTTAAACAGAATTATACAGTATATGATCTTTTTGAGACTGGCTTCTTTCACTTAGCATCAGGTTTTCAATGTTCATCTATGCAGTGGCATGCATCAGTACTTCAGTTTTTTACTGAGGGAAAAATAATCCCATTATATCAATATACTACATTTTGTTTAGTATTTATCAGTTGATGGACGGTGTGGGCTCTTTCCACTTTTGGGCTATTATGTTGCTATGAACATTTGTGTACCAGCTTTTTGTGTAGATATGTTTTCTCCTGGGGATACATAAGAGTGGTATTACTGGATTGTATGCTATGCTTGTGTAACTTTTTGAGGAACTATCAAAAATTTTTTTTCAAGTTGCTATATCACTTTGAATTTCCACTGGCATTATTTGAGGTTTCCAATTTCTCCACATCCTTCATTATTTTCTTCAGTATTATTATTTCTTACTTGTAAAACAACCAAGAGAGTAAATTATATCCATGAAAGAAAAGGATCAACAGAAGAAACCATATAGGCAGTAAAGATATAAGGCCAAGCTGCGGCACCTGCATGGCTCAGTCAGTTAAGTGTCCGACTTCGGCTCAGGTCATAATTTCAGAATTCGTGGATTTGAGCCCCGCATTGGACTCTGTGCTGACAGCTCAGAGCCTGGAGCCTGCTTTAGAACCTGTGTCTCCCGGTCTCTCTGCCCTTCTCTGCTCATGGTCTGTCTCTCTCTGTCTCTCAAAAATAAATTTAAAAAAAGGGAAAAAATATAAGGCCAAACTAGATGGCTGATTTCCTTGATTTTTTCCCCTAGAAATTAAAAATCTGTACATCTTCTAGACGGTAGTATGCGAATGCAAGGATTTCAAACACGAGAATGAGAGTTCTGAAGTCAAACTGGCTAATGTACTTGGAATTCACATATTAGTGCCAGTCAAGTCAAAGATAAATGCTTTCTACTCTGATCGCCCGAACACTGCCAATGAGTTCTTTCATCCTGTGGTCTTTGAAAATCTCTATTAGTTTCCTCCAAATAAAAAGTGAAAACAAATACCTAGTTATAGAAAAAATAGGGGCGCCTGGGTGGCTTAGTCGGTTAAGCGTCCGACTTTCGCTTAGGTCATGATCTCGCGGTTCGTGGGTTCGAGCCCCGCGTCGGGCTCTGTGCTGACTGCCAGCTCAGAGCCTGGAGCCTGTTTCAGTCTGTGATTCCCTCTCTCTCTGACCCTCCCCTGCTCACGCTGTCTCTCTCTCTCTCTCTCTCCTAGAAATAAATAAAACATTAAAAAAAAAAATAAAATAAAAAAATGAAGAAAAAAAATCCTAGAGAACATTTGGACCATAGTTGATCTTATGTGAGCTTATATATATTTACTTGAAAGATGACACAGGGTACCTAGGTGGCTCAGTCGGTTAAGTGTTCGACTTCAGCTCAGGTCATGATCCCACGGTTTGTGGGTTTGAGCTCTGCATCGGGCTCTGTGCTGACAGCTCGGAGCCTGGAGCCTGCTTCGGACTCTGTGTTACCCTCTCTCTCTGCCCATCCCCCGCTCATGCTCTGTCTCTCTCTCAAAAATAAATAACATTAAAAAAAGAAAGAAAGATGATAGAACGGCTGTTTTCCTGAAAAGACATGTAAATAAAAGCATACCTGAGATGAAAATTAAGGCTACACCATATCCATAAACTCCTAAATTTTAAAGACCATAGGTCAGTTTATAATGAACAAGGAAGGATGGGCTACAAAAGACAGTTTTCTAGCTGGAAGAAAAATGCTAAGAGGCAACAGAGGTTCTTACGCCATTCTCAGTCACATGCAATTTCTAATTTGTTTTTCAGAATAGTGCAGATTAGACTCAAATTTGGCTCTTAGATTCTGGAGAAAAGACTGGTTTTCTAAATATCTCCAAGTCAACATTAGACTCATATGTATCTACATCTTTCTTATAATGCCTCAGGAGCTAATTTGTAATTTTGAGAAACCAAAGAGCTAAGTTGGTCTTTTTACAGGAGGAGCCCACAAGTGCTTGGATCTCTAACAATAATATTAATATTCAGTCTGAGCAGCCAAGACTGAAATATTGTAGAATATTTCAAAGAATAATGTAGGTTGTGGACTGGTACCTAAATACCTCTGTAACATAAACTTTTTCAATCTGAGAAATGCAAACATTCATGGTGCTTTTAAAAATGTCTATAAATTTGGAATCCTCAAAGTATCCTATGAGTCCCTTTTTCTTAATATCATTATATCATGTCTTAGAAAATGGACTGACAGGGGTGCCTGGGTGACTCAGTCAGTTAAGTGTCTGACTTCGGCTCAGGTCATGATCTCACGACTCGTGGGTTCGAGCCCCGTGTTGGCCTCTGTGCTGACAGTTAGCTCAGAGCCTGGAGCCTGTTTCAGATTCTGTGCTCCCTCCCTCTCTCTCTCTCTGGCTCTCCCCTGCTCACACTGTCTCTCTCTCTCTCTCGGAAATAAATAAACCATAAAGAAAAAAAAGAAAATGGACTGACATAAGGTATAACCTCCTTGCTGTGAGGGACAGAAATATCAGATAGATCATATAAAGCAGCTTATTTTATATGAGTGATTTCTCTACAGCTAGACTGCTGCCACCTCAAATGGCAATCATTAAAGGGTCTTTGGTATTTATGACACTGTCTTCTTTCTTTTTAAAAATTTTTTTTAGTTTTTAAATGTTTATTTATTTTTGAGAGAGAGCGAGTGTGAAAAGGGGAGACACAGAACTGGAAGCAGGTTCCAGGCTCCACACTATCAGCACAGAGCCCAACACAGGGCTCAAACTCACAAACCATGAGATCACAACCTGAGCTGAAGTTGGAGGTTTAACCGACTGAGCCACCCAGGCACCCCGACACAGTCTTATTTCTTTAAGATCAGGCAATATGATCTACAAAATAATTGCTTTATTATCTTGTAGGATTCAATTATGCTGAAGAGCCCCATGCTGAACCGCATTAACAGTTATAATTACTTACCAACTGGACTAGTAGAAACTCGCTGGGAAGGTGGTCTAAAGCCAGGTGCCTTGGAGTTGTCAGGGTGTACGTTTTCCAAGTGTCCAAGTACTGAGTTACCCAGGAATGCTGACTGAACAGTGAAAGAGGCATCTGCAGCAACTCGTGAGGACAGTGGACCATCTCCCCAACCCTGGTTAGCGGGCACCTGACTGCTATCAAAAAGACTACTGAAGTGATTGAAAAGTGTGGCCGGGCCGAAGGTAGGTGGCAAGGATTTATTTGCTGGGTTAATGTGCATCTGAGAGCCATTCATAATGTTCATGGCAGACGAAAGCTGCACTGCAGCTGGTGGGCCTTGAGGTGGTGTCAAAGGAACCGGGTTTGTAACAAAAATAGACTGGGGATCCTGGTGTATAGTTGCATTTGGTACCACTGAGTAAAAAGAACCTCTGGGCTGCATTCGATGAGAAACTCGAGGTGCTGGTACAGCTAACTGAGGTAAGTTATTGGTGTCCTGATTATCAGCAGCAACCAATCTGGGTGATGCCAAAGCCAATGGAGCAGGTTCTGAGTTGGATGCGAAAGGCATTGACATAGGACTTAAGTCAGATCCACTGGATGGCTGTGCCTCCTCTTGTGTGGTAGCGGAGGCAGGAGCGGGGCTACCGGATGGGTGAGTTTCTGGAGCTCCTGGGGTGTTGCTGGCAGAGCTACTGCAACTATTTGCAGTTGAAGATGGGGTGCACAGGTTGGCCATGGGCTGCTCCTGTGTGGACGTCTTCTCTTTGGGGGGTGGCACAGCAGGGAAAGGCTCCACCTTTTGTGCAGAAAGCTGTGCTTGAGGAGTACTTGCAGGCAGAAAGGTGGTGGGAACCTGCCCGGTGGGAACAGGCGTAGAGGAAACAGAAGGCAGGGAACTACAAGTGCTCGTCACAGAAGAGATCACTGTTGCTGGAGGGCTTGTTTTAGGCACACAGGCAAACAGCTGCTTTCTGACAGATGAAGGAGTCCGGGTACTAGTCACACACAGCTGCTGGCTGGCGGCAACTACGGAGGAGACAGTGATAGGACAACTGGCAGTAGCTAGTGCGGCCGACTCTGAGGGTAAGACAGTCCCGTTCTGGTTCGGTAGGCGACCTGCATTATTATGCTTTGGAGAGCTGTTTGTGTTGCCAGGGTTCACAGGTCTCACTGGGAATGGTCCCCAAGTGTTAGGAGAGGGTGAAAAGGTTCCTCCAAATTGGGCCATGGGTAAGCGAGGGTGCCGAATCTGTTGCATAGTCTGAGCAGCCAGCAGGGCGAAATGAGGGTGGGGATAAGCCAAGGGTAGAGAAACGGGGAAAGAAGAACGGACGTTTGTGGGAACATTCTTGTTAAGTTTATTAGTGGGCTGGAACGTAGATAATGTTGTCGCCTGTGACGTTACAAGAGTCGGAGCACCCAAAGGAAATGCATTTTTACTGGAAGCTGATGTGGTGCCTACTCCAGATGAGAAGTTTGCATGGATGGACTTGGTGCTGGCAGGTGTTCTGATATGATTTTTAGGAATCAAGTCTTCCAGTTCCTTAGCAGGATCCTGAATAAGTGCATTGATAAGTTGAACCGCATACCTTGTTGATTCCGTACCACCCCTGGGGAGAAAACAAACAAAACATAAAAACAGGATCAAAGACATAAAAACACAGTTAATTTTAACCAGAAAATTCTTGATGATACCCTACCTAACACAAGTATGCTTCTAAAAACATTTAATATCCGCTTAAAAATACACATTTTTCACAATTACCTTATTGTGATCATTCTCTCGCCATTTTTATCTTTTTGTTTATCCACATCAATATGGGCACCAGTAACATCTTGTATTGCAGTGATGTTGCATCCTCCTCTTCCCATTATCCTGGAAACCACGGAAGCTGGAACAGACAGTTTCTTTGACCTATAAAATGAAGACTACATATGAGCTTATGAAGACAAATGTCTTTACTTAAAAAGATGTCTCAGCCAGTATGTTCATGTAGAATACTATGTCTCAAATCTTAAAGGGGAGATTACTATTAGTTTTTGTTTTAGAAACTGATTTCCTCTCATACTGAATTTAATTTAGTGAAAGTAAATTATTACTTTGTCATTTAAGACAAAATTATATTTTATATAACTCATGATCTAGGGTTCAAATCTGGTGAAAATAACACCATATTCGTTGAATACAACAACGAACTGGCAATGACCATATGTACTGACTTTTTCTAAATTAAAAGAATGCATAAATACTATTAAACTTCATACCAAGTAAGAGAGGCCAGATTATCAATATCAGTAATTTATACTTAGCAATAATAAGTATAAGTGCAGTTCATATTTGAACTACACAAAAAAGCAACTCACAAGTGGAACCTGGGACTCCCACTTACATGTGAGCTGAGCAGAGCCAAGAGATGACCAAAGGCTGACTTGGGATCTAATAAGATGGCCTGGCTGTCCCTAAGGACTATCAAAGAAACCTAGTGTTTGCTGGCAGGGGCACTTCTTAAGTCAAGCGGAACCAGATGAGAACGACACCCATTATTTTCAAGTGCTCAATGCTGGGCCCCAGGATTCCCCTTTTCAGGGAGGGACCTTCAAACTTTAACTATTCTGTCTAGAAGAATGTCAACGGCAGCCCTTAAAATACTCTTCATGATCAAAATTTATCATCTTAATGCTGGGAAGAATATATTCAGATATTTTGAAAACCAGAGCACAGGCTGGACTATATGCCATGAGTAACACTTAAATCAATCTGATCATCAAGTGTGTATCATTCCTCCTATTCTGCCAAGACTTCTTTCTGTTTACATAATGGCTACAAACTTTAGAAACAATACAGAATAAAAGCCCAGATATTTAAGTCGTTTGGTGATTTAATATGACTTAACATACATTAGCATATGTGTATCTTGTCCTGATTCCCTGTTGTAAACTATGAACAGAGGCTAAAAGTATCATCTGGGGGGTGCCTGGGTGGCTTAGTCGGTTAAGCGTCCGACATTCACTTAGGTTATGATCTCGCGGTTTGTGGGTTCGAGCCCCGCATCGGGCTCTGTGCTGACTGCCAGCTCGGAGCCTGGAGCCTGTTTCAGTCTGTGACTCCCTCTCTCTCTGACCCTCCCCTGCTCACGCTGTCTCTCTCTCTCCTAGAAATAAATAAAAAACATTAAAAAAAAAAGTATCATCTGGATTGTATAATACACTTGAAAGCAGTGGCCTATCTGCTTTTATTCATTTCTCTCATCCTGGTTTAAATATAAACACAGTGACTGAAGGTACAGTAAAATCTTGGATTGCGAGTAACTTGGTCTGCGAGTGTTCTGCAAGATGAGCAAACATTTCTAAATAAATTTTAACTTTAAATGAGGGATGTCATGGCATATGAGTAGTATGGGATGCCAAATGTCACATGATCACAACTGAGCCAATGGTTCTTGAAATTTGCTTTGATATAAAGTGCTTTGGATTACAAGCATGTTTCTGGGATGAATTATGCTCTCAAACCAAGGTTTTACTGTACTTTTCTTTTTTTCTCCCTTTTTTGAGGGTGAAGGTAATTATATTTTAATTTAAAAAGAATTTTTTTATTTATTTCTAGGAGAGAGAGAGAGAGAGACAGCGTGAGCAGGGGAGGGTCAGAGAGAGAGGGAGATACAGACTCTGAAATAGGCTCCAGGCTCTGAGCTGGCAGTCAGCACAGAGCCTGACGCGGGGCTCGAACCCACGAACCACGAGATCATGACCTAAGCGAAAGTCGGAAGCTTAACCTACTAAGCCACCCAGGCATCCCTATTTTAATTTTATGGGCTCCTTTCCCCCCTTATGGGGATAGCAAGTGCACTAGTTAATAGCGACTAAATAGTTCTTTAGGATATGCTGTTCTCTGGCAAAGTCTAAGTGTAGAATCTTCCCTTTAAGAAGCTTGTGACCAGTTTGTATGGCGTGTCTGGTAAATGCTATGTTTTAAAAAAACATTTTTTGTTATCGTAAAGCCAACATAAGTTGTGTCATATAAAATATACGTGCAAAATTTACATATTGTGTCTCGTTTTACTTTGGCCTACTCTGGACTTAGTGTGGCACAAATAATAACCACATTCAAATTATTCATTAATGAACTGGGTAACTACCTCATTAGATAGAACCTGCATGGTCTATGACAGTTAAAAAGATAAGACTAATTCTACTTACCTTCGTACAACTTCTTTCCACCCTTCTTCTCTTTTCTGTCCCCTTTTGGGGCTAGTCAGATTCAGCTTTATGTTAGGAGAACTTAATGGCAATGGCACTGACTTGTAGCTTGTTGATAAGGAATTAGTATTTGTTTCACCTTCAGGTCTGAGAAGAAAGAATTAAAACACATTTTAAGATAGAAACTCAAGAGACTATTCATTTATAGACAAAGTTACGCCAAAATATTTGAATTAAAATTTGGCACATCAAATTATCAACAATTCAGAAAGGCAGAAATAGGACAAAGAGTTCATCATCTACGTTAGTATTTAAAAATCTCTAAAAAAATCTCATTGTACAACGTGCATGTGATTGTGACATTAGTGAATTTCAGTTCTGAGTATTGCAGACAGGTGATGTGGTAGCCCTACATTGTTTAACATAATTTGTGCTAAAAACATGTACTTCAAATTGTTGTACCAGGCATGAGAAAGGAAAGGTGGGCAGAGAGTGAACAAATCAGAAAATTTACCGTGTTTGAGTTTTGGAAGCGGCATTACTTGTCTTTTCTTCTTGTGAATGGAGAAGCAGTGAGGGGTATCTCCTATCACTAGAGGAATTCACATCCATGGTGAAATTGAACTCTTGGCTTTTACCGCCGCTGCTACTCTCACTGTTGCAGTCTGTGCTGTCCAAGTTGTCGGAGTCACTATTCCCACCTGTACCACCACCTCTGGGTTCTCCGTTTATTTTATTTTTATCAGCTTTCTGCTGTGCTAAGGATATATGTTGTTCTGGTAATATTAAATGCGTGGTAGGAGGGGTCTCCTTTGTTTTGTTCTTCTTATTTTTCCGATTGGTGCTGGGGGTTGTCACCACGTTGGCCCTTTTTTTCCCAAACACGTTTGTAAATGTTGCAGATGTTGCAGAGATTCCAATGGTGGTGGTGGTGGTCGCACTAGGAGGGTCTATGGGAACTTCTTGCTCCACTGAAATTAGTAAAAGGAGAAAAATCACGCAGAGAGCCACAGATCTCAAAAACAAGTTGTAACAAGATATACATAATAATTCAGAATAATTCAGTTTCTTAAGTCATACTTTCCTTTCATCATTATTCAGTAGATTATTTATTTATGTAACCTCTAAACCCAACATGGGGCTTGAACTCAAAGCACTGAGATCAAGAGTGAGTCAGCCAGGTGCACCTTATATCATAACATTCTTAAGATCTGAGGTGTTAGTCTCATGAGTTAACCAAAAATCCCAATATAGTTTGAATTCAGGGCAATTTTCAGTCTGACTATTGTAGGTAATGCTGGTCTAAACACTGGGGTGCATGGATGTCTTTGAGTTAGTAGCTAGAGAGTATTATACTAAACAAAATAAGTCAGAGAAATATGACCATATGGTTTCACTCACATGTGGAATTTAAGAAACAAAACAACGAGGCATAGGGAAAAAAGAGAGGCAAACCAACAGACTATTAACTATAGAAAGCAAAGTGATGGTGATCAGAGGGGAGGTGGGTGGGGGGATGTGTTAAATGGGTAATGGGGATTAAAGGGTGCACTTGTGATGAGCCCCAGGTAATGTGTGGAAGTGTTCAATCACTAAATTGTACATCTGGAACTAATATTACACTTATGTTAACAAACTGGAATTTAAATTAAAATGTTAAATTCAGGGAAATTTTCAGATAGTATTTTAGAAATAGCATTCAAACAGAGAACAATTATTTGCCTACTACAAACACTGCTAGAATGTACAAAAAAACAACTGAGAATAATGAACCTGTATAGCTCTGAGCCCACATCTTAGCTCAAAATTTATTGAGGAACTGGGTCTCTCCCCAGTTTTCAAATGGGTGAGGGAAGGATAGGGAAGAACCTGGACAGAAGCTGGCAAATCTCTACTGTATCACACTTAGGACATACTTAATACTTTACAAGGGAACTTAAATTACAACTGAACTTGAAGTTACATGCTTGACTTTCCCCCTTCTGTTTTTCTCTACCACTTTACAATGTAAATTATTTAGAAATATTTACTATGAAAGCCAATTGTCAATTTCAGATGGAAGTACTAAATATCTAACTAGAATTAATTCGAGTAAAAAGTACTCAAAATGAAGCGGTAACAGAATTTTACCACTAATTTGAAAGAGTCATTTCTTACCATCTTCATCATTCTCCTCTTCATCTTCATCCTCTGGTAGTTCTGAATTCTCCTTAGGTTTGTTTTCCTCATCTTCTTCCTGCTTCCTTTTCTGCTCTTCTTTTTTCTTTTTTCTCTTTTCTTTCCTTTTTTCTCTTTTAGCTGCAAGAGCCTGCTTTCTGCTCTCCTCTCTTGACTGAAAATTAAGTGCAGGTATATCATTTCACCAATAATACACTTATTTAAAATAAAGAATGGCTGAGGCGCCTGGGTGGCTCAGTTGGTTAAGCATCCAACTCTTGATTTCGGGTCAGGTCATGATCTCACAGTTTGTGATTTGAGCCCGTGTTTGGGTTCATGCTGACAGCGCAGGGCCTGCTTGGGAGTCTCTATCTCCCCCCCTCCCTCTGCACCTCCCTGTTTCATGCTCTTTTTCTCTCTCTCAAAATGAAGAAAATGAATATTAAAAAAATAAAATAAAATAAAGAATGGGTATTTTTGCTTTGGATACATGAGGCTTCCCATGGATGTCAATCTCAAAACACATTTATAAAGGCACCAAAAGAAAAATATAGATAAACTAGACATCAACAAAGTTAAAAGTTTTTGTGCTTCAAAGGAACCATCAACAAAGTAAAAATATAACCCATAAGATGGGAAAATTTTTTTTTTTCAAATCATACATCTGGTAAGGGATTTGTATCAAGAATAAAGATCTCTTATGATATAATAATGAAATGACAAATATAATTCAATTAAAAAATACACAAAGGACCTGAACACACATTTCCTGAAGGAATATATATTTAAAAAGTTTTTAATGTTTTTCTAATTTATTAAACAACATTTATGAGTAGCCAAAACATATGAAGACAGATACTGAGTATCTACTAGATGTTAAGGAAAAGCAAATCAAATTCATATAAGATACCCACTCCATACCCATTAGATGGCTATACTCAAAAAGATAGATAATAGCAAATAGTGGTGAGGGTGTGGAGAAATTAAAACCTTTAAACACTGTTGGCAGGAATGTAAAATGGTATAGCTGCTTTGGAAAACAATCTGGCAGCTCCTCAAATGGTTAAACATAGAATTACCACATGCTCTAGCAATTCCATTCATATATATATATACACACACATACACACCCAAGAGAAATGAAAAAACGTTCATACAAAAACTTGTACACTGTGCTCACTTTGGTAGCACATGCTAGAAACCTTCTAACGATATGGAGAAGATGAGTACAAGGATAGCATGCAAACTCATGAAGTGGTCCATATTTAAAAAAAAAGAAAGAAAAACTTACATACTTATGAAGTAGAAACAACCTGAATATCTATCATCTAATGAATGGATAAATGTGTACGCGTGCGTGTGTGCGTGTGTATGAGAGAGAGATGGGATATTATTTACGAATAGAAAGAAATTAAGTGCTGATATATGTGACAACATGTTTGCACCTTGAAAACATCATGAAGTGAAAGAAGCCAGTCACAGAGGAACAAATACTGTATGATTCCATTTATATGGAATGCCCAGAAGAGGCAAATCCATTAAGACAAATAGCAGATTAGTGGTTACCTAGGATGGAGGGATTGAATAAAGGAAGTGACACCCAAAGGGTGTAGGGTTCCTTTCTAGGGCAGTAAAAACATTCTAAAATTGGCTGTGGTGATGAATGCACAACTCTGAATGTGCTAAAAGCCACTGAATTGTATACTTTATTTTAAAATATTTTTATATTTTACTTTTTGAAGTAATCTTTGCACCCAGCATGGGCTTGAATTTACGACCTCAAGATTTAGAGTTGCATGCTCTACTGACTGAGCCAGCCAGCACCCCTCAATTGTACTATTTGTTTTTTTTTTTTAATGTTTTTTATTTATTTCTGAGAGAGAGAAAGAGAGAGAGAGAGACAGCATGAGCAGGGGAGGGTCAGAGAGAAGGAGATACAGAATCTGAAATAGGCTCCAGGCTCTGAGCTAGCTGTCAGCAGAGAGCCCAATGCAGGGCTCAAATCCACGAACTGTGAGATCATGACCTGAGCCGAAGTTGGACGCTTAACCAACAGCCACCCAGGAGCCTCTATATATTTGTTTCTGAGAGACAGAGAGAGAGAGAGAGAGAGACAGAGAGAGAGAGAATCCTAAGCAGGCTCCATGCTGTGAGGAGAGAGCCCAATGTGGGGCACGAACTCACAAGCTATGAGATCATGACCTGAACTGAAAACCAAGAGTCAGATGCTTAACCCACTGAGCCACCCAGGGGCCCCTTAAGTGTTTACTCTAAATGGGTGAATTGTATGATAGGTGAGTTGAATGGACATTTATGCAGCATCTACTTACTTGACTAAAATTTAGCTGTCATGATCTTTATAACATACTAAAACATTTCACTATAAAAATAGTAACCAGACAAGGGAAACAATCAATAAAACTAATATGCAAATGACGGAATGGGAAAAGAGAGTTGCAAATGACATATCAGATAAAGGGCTAGTATCCAAAATCTATAAGAAACTCATCAAACTCCACATATGAAAAACAAATAATCCAGTGAAGAAATGGGCAGAAGACATGAATAGACACTTCTCCAAAGAGGACATTCAGATGGCCAACAGACACATCAAATGATGCTCAGCGTCCCTCCTCATCAGGGAACTACAAATCAAAACCACACTGAGATACCACCTCATGCCAGTCATGAACAAATCAGGAGACTCTAGATGCTGGAGAGGATGTGGAGAAACAGGCACCCTCCTACACTGCTGGTGGGAATGTAAGCTGGTGCAACCCCTCTGGAAAACAGTATGGAGGTTCTTCAACAGTAGAACTCCCCTATGACCCAGCAGTAGCACTGCTAGGAATTTACTCAAGGGATACAGAGGTGCTGATGCATAGGGGCACATGAACCCCAATGTTCATAGCCGCACTCTCAACAATAGCCAAAACATGGAAAGAGCCTAAGTGTCCATCAACTGGTGAATGGATCAAGAAGATGTGGTATATTTATACAATGGAATACTACATGGCAATGAGAAAGAATGAAATCTGGCCATTTGTAGCAATATGGATGGAACTAGAGGGTGTTATGCTGAGCGAAATAAGTCAGGCAGAGAAGGACAAATACCATATATTTGCATATATAGGTGGATTAGGAGGAAGTTAACGGAGAACCATGGGGGAGAAGAAGGGGGAAAATAGTTGGGGAGAGGGAGGGAGGCAAACCATGAGAGACTCTTGAATGCTCAGAACAACCTGAGGGCTGAGGGGGAGTGGAGGAGAGGTGATGGGGGGTGATGGGCATGGAGGACGGCACTTGTTGGGATGAGCACTGGGTGTTATATGGAAATCAACTTAACAATAAAGTATTTAAGGAAAAAAATATTAACCAGAAGCTATTGTAAATATTATTTTTTTACCTTATAGAATTTTTTTAAGCCATCTATAGAATTCTGATCACTTTTAGATTTTCTGTGATTAGTACTAGAAAATGTTGTTTTTTTTCCAGAAAGGAAAGCATGGTAGTAAATTGCCTAACATCATGATGAGAGTTTGAAGCACGAAGAAATCACATCAAGTTATTCATCCTTCTATGGTAATCAAGTAAAGCATTTTCCTCAACACTATAATTTATCATTTTGAGGCATAAATTGAGTATTCTTTGACATTTTCATTTATCTAAATCAGAGGTTGGCAAATTATGGCCTGAATACCAAATCCAAACTGCTGTGCTTGATGGCCTAAAAGATATGACTGGCTTTGATATTTTATTTTATTTATTTATTTTTATTTCTAGGAGAGAGAGAGAGACAGCGTGAGCAGGGGAGGGTCAGAGAGAGAGGGAGTCACAGACTCTGAAATAGGCTCCAGGCTCTGAGCTGGCAGACAGCACAGAGCCCGACGCGGGGCTCGAACCCACGAACCGCGAGATCATGACCTAAGCGAAAGTTGGATGCTTAACCGACTAAGCCACCCAGGCGCCCCTGGCTTTCATATTTTAAATGGTTAAAAAAAATGAAAAGACTTTTTAGAGAGAGACAGAGCATGAAAGGGGGAGGGGCAGAGAAAGGACCACAGACTCTAAAGCAGTCTCTAGTGTCTGAGCCATCAGCACAAAGCCTGACAAGGGGCTCTAACCCATAGACAGTAAGATTATGACCTGAGCTGAAGTCATTCGCTTAACCAACTGAGCCACACAGGTGCCCCGAAGATTATATAAAATTCAAATTCCAGTGTTGATACATGAAGTTCTACTGGAACACAGCCATGCTTGTTCATTTACCTATTGCCTATGGCTGCTTTTGTGCTCCAACAGCAAAGATGTCGACGTATGACAAATAACATATTTTCTGCCAAGCCTAAATTATTTACTATTTGGGATTTTATAGAAAAAGTTTGCTAATATCTTATGTAAATGAGAAAGGATTGAAAAAAGACATTGAACATTTAGCTAAATACTGAATTTCCTCACTCTGTTTGCCTGAGAACAAACTGGCTAGCTATTTAGGGAACTGAGTACCATATCGCTGCGTAGTCACACAAAAATCAACATTATAGACATGAAAGGTGCCTTAGTAGTCATCTATGAACTTGACTTTATTTTAAAATCAATATAACTTTTTTTCCCTTCTGATTTTAATTGTAATCAAGTTTATCATGGAGGTACTAACAATTATTTAATTCTCTAATAATAAGACTTTAAGATTTACATGTTTCCCTCTATTATCAGCAATGTATGTCCTTCTAAGTTCACATCTTTGAGCATTTGTCTAGTAGTGGAATAGATGGATACAGGTAACCACCTTTTAGTTTATTTGTAAAAGTGTTTCCATTAATACCTCTAGTAATTTGCACCACACATCAAAAGTCATTCACTAGGGTGCTAATCTCTCCACACCTTTGCCATCAGTAGCTATTATCAAATCATTAAAGCTTAAGCTTTGCCAATCTGGAAAAAAAAAAAATGTAACATTTGTATTGCTTTTTCTGTGAATTACCCATTCAAATGATCATTTTTTATTCTGGGCAAGTTATGTTTTTCTCATTGATTTGTAAGCAATATCTTCTTCTGTTCTTATAAGGATTTTTTTGTATTTTGTTTTTTTTAAACTAAGAATAGGTTTCAAAATTTTAGCATCTCTGAAAATAATATTTCTTTTAATCATCAACAAAATATCTTCATGTTAAGCTATCTCTTGTATACCTAAAATAACTCTACTTGATCATGTTATTTGTTCTTTTAATGCAATATCCTCAGCAACATCCTCATTCTTCCAGGTAAGCAGACTGAACCTCAGATAAGGAATCTTGTTTTTGAAACCTTTTTCATTATACCACACATCCTAGGATATCAGATCCTTACTCTTTTTTTTAATGTTTTATTTCTTTATTTTTGGGAGAGCACATGAGCAGGGGATGGGCAGAGAAAGAAAGGGAGCAGAGAATCCCAAGCTTTGATATGATAGGGCAGAGAGGTGCTTGATCTCACAAACCTGGATACCATGTCCTGAGCCGAAATCAAGAGTAAGATGCTTAACTGAGAGAGCCACCCAGGCACCCCTCAGACACTTACTCTTTGAGGGAGGTTCTAATAAACCACTTATAGCATATATATTATAATTAGCAAAAGGTTTCTAATGTTTTACTAAATTTTTTTCACACACTACTGTTAAAACTAGCTATGTAATAATGTCATTTGGTAAACTGATCTGCTTGAAAACTAATCTCTCACTTTTATGATTCAAAATATTTTTTAAGAGCAAGAGATCAAAATAAAAAAATTGATGGTAATTTGACAATATTAATCACATCCTTTGAAAGAGATATTAATATTATTGGTCATAAGAAGGGTAAAGTTATTCCAACAAATTTTCAACAATTTTTTTTTTATTTGTCTAATTTTGAGAAAGAGATGAGAAGAGCCAGAGAGAAAGGACAGAGAATCCCACACTGATAGTGTGGAGTGGGGCCTGATGTGGGGCCCGATCTTATAAACTGAGATCTGGACCTGAGCTGAAATCCAGAGTCCGATGGGTAACTGACTGAGCCACCCAGGTGCCCCTCCACAGAAAAATTACTTTTCCTACTCACCTTTTCCAGATCAAGTTCCTTCAAAAGAATACTTGCATTCTTATTCGCTTCTGCAGCCTGTTGGTCTTTAGCCTTCACAATTGTCTCAACGCATTGGTGACATTTTTTCAAGAGTTCCTACATTGGAAAATGGAATTATATAAATAGAGGAATATATAACATAAACAGGCCAAATAAAACTTGAGTTGATGAGCACATCGAAGTTCAGGGCTTAAAGCCCAAACAACTGAAAATTCATTGAGCCAAATATAAGCAATCTTTTAACTGTCGTCATTTATCAATCCTTCATGAGACAAAAAGGCACTATTTCTTAAAAAATTTGTATTCTTAGAAAACTTTCTAATCAGGCTAACAGTCTAGTAATAAACTTTAGCCATATTCACTGTAAATATAGTCTATAACAGTAAGGAATCCTCAAAATAATTTTTAAAAATTATATCCATTCTCCATTTGCAAACAGAGAGACTAAAGCACAGACAGATGAGGTGGTCAGTTTCATAGAGGACAAAAAGCATGTTGCTAACTGCACACTTTGGCATCTAATTCCACAAAGAATACAAATGTGTTTTGATAGTATAGTGAACCTACCTTATCTGTAATTGTTGCTATGTATCTCATGCATTCAATATCAGAAGGGAACTGATTGACTTCCTTCACCAAATATTGAACAACTTTTACATGACCCTGTGGGAAGTACAAGAAAAAAATGCACAGACGAATTCCTTCAAAATTTGCCCATATGCTTAAAAACTTAAGAGTAAAAAGTGTAATGATACTTCCAGATCGTTTACTAAACACTGAAATTATGAAAATAAAAACAACATGTCCAGGTATTTTTCCTAAATTTAACTTAGCATTTCTCACTGAAAAAGGAAAACCTTTTGTAGAAAACAAGTGCTTCCTAGAATAAGTGTATTAATAAAAATTGGCATTGTGAAATGAACCTTTATATAAAAGGGAAATAGGTCCTAAAACAGAGAGATGTTCTACATTGCAAAACAATGTTTTGGGTCCAAATTCTAAGTATCATATACTTCAATATAACCAAACTTACATAGTTTTCCTTTCTACCAAGTTCTAAAACATCTTCCACAATTAGTCTGATGGTGATAAAAATCAGAAAAGTCATTGCCTCTAGGGCAGGGAATTCACTGAGAATGTGCATGGCAGAACTTCCTAGGATTACAGAAGTATTTTATGAATTTATAGGGTGTGGGTTACCTAGGTGTATACATTTATCAAAACTCAGTAAACTATGCACCTCTGGTTTGCATACTTCACTATATGTAAACGATACCTCAATTAAAAGGAAAGGGCAAAAACTGAACAAAGAATTAAGTCTAGAAAATGTTTTGAGATTTTTAAAAAGATTTTATTTTTTAAGTAATCTCTACACCAAACATGGAACTCAAACATATAGCCCTAAATTCAAGACTCACAGGTTCCATTGACTGAGCCAGCCAGGCACCCCCAAGATTTTTTTTTAAGACCTAAAATTTACACCATTCTCATTCAATAGCTATTTAGGGATGCCTAAACACACATTAATGTGTCAGGCACTATGCTAAACAATGTGTATAAACAATGATAGTCATAAAGCTTGGTCTTCCTGGATCTTCCAGTCTAACTGGGGAGATAAGCATTAAAAAAGTAAATACATATTTGAATATATAATTACAAATTGGTATAAGGAAAACAATAGGGTACTATAAAAAGGAACAAGTGGACCTTTTCAGGTTGAGTGTTAGAGAAGGACTCTCTAAGTAGTGACATTTAAAATGGGAGCTGGGGCCAGTAGCAATGCTAGGAATTTACCCAAGGGATACAGAGGTGCTGATACATAGGACCACATGTACCCCAATGTTCATAGCAGCACTCTCAACAATAGCCAAAACATGGAAAGAGCCTAACTGTCCATCAACAGACGAATGGATCAAGAAGATGTGGTTTATCTATACGATGGAATACTACATGGCAATGAGAAACAATGAAATCTGGCCATGTGTAGCAACATGGATGGACCCTGAGCATGTTACGCTGAGCGAAATAAGTCAGGCAGAGAAAGACAAATACCATATGATTGCACGTATAGGAGGATTAGGAGGAACTTAACGGAGGACCAAGGGGGAGAAGAAGGGGGGAAATAGTGGGGGAGAGGGAGAGAGGCAAACCATGAAAGACTCTTGAATACAGAGAACTGAGGACTGATGGGTGTGGGGGGGGGGTGGGGGGAGATGTGCATGGAGGAGGGCACTTGTGGGGATGAGCACTGGGTGTTATATGGAAACCAACTTGACAATAAACTATTTGTAAAAAAATAAAAATAAATAAATAAATAAATAAAATAAAACGGGAGCTGGGGCACCAGGGTGGCTCAGTCAGTCAAGCTTCCAACTCTCAGGTGATGATCTCAGGGTTTGTGAGATCGAGCCCTGCAGTGGGCTTGTGCTAACAGCATAGAGCCTGCTTGAGATTGTTTCTCTCTCTCTGCCCTTCTCCCACTTTCACTCATGCATGTGTACTCTCTTTCAAAATACATAAATCAGCTTTGAAAAATAAAATAATAAAAAATAAAATAAAATAAAATAAAAAATAGGAGCTCAAAGATGAGCAGAAATGAGCCAGTGAAGAGCAATTGAGAGAAAACTCCTAGCAAAGGCCCTCTGGCAGTTAAAAAGATAGTGCATTTGAGGCCAGCCGCTGAAGTGTAGTGAGCAAAGGTGAAGGGTAGCATAAATGACTGGTTTGGGAAGGCAGGCATGAACCACATCCTGCAGGGCTTTGTAAGCCATGGTAAGTGGTTTCATACTTTATCAAAATTGTAGTGGGAAAGCTTTTAAAAATAGAGCAGACAAGCTACCCTTAACATATATACAAGGCATAGTAAGTTTCTATGAAAGAGACTACTCCTTTTTAGGTAGAGAAGACATTCATCTGCATACTTAATTCTCGTGTTTTACATACAAAATGACAAAACTAGTCGAGACGCCAAGGGCTTTAACAAAGTTCCTTATAGAGAACTACCACATAGCTCTTAGATTTGGCCACAAAGAGAGTGGAAAGATTAACAGTGATTCATGTATGGAAATACAGTCTATTCTCCAAGAGCAGTTTATTTTTCTCACATGGCTTCAACTGAGATTTAGTTAAAAATGATTACATGTTAGCTTTCTTCTCCCATATAAATTTACCTTGCGAAACGCTGACATAAGAGGTGTGATCTTCCGGTTATCTGCTGCATCCACATCGGCACCTGCTTGCACTAGCAACTGCACCACATCAAAGTGACCACCATTGGATGCCAGCCAAAGTGGTGTGTTTCCCTTCTTGTTTCGAACATCGATATGGGCTCCTCTATAAAACCAAAGAATGTTAGTATAGCTTGTTTCCTATGAGGAGACGGTGACTTTCTATTTCTCTATTTGTCTTTTATATTCTATAAAATAGCATGCAAAGAATCCATTCTTTAAAATGTCAAGAAAGTAAAACAATCTGACTGTAACGGTGCTGAAAAGTAAAAATGATCACAAAAACTTCTATATATAAACATAAAATGTACCCACCTATTAATCAGGAGCTCACAAAATTTGTAGTGACCTTTGTCTGCTGCTATTGTTAGAGCAGTATCTCTTGAGGAAGGCACAGGGGGGGCGTTGACATCTGCTCCTTTATCAAGGAGAACTCTTCCAACTTCTGCATATCCTCCAGAAGCAGCTTCCATCAAGGGGGTAAGACCAGTCTGTTTAAACCAAAAATTTATGCAAGTTAAGTAATGTAATTATTTTTAGCAGACTGAAACAACTGACTTATAAGTGGATTCTATTTCTGATTTTCTCTCACAAAAGAGCTAAGTAATATTCGGTCTTCAATTTCACGAAAAGCAAATGAAAATAGTTGAATAGAGTGAGCCATCTGGAATGAACTGACTTATACCACCGCATATAAAAAAACAATTTCATAACTTCTATACTGTTATAAATTTATACATGAGACAATAACTACTCTGTGCAATGAATACAGATAATGAAAAATGAATTAAATGAAAATTAAATAAGCCACATCATTGTTCAATGGGAAACTTTTGTTTAAAATATCTATCTGAAAATGTTAGTTTGCTAAATAACTCTGGATAAATTCTTTCAATCCTATTCAAACTTGGGAGAAATAGACTAAAACAGCACTTCTTAAATTTTATACATAGATGTCTTTTGCTCATTAGTCTCCAAAACATTTGCCAAGAGATATTTCCTACTGGTATGATTTCCAAAGTAATATGGGTTTCTCTAGGACATCTAATAGATAATTGGGACACACTGAATGCACATAATACAAAAAGATAAACTGGATAACAGGAAGAGCTCATTTTTCTTTGTGCTATGAAAAACTTGAGGAAAACTACACTCCCTAATTTAATAGATTAAAAATGTAAATGTTATATTAAATTTCAAGAAACATAACTAATGCAGTTCAGAGAGAAAATATGAGAATTTCATCCTAACCTTTTAAATTTGAAATGACTATAAGAGTTGACCATTCACTGTGTGATTATGATGAAGTCTACATAAGCTACACTTTTCTAGGGCTGTAAGTACCTAATAATTCTAAGCATAGAAATTTAAAAAATTAAAAACACTGATTTACCAACTCCTTTCTAAATGCCAGACACGCATGAAATTGTCAGAATGTGTATGATCAGATTAGATTTTAGCTCTCCTAATTTTATAATCTATGCAGTAATTTTTTGATTGGTTTTTTTTATCAACGGTAGGCACATGCCTCATTAAAGTAGTTCC
Source organism: Hyaena hyaena (assembly GCF_003009895.1). Taxonomy (NCBI): domain Eukaryota; kingdom Metazoa; phylum Chordata; class Mammalia; order Carnivora; family Hyaenidae; genus Hyaena; species Hyaena hyaena. The sequence continues at coordinate 1,375,428 of NW_024081061.1, read as the reverse complement.
TTAAAATCTACACTAAAGGACTCTATGGGGCACGTGGCTGGCTTAGTTGGTAGAATATACAACTTTTGATCTCAGGGTTGTGGGTTTTAGCCTAATGTTGGGTGTTGAACTTACCTTTAAAAAAAGGAACTCTACAAAATACTCTTACTACAAAAATATCTTATTACATTTAAAAGTTGCAAACTGGAGGATTCACAGAGAGCTATTCAAGGCTGAGGTTGGAAAATATGCTGATTCTACTTTATTTTCCTTAATAAAAGTCATGAATGATAAGAATGTGTCACTCACCACTCACTATATGTAGCACAGTTCCCTGGTGCTGCCATGGGATGTCAGTTTTAACTTACAACAATTTAAAACAGCACATTCAATTTGAGTTGAGATGCTATGCTATTTTTTGACAAGTTATAAAATGCTTACCTTTGCCCTATGTTCAACATTGGCTTTTCGGTCCAGAAGCAAACTCACGACTTCTGCTCGGCCTTGAAAACAGGCCAAAGTGAGAGCCGTGTTCCGATTGGTCTCTATTTGGGCATTAATGTCTGAACCCATATCAAGCAGCAGTTTCACTGCAGGAACGTGTCCATTCATGGCAGCCAACATCAGGGGAGAAATACCTAGTTTACTCCCAGTCCTAAAGGGAGAAATGTGCTTAGAAAAGTAAGGTAATATGTTGCCTATTGCTTTTTAGAAAGCATAGAGAATAAAAAAGATGAAAATTATTCAGTAAAATGAAAGATTTCTAACACCAATGTAAATTTTATTTGTATAGACTACTAGTTAGGAATACAAAAATCTCACTATTACTTATTTATACATTCTTATTTTTTATTGTTTATTTATTTTGAGGGAGAGTGAGAGCATGGGAAGAGCAGAAAGAGAGAAAGAGAGAGAGAGAAAATCACAAGCAGGTTCCATGCTATCAGCATAGAATCCAATGCAGGGCTCAAACTCATGAATCGTGAGATCATGACCTGAGCTGAGATCAAGCGTCAGAGGCTTAACTGACTGAACCACCCAAGCACCCTGGAAAATCTCACAATTTAAAACATAATTCCTATTTAGAGGCTATAAACTTCCAATAACACATAACGAAGTAGTTTCCAAGATAAGACCTCTTTAAAAATAGCCATGTTAGCACTCTGAAATAAGCTGTGCTGTGATTACTTATAAGCACATTATAGGAATAATTGTTGGTCTTGTAATTTTAGTACTATCTTTAAAAAATTTTTAACTTTTAGTTAGAGTTGACTTTAATACTTTCTTAATTAAAAATTATATCTGTCCAGATATATAGAGGAAGACATTTAACCCCTGGGTAGTAATGTACTAATAATGAATAATAAAATGAAGATAGATACCTTGAATTAATCTCTGCCCCAGCATTAAGCAGAATCTTAATGATATTAACATATCCTCCAGATGCAGCTAGACTCAATGGTGTATAATCAGACACATTCCTGTGTTCTTTATTTGCGCCTCGAGCCAGCAGCAAGTCTACAACCTACACAGTAAAATATAAACACAAAAATTCAGTTAAAAACAAGAGTTCAACTTATAATGAAGGAAGCACAGAGAAATGGAACCTGTTAACTTCCTTGTCTGGATATCTGCCATTTTAATTATGCCCTAATATTCAACTATCAGCAATTACAACTAGATAACTGGATTAAATTCTATATCAAGGAATTTGGAGCTTTGAGCTTATAGATAAGAATGTACTAATAGCAGGGGACTTTAATACTCCACTAACAGCAATGGATAGGTCAACCAGACAGAAAATCACTAAAGAAATAATGGACTTGAAAGACACATTGGACCAGATGGATCTGACGGATATATTTAGAACTTTACATCCTGAGGCCAGGGAATTCACTTTCTTCTCAAGTGCGCATGGCACATTCTCCAAGATAGATCACATACTGGGACATAAACCAGCCCTCAATAAATATAAAAGAATTGAGATCATACCATGCATACTGTCAGATCATAATGCTTTGAAACTTGAAATCAATTACAGGAAGAAGTCTGGAAAACCTCCAAAAACATAGAAGTTAAAGAACACCCTACTAAAGAATGAATGGGCCAATCAGGCAATTAGAGTTGAAATTAAAAAATATATGGAAACAAATGAAAATGAAAACACAACAATTCAAAATCTATGGGATGCGGCAAAGGCAGTCTTAAGAGGAAAGTACACTGCTCTCCAGGCCCATCTCAAGAGATTAGAAAAAGCACAAGTCCAAAATCTAACAGCTCACCTAAAGGAACTAGAGGCAGAGCAATAAGAACGCCCTAAACCCAGTGGAAGAAGAGAAATAGTAAAAATTAGAGCAGAAATAAACAACATAGAGACCAAAGAAACAATTGAACAGATCAATGAAACCAAGAGTTATTCAAAAATAAACAAAATTGACAAGCCTCTAGCCAGACTTATCAAAAAAAAAAGAGAGAGCACCCAAATAGACAAAATTATGAATGAAAATGGACTTATTACAACCAACCCCTCAGAAATACAAGCAATTATCAGGGAATACTATGAAAAATTATATGCCAACAAATT
>NW_024081061.1:1345651-1370353 GCF_003009895.1 Hyaena hyaena | reverse complement strand
GAACAAGGGGGAGAAGAAGGGGGGAAATGGTGGGGGAAAGGGAGAGAGGCAAACCATGAGAGACTCTTGAATGCTGACAAAAACTGAGGACTGATGGATGTGGGGGGGAGGGGGGGATGGGCATGGAGGAGGGCATTTGGGGGGATGAGCACTGGGTGTTATGTGGAAACTAATTTGACAATAAACTAAGAAAAAAAAGGAATTTGGAGCTTTGAAATCCCAATTATATTAAAATAATAAGATGATATTCTTTTTTTTCAATTTTTAAAAAATGTTTTATTTATTTTTGAGAGAGAGAGAGAGAGAGACAGTATGAGCAGGGGAGGGTCAGAGAGAGAGGGATACACAGAATCTGAAGCAGGCTCTAGGCTCTGAGCTAGCTGTCAGCACAGAGCCGACACGGGGCTCAAACCCATGAGTCGTGAGATCATGACCTTAGCCGAAGTTAGACGCTTAACCGACTGAGCCACCCAGGCGCCCTAGATGGTACTCTTTCTTTTTTATTTCCAAAATGTTACTCTTTGTATTTATCAATTATTGAGTGATGAAGTTGCATATGTGTTAGGGTTATGGTTCATTCAGCCCCCAGTATATGCAAGGATTAAGAAAAATTTTTTGTCTAAAGGGCAAGAAATAGATTCCATAAAAAGTGATTCACTACTCCCATTAAATTTATATCTGGAACATGTCAAAACACATGCAAGTTTTATTCATGTAGTTAAATTGCTTAGTATAGCATATTTAAAATATGAGTATAAAGTGAAAATTAACATTAACACACCTCCTGACGTCCACCAGAACATGCTAATGAAAGTGGAGTATCCTTAGTTCGTTCAGATTGTGCTTCTATATCACCACCTTTATCCAGAAGGATTTCAACAACTCCAACATGCCCTGCTGTTGCCGCCAGGATCAGTGGTGTGAAACCTAAAGGAGAAATAAAAATCTCAAATTTCTGTTTTTTACTTATCGAGCCATTGTTTTCAATTTTCTATTAAAAATTTTTTTTTAAGTTTATTACACCTGATAAAAAGGAAATGCTAACTCAAACAAAACTACTTAGGTTTGTACTCCTAATGAGCTCTGCATGTTCCATTTTTGGATTAAGGCAATCACAACTTGCTGTATTTCACTCATGTTATAGTCTTAATTTAAAAATTTATGGAGAATAATTTGCCTCTGTAAATGAACACATCTGGATATTCCCAATTGAAATATGTTTATCCATCTTTTATTTATTTTCAGAGAGAGAGAGAGTGCGAGCGCGCGAGCAAGTGGGGGAGGGGCAGCAGGGGGGTGGGGGAGAATCCCAAGCAGGTTTCACACTGTCAGCACAGAGCCCGATGCAGGAACTGAGCCCATGAAAAATGAGATCATGATCTGAGGTGAAATCAAGAGTCAGAGGCTTTAAGTGACTGAGCCATCCAGGCACCCCTGCTTATTCATCTTGTCACTGAGATACTCTAGGAACTACTTATTATCAAAAAATAATTGTTTTCGGGGCATCTGGTTGGCTCAATCAGCTGAGTCTCCAACTTTGGCTCAGGTGGTGTTCTCAAGGTTCATGAGTTCAGACCCCATATCAGGCTCACTAATATTATCACAGAGCTCACTTCAGATCCTCTTTTTCTCTGTCCCTCCCCTGCTTGCTCTTGCTCTCTCTCTCAAAAATAATAAACATTAAAAAAATAAAAACTGTGTTCTAAACAACATACACGCAAGGAAAAAAAATGTTTTCTAAAACAACGTATACACAAGAAAAAACTCTCAGGCTTTACTTCTGACTGACGTGTCTTACCTTTTTTGTCTCTGTGCTCAATTTTAGCATCTCGTGCAATGAGTACAGACACAAGTTCTTCGTGACCACCTGCACAAGCTAATGTCAATGCTGTGTCATGATTACTCTCAGTCTAAAAGGAAAAAAGTTTGGTTTTTGTTTACAACATGGTTATCAATTAAAGAGCAATTAATACTGATTTTCACAATGAATGTACAATAATTTTCCTTTCCAAACAAAGCAAATTGCAAAATATGTTTAAATAAAGCAATCGACTCACATGTGCGTCAATGTCAACTGAAGGATACACAGGGGGCATAGACTGGGAAGCCACGTTGCTTGGAGACTGTGAACAGGGTTCAGGTGTAAGACATTCTGTGGTCTGAGAGGAACTGTTTGAACCAGTGGGCACTCTGCTACTCACAGCTGAAAAATAATATTCACATTGCTGAATGCTACTTAAAAGAGTGAAGTCATTTGTATACAGAAAAACATGAAAAACAGAAAATTTTATAGCAGGAATATAATGCAGTAATAAAATCACAAGCTTTGGAGTCAGATGGGCCTATGTTTAAATCCCAGTTGCAACACTTCCTAGTCTTGGGGAAATAATTTAACCTCACAAAATCTCAATTTTCCTCATATGTAAAATAAGGATGATAATACTAGTACCTGCTTTGAAATATTGTTGGAAACACCACTTGAGATGATGCAAGTAAAATACTTATTAGCATGGTGCCCATTATTTAGTGCATATAGAACAAATGGTAGCCTTTTATGTTGTCTAATAGGGAAAAAGTAGTTCCCAATAAAAAAGAAATTTTGTATCCTAGTTGGTAAAAGGTAATTAGATAAAAACATCCTGAAGACAATGCAAAAAAAGAAAAAAAAAAAAGGTGGGGAGAGAACACGTTATTTCTCACATAAATAGCATAAAGTATGTGTTTTTAAAATTCAGTATTTACTTTTAAAATTTGCTAAAATGCACCAATATCTGAAAATAAAACTGTTTTTTAAATTAACACTGGAACTTTTATTAGAGATTTCAGTCTGGTGTTTGAAAACTGAGTTAACAGACATTATATCTTTATGTCTCTGCATATTTCTTATGTTTCGTATGAGACAGAGTTTGGCCCACAGAGGGAGAAATGGGACCTATCTCAGTGGAGTATTATGAGCTGTCTGCTAGGTAAGGAACAAAAAGCATTTAAAACACACAGTATTTGGCCTATGTTAAGTGCTCAATAAATGTAAGTATCAGATATTTTATAGGACTGCCAGTACTATTGTTCACTGTATTGAAAAATATAAACATTACTACTCATTCAAGAAAAAACTCAGAAAAAAAATATAGCCATTAATAATACAAAAAAAAAAGACAAAGCTTCGGTGATGGCAATAACCTTCTCTTACCTAGACTAAAAGTCAAAAACAAAGTTCTCAACAGAAAATGTAAGCATTTTAAGCCATGGAGAACATTTAGTCACTAGAATTTTGATGACTGGATCCTAATCAAGGATACCATTCACAAGTATAAATGACTAAGTTTAGTATACTACTTCCTTAAATAACTTTGCAAATTTAACATGTTCAGATATTTTTCTACATGCGCTGTCCCACTCTCCTCCCCACCAATATATATAAAATCATCTGGGCCATATAAATTTCTATAGCTTCTATCATGGTTATAAATAGGAGTAATTATTATATATTTTTGTTTCACCTATAAGAACACGCACAATGGAAACAAAGTTTAAAAAATTTGTGTCATCAATGCATTAAAAGCAGACAGTATTTTGTTATACCTTCTAAAAATAGCGGAAATGTTTGAAAAATAGTTCTAGAAAATAAGACAGTAAAGAATGATATGTAGCTTTTCTGTAATAAAAAGTTTTTAGCAGTGGTCTTATAATTATTAACAAATGCCTTACTACTTTTAAAAATCATTATTAATGTTTACCTATGGTATCTTTTTGTTATTACAAAAAGATACTTAAATTTTTAAGATAACTAATTAGAGCACTATGCCAGATATGATACAAAAAAGACTTCTTCACAGAGATGGTTTTTAAAAATTATGTTTGTGCATTTAACAGCTGTTACCAAAAATGTGTTGTTATATCAACTAATGTACAATTTTGTACAACATTATCCTAGAAACAGTTTTTCCTCCTTGCAATAATGACAATCAGAAACATTCCACAAAAGTGACTTTATAGGTTTAATTACATATGAAAAGTAATAAAGACTAGAAAGTAGCAAGATTTAAAAGGTACATGTGGAATAAAGGTTTTATTAACATAAAATTATACCAGGACTATTACATTTTCATAAGTCCTAAAACATTTCCTACCTCTGAATGAAATGTCTCTGAAAATGACTAATACAGATTACTAACAAGAAAGTCACTATATAATTCAAATTAAATTTATGCACTATCCTAAAACAGGGTAATAGAAGAACTAACTTCAATATTCTTAATTCTTTATGAAATTTAAGATGGTTTTGTAGGCAATATGGAAGATAGTAATAAACATGACTATATAAAAATCTCAGCTACTAGGGATATATAAACTATTCTGTGAGAGTCTAAAAAAATTAAATTACCATAATCTGTTATATATAAAAGTAACTTTTTAAAATAAAATACAAATATCTATAAATAAAATATTAACATTAGAAAAAATTATTTAAAGATATTTTATTGCAATATCTAAAAAATAAGATTTCCTAATTACCTTTTTAATCTTAAGCTTATACTACAAGATGACTTAAAGCAAAATACTTCTGAACCAGAATTTGTTTTAAGAGAACCTATTAAGGTGCCAACACCACTAACAATGTGCTAGTCACCAAACTGTATTAAACCTTACATATATATCAAATCTTAATATAAAAATAAGGGAAAATGTTCATTTTTTTTTAGAAGTCTAAGGAAATAACAAATATCTTTAAGATAAATCCAGAACTACAAGATGAAAGATGCATGCATATTACACTTAACATTTTTTTTAAACAAGGCTGAACTGAGTTTGAATCTTGGCACCTACTAGTAACTTAATATCCTTAAGCCTCAGGTTTTCAACAGAAAAACAGAAGTGGGAAAAGGACCTATTTCATAAGGTTATTATAAATAGCAATGAGATAATATATATAAACTATTAAGCACAGAGCTTAGTACATGGTAAGTACTCAAGAAATTTAAATTGGTACTAGTTGACTTTTAATTGATCTTCTTTATATATTAATAACAAAATTTTTACTAGATGTTTCTAGAAATGCTCAATGGTTAAAGCCATTTTGAATTTCATCAGATTTCCAAATCTTAGTTCTATACATTTGAACTGAGAATCACTTATTGTTATGATGACTTCTAAAAGCCCAACACTTACTTTTATAAGGAAAGGACCTGAAGAACCATGCTTCCAATCAAGAGTTTACACACATTCTGTCTGGGACTACATCAAGTATGACACATATAAGGCTATACTCTAAAATACTAAGTCAGCTAATCAAGTCACCATCTTACTAAATTATTTATCTAACCAACTCATTTACATGAAAATATTTTGCCACAATAGCAATAAAGAAAAAAATACTCCTATAGTTAAAGAGTGAAATTTATTGTTATTATATAATAGATATTCTCTAAAGTATAACTGTAAGATATACAGTATTCTCTCCTTTATTAAATACAAGGGATGAGAACTAGATTTAATTTGGGTAAAATTAATTACATCTTTGGCCTGATCTATAATCATACTGATATATTAATATATCATGCAACTGTAGAATTAGGTATTCACTTAAGCTATCCTTGCCGATTTTCTTTCACCTTCAATAAAGAACATTAAAAGAAATTTGGACTTAAAAAAAAATAACATTTTTTAACTTTAAGGGAGATAGTTTGTCATCCTGAGCAAAGAAAATGTAATTATTGCTATATATCTTAAAACAGATAACCTTCATAAAAATGGAGAATTTTTATATGAATATAACTTTTGTATTTATTGGCTGATTTATATGTGAAAGCTTGTTAATAAAAGAATTGTACAAAATGATAGGCCAACTATCACTAGACTAATGTCTAACAGAAATTAAATTTTTCTTAGTTTATATTAACATATATAATTAAAAGGATGTTTCTAAACAAATATTTTGAACTTTATAAAAGAACATTAACAAATAGTTCAATGAAATAAAATTTCAGCTCCCGTACAAGAACCACCCATAAATACTACACAAAGTTAATATATCCAAGTTCCTTTTAGAGCTGTTTCTATATTATTTAAAAAAAAAAAAAAAAAAGGACAGGTTCTAAGTTACAACAAACTAGATTGAGGAGTAATGTAGAGCAATTTTTGTAACTGCAAACTGACTGTGTAATTACAAACATTATAATGCTACTTATAGAATCCTAAGTCTTAAAGATGTTATTCTCATGATTGGTTTCACTATTATTATTCATAATTGTACTTGACACTCAAATATCTGCTTATATTAGATTAGAAATTAGAACTATAAATGAACTCTTATAGTTCTAAGAGTTTATTCATAATTTATAACAATGCTCCATGCTAATGATACAAAGTTAATTTGAGTTAAGTGGCTGTTGGCTGAAGATATAAAAGCCCAAATTAATGAATTAAAACCCTCCCCAGCATTTTTATTCTCTTTCTGGGAAACTAAGATATTCCTCTTCTGCACAGTGATACTAAATATGTATCAGAGGAAACTTATTGGCAGTATCACAATTCTATAACCATTGCAAGTCATATACAAGCCCAATATAATTCCTGATTTAAGTAAGCTTATTCCACATTATTAAGATTCAGTAAAGATTAGGAAGGCTAAAAGCTCACAAAAGAAGAAAGGAAACTGGGATAGCATAATTGGGATGGGAAGAGGGGAGGAGAATATGACAAGAGGAAACAGACAACAGTAAGGAAAAAAATGTTGCAATCAAGAGACAGAGGACTGGCCTGCCTTTGAATATCACTCCAGCTACATCTTAGTTCTTGGTCTTCATCCACTGTCAACAGCCATTCTGGCTGCATTTCTGAACTGGGCTCTCATGGAGGTGATACATTCACCAGCCATCTTTAGGAAGGTAAATGATTAATTGCACTGTTTTCCCACTGCTGCAAGGACAATGAAAGGGAAAGTAAACTTGTGCACCTCATTTCAAATCTAGATGTAATTTTCCACACAACAATAAACAGAAACATATATTTTAAGGTTATCAGGCCTTTTTTTTCTTTTCCTGTGTGTATGTGTGGTGTCTCTGTCTGTGTGCCTTCATCAAGATAATAAATATGAAAATCCCAATCTCCAAATCATTATCCAGTTGATGATAACTTCAGGGTCATTTGAATCTTCTGACCACAAATACAAGAACATGGAATTCATAGTTTTTTCTGAACATCCCTTTAATTAGAAATTTTAAAGTGATCTAATATAATTATAAACAAAGAAAAAGCCATGTAATTTAGAATTACAATTTCCACATATGAAAATCAATAGCACGAAAATTTAATGTGTACTCTCATGTGAATTATCTCTAAAGCCTACAAAGAAATTCAACTTAGAGATCTCCTACCCAAGATACAACACAGGGTTTGTTTTTGTTTGTTTGTTTTAAAGTAATCTCTACACCCAACGTGGGGTTTAAGCTTAAAACCTGGACAGCAAGAGCTGCATGCTCTACCAACTGAGTCACCCAGGTGCCCCCACAGGGCGGTTTTGATACCAAAGTTCTAAAATAAAAGATCATGGCAATTTTATTTCTTTGCCCTTGCAAATAACAAAAAAGTAGAGGGGGAAACATACTTTTATGTGTTAGTGCTGTCTAGCTTAGTTAAATTCACTTCCAAAACACCTCCAGGAATCAGTAATTTTACAAAGATAGATCTAAAATGGAAAAGTGCCAGGTTGGTGTTTTTGGAGGGTTGTGTAAAGAAGTTGAGCACACAGTTAATGAGAAATTATTACAGATATATTTCTTAACCCACCTGCTATCAGGTCATCAAGAGTGTCGGTAAGCGTCTGGGCTGGAGTTGCAACCATTAGTCCATCTGGTTCTTGAACTAACAGCCCCTGATCATGTCCAGTAATAGCAATCTGAGGCTGTCCTATAAGCTGATGATTACCTGATACTTTCTGAAGTTCAAGAGAACTTGTCCCATTAGAACCTAAGTCACCGGAAAAGTTACACTGTGGAGATGATAAAGGCTGGACTGGGACAAAATCAATTTGTGCTGCCGATGGTGGAGACTGGTGCTCATCATCAACATCGTTATCTTTAAATAAGAGTGTGTCAACCTGAGGTAACTCTGCAAAGTGATCCTCTGGGAGACTACCATCTCCTTCCCCTTCTGGGAAGACTCCTCTATGAGAGCACTGCTGCTGTGGAGATACTGTGTCTTTCTGACCTTTGGTTTCCAAGTATTCTTTGGTAAATTGCTGCTGTGTTTTCATCTGCAACTGCCTTTCCACTTTCTGCAGTTCCTTCAGTATTTTCTTCTTCTTCTGGACTTGCTCTTCTCTGTTCTTTTTAAGTTCTTCTATCTTATCTTTGTTCAGAGGTTCACCTTGAATTAACTCCAGTGACTTAAGCTGTGCTTTTTCAATAGCACTAATTCTTTGTCCCAGTTCATTCAGCTTGCCTTCAGTCTCCTCTACTATGCACTCCAAAGGCTGGTATGGGTGAAAAGGTGGCAGTACGTCCTGATCTGCTACCTGCAGGGAACTGGACTTCTGCTTGGATGTACCTAAGCACATGAAAAATGTTTGAAAAAGTGCCATGCTAAAAAAAAAAAAAAAAAAAAAAAAAAAAAAAAAAAAAAAAAAAAAAAGGCAGCTCCCCCTCCCACACACACGGACCGCCCTCCCCAAACCCTCATAACTAATGTTGTAGAATGAATGTTCAAAGATTCACACTGGTGGGAGGCAGATTAAATACAACACTCCTCTATTTCACATAGCATACAGTGGGATGTTGCCAATTCAAAAAATGTGAATTTTTTAATTAAAAAATTGAATCGTTAGGATAGGAAGATTATGGAAATTAAGACGGGGCAGGGAGAAAGGAAATCAAAGAGGAAAGAATCTCAGAATTTTGCTTATTAGACTGGACTTTTAAAGAACATCAAATCTAAAATAGTGTGAAAATAGTGTTGAGGATATCATTAGTGTTCGCTTAACTTTTCAATTGTTTCTTCGTAATATTAACTGTGCAAATAAAGGCTACTCCAGGAAACTGTAACTTGTAAATCAAAGAAGTGAAAAGTATTTTTCAAGTGGCCAAAACCTTTGTCTCGTTATATTAAAATATAATGTGAAATCAGTTTTTTCACGATCTATCCTTCTAACTTTTTCCATTAATAAGTCTTTAGCATTTCTTTACCTGAAAACTATATTAAATGTAAATCACAAAGGACAATTATTCTGAGTTTAAATAAACTCTTCACGTAAGAGTCTATGAGAGAAACAATGAGTGTTACCTAGGAGAAATCAGGCTTCTCGAACAGGATTTCTCATATTGACAATGAATGATAAAAATGAAGTAAATGTATGTTATTTCAAGAATTTGGATTGCACTTAAGTTACTCCCCTCATCACAAAATAATTATCAATATTAATAATCCTAACATTGAGACGTTAAATGGAAAAAAATATACAGTAAAAATATACAGTAAAAAAAATATAACAAACTCAAAGATTACTCTTTCTCTGTAGGGAGAATTGGACTATTGAGCAATAAAAAGGAACAAACTACTGACACATTCTATAAGAGGGATGAACCTTGAAAACACTACACTAAGGAAAAGAAGACAGTCACAAAAGATCACAATTCCATTTATATTAAATCTATAAAGAAAAGGCAAATCTAGAAAGACAGAAAGGAAAGTAGTGGTTGCTTGGGGTTATAGTAATGAGAAAGAAGACTGATTACAAACTGGCGTGAAAGATCTCAGAGTGATAGAGATTAAAACTAGATAGTGGTGATGGTTACATAATTCTGTAAATTTACTAAAACTCACTGCACTGTACACTTAAAATGAAGGACATTTAAGGTATGTAAATTAAACAATAGAGCTGTTTTTTAAAAAGATCTGGGTAAAAAATAGTTGTTTACTATTTTTTTTAGTTGTTTACTATTTTGAATTGCAGTCAACATTTATGAATAACGTAAGTAACTTAAAGATTCTTAAAAATAAGATTATCAGTGTATTCACAGTGATTCTAAGGTCCAAAGGAAAAAGTCATCACCCATTTGATGTTAAAACACTCTGAATTACAAGAGGGTAATGAAACCACTAGAGGGAAAAAAAAAAAAATCAGAGCCTCAGCTGTTTTATTTCTTCTTCTTTTCTTCTTCTTTTTTTCTGGAATCAGAGATCTCAAAACTGCATGTACCTCAAACATCTGCAACATGTTATTAATGAAAAAGTCTAACAGTTTTCCCCCTAGATGTTGACTTTAACAGGGTCAGGATACCACAGTTCCAAAATTATTGCAATCACTTTAAGAGAATTATTCTTTGAAAGCAACCCTCGGCAAAATGTATTGCTCATATTCAATTTTATATCTGAGCTAAGTGATGAGTAAAGACTTTAATCTTCCTGAACAAACGCTGTTATAACTTTAATAACTACTGTAAGGTCTTACAGGAATTCATCGTTTGGTTTATTTGTTCCAAGTACCTAGTAACAATCAGCAGGCAAGAAAAAGGAGATTTACTTCACAAACAGCAATGTAGACATCTGATATTCCAGTAAAGAAGTTTTCAATCATGTGATAAATGCAGTAACATCACCAGAGTCAATTTAGTACCTCTGCCAACAATGAATGTTCCTTTAAGTGTTCATTAATTTTATTTAGAACACGCTAGTATACTTACTAACAGGAATAAGCTCTATCTTTTTTTTTTTTTAAGTTTATTCATTTATTTTTGAGAGAGAGAGAGAGAGAGAGAGAGAGACCGTGTGAACAGGGGAGAGGGAGAGAGAGAATCCCAAGTAGATTTCTTGCTGTCGGCACAAGGCCCAAAGCTGGGCTCAAATTCATGAAACTATGAGATCATGGCCTGAGCTAAAACTGAGAGTCAGACACTTAACAGACCGGGCCACCCAGGCACCCCAAGCCTTATCTTGTTAACAAATAAAATGCAAGAAGCTTAGAGTACAGATTACTAAAAGTAACTTATTTAACTGAATATAAAGACTATAAGCCTAGGGCAGATGTAGCAGGAAGAACATGATGGTGAAAATAATGGACAAAAAGCAGTTCTTCCCAAAATAGGTAATGGCTGAGGATCTGTAATCATGGAGTTAGTGAAAGTGCATAGCTGCACATTAAAGCACTAATACAAGCTATAAATCAAGAATAAAACAAGTTGGTGAAACACAAATAATGTCACCTAATTATTCCTAGAAGTTAAAGCAACACCTTCTATATTTGGGATAAATAGAGAATGTGACAAGCGTACTTCTGGTACCAAAATTTTTAGTAGGTAGAAAAGCAGTTGTGTTAAAACACCAGAGAATAAGAGTTCCACCTTTTTGAAACATCTCCCACTGTCAGATACAAATACATTAAATCTATTCACTGGTAGCAGTGAGAGACATCATAAAGTACTGTTTAGGAATATAGGTAAAGCCAACATCTAACTCTGTGGTCTGGCATTTATCCTACTTCCTCAGCTTTCCCTTTTCTACCATTAAGAAAACTAAGAGTTTATAATAGGAAACCATGATACAGAGACAGTTTCGAACATAGCCTTTCTTTCAGGTGCAGTAAGGAATGAGGTACACATATACTTGCCAAAAATTCAGTTTACTATTGAAATGAGTTTAATTCTATCAATTATTTTTGTGTATAAAGTAGTATAGTGTGCAATAAAAAAATGGCCAAAGGGAAAATTACAGGACATACTGATGGGTCTGGATTTGGCTTCATATTTCCTTATTTGATTTTGTCCAAGGAAACTTAAGCACTGTTCCACAATTCCCTTGCTTTCTTACATTACTACACAGCATTTTACTAGAATAATTTTTAAATGGCACTCCCAACTGGGTATTAAATGGAAAAAAAAAAAGACTGATGAAGTACAGTTTAAAATAACATAGTACATCAAGTATAGTAGAGTATATATTATCTAATGGAATTAGTATTTAGATACAGATGTATATTGTATTCTGAGTTTCAATACAAAATATTTCCTGTTATGGTCCCAGTCAAAATGTGTCAAAAATGAAAGCCACTGGCCTAGAAAAGACGCATTTTGCCTTATGCCTAAATTTCTATCTCGAAATTTCCCAAAGTAACAGGGCATACTATACATCTTTAACACAGTAAGGATAGCCAAACATGTCCAAAGATAGAGCATCTGAGTAACATCTTAAAAGATTAATTCAACCTTCTGACTTTTACTCTAAACAGTTATATGTTAAAGACATTAAATTTGGACATATGCAAATCCACATAAGCATAATTACATGGAAATCTGAACTAGAGAACATTAGTAGTAAAATTTCCAGAGGAACACTCAATTTCATTCACTGTACATACAATTTCTATACAATTTTACTGATTTGATATAAAAAGAACATTTCACTTTACCTACTCCAATAAACAATTACGGGATATAAAGCAGCAGTTAATTTCTTAGTTTATATTCAAATTTGTTTTAGAGCTTTTCTGAACCATTTTAGAATATTACTTCTTAGTTTTTTGCACATTCTCTTTAATTAAATGTCTCTCTTCTTAAAATAAATTCTTAATAATTTTCTATTGTCTTCAGAATAATCTAAATTCTTAGCCTCACACCATTAATTTATTCAACAAGCAAGGCATAGAGGGCCATAGAAAGATAAGCAACATAAACCCTGCCCTTGAGGAGCTTACAGACTAAAGGGGGAGATAAAGATGCACAAATCCAAATGTACGAATTGAGTCAAGGGTTGAAAGGCATGGAAATGGGATGGAAAGTACATAATATGGGAACCCTTATGCATTACTATTGGGAGTGTAAACTTCTATAGCCATTCCAGAGAGCAAATTTGTGGCTCTTTGTCAGATAAACATTATGGGTTCCTCAGACAGGTAATTCTGCTCCTGACTGTATCTGAAAGAAATGCTGACACAGATGCATAAGAGTATGACTTTCATCACAGCACTGTCTGTGGTGGTAGGGAATGAGAGGCAATTTGGATACCCATCATTGGAAAAGGAGAAGTAAAAAAAGGAAGATATACAGGGTGAATGAAACACTGTGCTGCCAGTAGAAATAATCTAGAAGTAGACATATGGATAGATCTTTAAAAACAGTGTTGAGCGAAAAAAGTAAAAAACAAAACATGACCTATAGCATGATACTATTCATGTAAATTTAAAATGCACACAAAGTAGTAAGCATTTTATAATAACTTGTAAGAACAAAAGAACTCATATCAAACGCAGTAGAATGACTACCTACAAGGGAAGTAAGGAAATGGGAAGACGGAGAAAAGAGAATAAATAAAACCAAAGAGGAACCATGACAGTAAAACAGCAGGAATGGAGTATGATTAACCCAACCTTCTTTCTACACTTAAAGTCTAAGGGGAAGGGAAGGGGCAGGAGTGACCAGAGTCTGAAGGAAGATCCCGTAAAGTGGTGTTGGACTCCAGAGAAAAGAAATTACTCCTCAAGAGGGCTTGAGGTACACACAAAAGATGTGTTTTGTTTACCCTGACATCATTTTAATGTTTTGCGATGAACTGGTTATAAGTTGTATAACCTGCAGAAGATAATCATAAGTCCTATCTTCTAGAATCCCTGGAGAACCAGTTACAACAAATAAGTTAGATGCAAAGGCGGCTGTAATTAACAAATCTATTTACAAAACTGATTTGCAAAGGCAAAAGTTGATATTACATTCATATCCTTTCCCAGTTGAACGTTCAAAACTATAGTCAATAAAGCTATATCATGCTAGGAAATTGATACCACAATTACCTGGTTTCACATTTTGTTTATAGAGGTGATCTTGAGGACTCTATCAGATACCACCTAGAATGCTGAATCCTTTGAAAACCAACCATGGATAAGTGAGATAAATTGCCCAATAAAGAAGAATATGGGTCAAGATGGATGGAGCATAGGGGCAAATGGTGTACATGGATCATGAAAGAAAAGAATATCTGAGTAGGATATATATAAAATATCTGGGTAAGTTTTTTTTAATGTTTATTTTGAGAGAGAGAAAGACAGAGAGACCGAGCACGAGTGGGGGAGGGGTAGAAAGTGAGGGAAACACAGAATCCTAAGCAGGCTCCAGGCTCTGACCTGTCAGCTCAGAGCCTGACGCAGGCCTCAAACTCATGAACTGTGAGATCTTGACCCGAGCTTACGTCAGACACTTAACCAGCAGAGCCACCCAGGTACCTGAAAATACCTGGGTAAGTTTTAAAGGCAAGAATATGTTCTAGGAGGATACAGATATGAATAATAAAAAGACTTCAGACATAAGTAAAATGTTCTAAGAACTTAAAAGATGATTGCTCGGAAGGAAGAGGGTCCTAGAGAATAAGAACTCTTCCTCCTTCCCTAGTCACACATGCACACAGATATAATCTATGGATTTAGAAGAAACAAAAACACGAGCATCAGACAGATTTCATCAGCCAAAGAAACTTCTTTAGAGACATAACTGAGAAGTTTTGAGGAGAAAAAGACACTTTAAGGAGAAAAAAGTAGTAGTATATCTTCCATAATTTAAGACAGGTTTTCCTATTTAGCTGGATAATTCAGTATGTGCATTTACAACATCACTAATTTTTCCTAATTCATAATGATATAATACTCCATGATGCACATGATTTATATTAAAATAACATCTTAATACAGTGGATTATCACAGTTTGATTCTACATAAAGAACTATTAGGTGGGCAATGCCACCAGGCAGCTGACAACATCAAGCATCCAAGGGTCTAAATACAAGTGTTAATTTTTTCCTTCTCTAGTAATTTAGTAAAGTGAAAGATGTGTTAAAAAATTAGTTCATTTTTATGCTACTCAGGAAGTAATAAAACATCAGAGTGAAGAAAATAAGTAGATACTCAGTAAAGAAAGTATTTCAGTAATAAAAAAAATATGATTACTCACTTGAACATCAACTCAAAGAAACCTTACTCAAACGTTTCTCTTGCCTTACATATTAAATCTGAATTTAAAATGTTTTACTTCTTCTCTGTACATACTTTACATCCTTCCTAGCTTATTTCTTGATTACTTTGTGGCTGTGTTATGAATGTATTTTTTAATCATTTCCTATTTAGTACTGAATTTCCTTAGCCAAAGTTACTATAGTTTTCTACAATGTATAGCCAAACAAAAAAATAATAAAAACAGAGACATTTAGGCTTAAGTATTTTACTAAAGGCTGTCAGGCTTAAGTATTTTACTAAAGGCTGTCAGCCTTTAGTATCAGTTAGGATACACAGATTCCTTAACAAGTACATGCTTAATTTGCTTTTTATTTGTTACGACTAAAAATAGCAGTCTTAAAAAAATAGCAGTCTTAATTTTCTGAAGAGTTTGAATAGCTAGGTGTCCAATGGAAAACTCCAAAATTAACAAGTCAGAGAGATTGTAGATATTTGTCCTCTGAAATTAATAGTTTAGAAATGAAGTAATTCTTGGTCAAGGCCCTCAAACTCTAAATTACTACAATTGACATAATTTAAAAGTACCTTCTGTTTGCTGCTATAGTAGTCAACTCTAACCAACTTTTCTCAAATCATAGTATTAGAGATACTAACATATACTTACACACCTCATTGTAATTTCAAAATCTATAGCGTGGTTATCATATATTAAATGAAATATGCTTATAAATTTATTTTTATGTAGTTTTTAATACTTTACATATAACCTACTTTATTTCTGAGATATGACAACTACAAATGATTATTAGTGAAGGTACTTTCTATCTATAAGTGAATACAGCAAGAAAATATCAAAACTCATAAACTTGAGTCCTTTAAATAGTATATGCCCCTTCTTAATATTCACTTGGATATTATTTATATACTTTTTGATAGTTTTTTGTCCTGGTTCACATGACAGATGTTAACCCACCATGTTTAGCATTACATGAAAGAAACTACATAATTGTTAAACTTCTAACTTCCTGAATTGAATCAGTGCTGCTAAGACTTAACTAGACAGGAAACACACAATTTCATTCCTCCTATTTTATTACTGTTCAACCAAAAAATTGTCAAATGCAAAATGAATCCCTGATAAATTTTTGCTACTGTAATATAATCAATGACCCAATATACTTTTTAAATATTTTCATCTGTACAAGATGAAAACTCCAACTAGAGGTATGTTTACAAGAAAATTAAAAGTCATTTTTCTTAGTATTTATGTTCTTTCTTTTACAAATAAATAATCTCTAAAACTATTAGCATTTGTCAGAATTACCTACTGGGTACACAGTAACTGTGTAACATTAAAGTACTTTTGTGAATTCATTAATTAGGTGACAAAATAGCCATTTTAAGGAAAATAATAACTAACCTTTTTGTACTCCTAAAAGGGCAGGGGAGTTGTCCTGTGATGTTCTGTCAGGTTCCTGGGGAGGTACAACCATGGCAAGTGTATGCATTGGTACACGTGGAACCTAAAAAGTTAACTCAGAAAAAATACCATCTCAGACCAAAGAATAAAACAAAGGCCCTTAAATGAAGTGGAAGTTTAGATTTTATTCATATGCCACCAAATTCACTTTTTTGTTTCATAAAAGAAAAAAAAGCCTCAACAAGGAATAATTTCTGAGAACAGTGAATACTGAATTGGACAAACTTCAGCAATCTATAAGCAGTGAATGACTTAAGCTAAAGAGAATTAGTACTACTCTCTTCTTAGAGAGAAAGACTTGTTGGGCGAAGGTTAATAATAAGTCTCACATATTGTTAGGGAGACTTATAAATTACTTTAATGAATTAATTTCTGGTGTATATATTCTAGTTAACTATACCCTGATTGGCAAAAGTAGCTACCTCTAGAATAACTAATACTGTCTTGGGAGGTACTCAGGAAGAAGTTATCTCTAGATTCAAGACTATGCTTAATGTATCCATTAAAAACAACCCTATAGTAAGAAGACAACTTGGAAATTTTATATTTATATTTGGTATTAAGTGTTTTGTAAAAAGGACTTTTTTTTCACTAAATAAGATAATAAGAAATTTTCATATACTTTTGAAGAAAATAAATCTTAAAGATTTAGGGTCATATTTATCTCAATATGTAATAGAAAAGAGAATCAAATCCATTTTGTTTAAAATTAGTTTTATTTTTGGGTGCCTGGGTGACTCATTCAGGTTAGCATCTGACTCTTGATTTTGGCTCGGGTCATGGGATTGAGCCCCATATCAGGCTCCTCACAGGCGTGAAGCCTGCATGAGATTCTCTCTCTCCCCCTCTGCCCCACTCACATTCTCTTTCTAAAAAATAAAAAAAAGTTTTAAAAAGTTTTAAATCTCATTTTCTTTATTCACTTACTTTTTAAGTTTATTTATTTAAGTAATCTCTACACCCAACGTGGGGCTTGAACTCATAACCCTGAGATCAAGAGTTGTGTGGTCTTCTGACTAAGTCAGCCAGGTACCCCTAAAACCAAGTTTAAACAAAAACGTGCAATCAATTTGAAGACTCTGTATTTATTAATCGGCTCTATTTTACTTTACCTGAGATTGATCTTGAGAAGGTGAGGTGAGCTGAGACACATCTGTAGTAGGAACTGACAGAACATTGTTTGGATAATCCAACAGATAAGAAACAACATTTGTATGGCCACCTTTTGCAGCTTCAATGAGCATTGTAGATCCATCCTGAGAGAAATTGATACTATTAATTAATTATCTGTAAATTTCTTTTTATGACTGCTATAGACATTTAGTTTCTTGGCAACCTGTCTACAACCAACACTCATTTATAAACAGTAATGAGTATTAAGCACTGAGACAAGGCAAACATAATTTCATTATCTTTTAATAAAAATTATTTATTTACTTATTTTTAAGTAGAATACCTTGAGTCGATGAGTAGGGTCAGCTCCATGAGCCAACAGTAGCTCGACAACTGCCAGGTGACCTCCTGCACAAGCTAGTGACACTACTGTATGATCATTATTGGCTGTAGCCCTATTCACATTGGCACCTTCGAAGAAACATAAACAGCAATATTAGAAAAAAGTGGAATCAAGCAAGTTCACAGATAATAATATCACTTTAGAGATTTTTTTTTGAAATATGACATAGATAAAAAAAAGCAAACAAATCATAAGTGTATAGTTGAAAAATTTTCACAAAGTGAACACACCTGTGTAACCAGCACCCAGATGAAGAAACAGAACACTATCCACATACCAGAAGTCCCACACCTTGTGCCCTCTTTCAGTCACTACCCACCCTTCCAACGGTACTACTATCCTGACTTCCAAACTGGATTTAGTTTTTGAACTTTATATGAATGAAATCATACAGTGTACTCTTTTTTGTCTGGCTTCTTTCGCTCAATATAATACCGTGAGATTCATCCACAATGTTGCGCATAGCTGTAGTTCGCTCATTCAATATCACTTTTAAAATGGAAAATCTAGAAGACTAAGATTAATATATACAGGTTAACGAAAGCATCAAATAATATCATTATATGTAACTCTCAAAATGTTTCAAAGACACTTTTTCTCTACTTCTAGAATGTGGCAACTGAGCCAGGTCTCAAAGTAGAGAAAATAGATTTTTAAAAATTAATATTTAAGAGATATATAATTCTTTGGGGCGCCTGGGTGGCTTAGTCGGTTGAGCGTCCGACTTTCGCTTAGGTCATGATCTCGCGGTTCGTGGGTTCAAGCCCCGCGTCGGGCTCTGTGCTGACTGCCAGCTCAGAGCCTGGAGCCTGTCTCGGTCTGTGACTCTCTCTCTCTCTGGCCCTCCCCTGCTCACGCTGTCTCTCTCTCCCAGAAATGAATAAAACATTTAAAAAAAAAAAGAGATATATAATTCTTCATATTGTGTAACTTAAGAGTCAGAGGGATCTGAATCTGGGAAGACAAGAATTCCAAAAAGGCTATTTAGTAAGTTGTTCAAAAGCCTTGTTTACCATGACCTGAAGATAGTCTAAATACAAAATCTTTTCTTAGCCTCTTTTTTAGATAAATTGTTTTTGACCCCTATGAAAAAGAACTGGTTTTTAGTTCAACTACCTTTTACATTACACAAAAGTCTCAATGAGATAGTTAAGACTATAACAATATTCCTTCCTCCTTTAATTTCACAATTTATGAAGAGAAAAATAAACCCATGGGCAAAATTAATTACATTTTATTTTCAGAAATTTATTTTATTTTCAGAAATATCCAGCTGAACTTAATCCTAACCTACATAAAAGTACCTTTTTTTTTTTTAGTGCTTTTTTTAGTGTTTGTTTATTTTTGAGAGAGAGAGAGAAAAAGCCTGAGTTGGGGAGGGGCAGAGAGAGAGAGAGGGAGGGAGATACAGACTCTGAAGGAGGCTCCAGGCTCTGAACTATCAGCACAGAGCCTGATGCAGGGCTCGAACTCACGAACCGTGAGATCATGACCTGAGCCAAAGTCAGACCCTTAACCGACTGAGCCACCCAGGTGGCCCAAAAAGTACTTTTTGGGAAGGGCAAGACACACCAATAAACATTCTTACATTAGCAATATGAAATTATTTTTAAAGTTTTAATAAATTTAGATGGTAGGATGGTTTAGCAGTTACTATAAGCCTAGAAAGCCTATAATCAATGTGTTTCTCCTCCTGACAAGCCTGATTACATGCATAGCAGGGTTGTCACTGGGTATTGTTAGATAACTTCCTTAGTAAAGGAGCATGAGAGAATTCCAAAGGTTATCCATCTGTTTATTATTACTTCACTATGTTTGAGGTAAATTGCTTTTATAAACTATGTTATAAACTTATGTAAAGAGATGCCTTATTTGATTAGCAAAAATGTGATATTAAGAAAATAAACCTAGGGGCACCTGAGTGGCTCAGTCAGTTAAGTGTCCAATTATGGCTCAGGTCATGATCCTGAAGCTCACGAGTTTGAGCCCTGTGATGGGCTCTGTGCTGACAGCTCAGAGCCTGGAACCTGCTTTGGATTCTATGCCTCTCTCTCCGCCTCTCCCAAGCTTTTGCTCTGTCTCTCTCTCTCTCTCAGAAATAAACATTAAAAAAAAAGGAAAGAAACCTAGTTGTATCCAATTAAAGAGGAAAAGAAGTATATTTAAAATGATAAAATTTTATACTGCTTTCTAATTGGCACATAGGGCCAGTTTTGCTGGAATGTAGATACAAAATTTTTATTTCATAAAACATAGTATCACCTGAACAAACCATCCTTACATTTTAGCATCCTACCCCAGGAACTTTCATCAGATCCCAGGGTACCTCTAACACTATACACAGAGTTAGGCTGAACCAAATGGAATTGCTGATATTATAACTTTTGATATATAAAATGACAGTTCAACCTAACATGGCTTTAGCAGTGTTTCACTTTTTTATAGTAAACAGTCTTGAATTACCTCTTCATCCATTATTTGAATTTCTTTGCTTAAGTATATTTTAATAATATAATCTCTAGAGGAATATAAAAATAATAACACCCTTGCATACTTGGTTAATCCAACTGTACAATAAACAATAGTAGCAGACTTTCTTCCATCCCTCCCACCCCACCTTCCAGCAGAACTTCCTTATCATTAAGTGTTGAACAATATCTACTAAATATAGCTAGACGTTTTATATTTGGCTTTTCCAACTTTTAGGAGCAATAATATGCTATTGGTTGATGAACTTCAAACTCAAAACTAATACAGAAAAATCCCAATAAGTACCTCATGAACTCTACACATACTAAATAAAAAACAGCAATTAAAGACTATAATACAAGGAGCCAGTTTGGCTCAGCCAGTTAAATGTCCAGCTCTTGATTTCGGCTCTAGTCATGATCTCTAGTTGTGGGTTCGAGCCCTGCACCAGGCTCTGTGCTGACAGTGCAGAGCCTGCTTGGGATTCTCTCTCTCTCCCTGTCTCTCTCCACTTGCATTTTCTCTCTCTCTCTTTTTTTTTTTTTACTGCTTTTTATTTATTTCTGAGAGAGAGAGAGAGAGAGAGACAGCATGAGCAGGGGAGGATCAGAGAGAGAGGGAGACACAGAATCTGAAGCAGGCTCCAGGCTCTGAGCTAGCTGTCAGCACAGAGCCCGATGCGCGGCTCAAACCCACTAACTGTGAGATCATGACCTGAGCCGAAGTCGGACATTTAACCGACTCAGCCACCCAGGCACTCCTCTCTCTCTCTTAAAATAAACTTAAAAAAAAAAGTATTTTAAAAACAGACTAGAATACTTATACTGGAGGAAAAGGAGCTTTTACATAAACCAAGAAGCAAGCAACAGGTAAGGACCTTTTTTTATTTCCAGAAATTACAGCTTCTTACAAATGATGACTTACACTTTCCTTACCTTTGCTAATAAGAAACTGCACAGTGCACAAATGGCCAGCTCTTGCAGCTTTCATCAAAGGTGTTCTTCCACCTTCAGATTCATGTTCCTATTAAAGAAACAAAAAATAATCCATCAGTGCCCACTCTTTAACCATTTATTTTAAACACACAGCACAAATGACATGAGAAATCAGATATTTAATACTTACTCAACGTAGCCACTTATACTACCCATTTCAATTCCTACAAAATGTAGGATTAATTTCAGTCCACTCTAGATGGTGTAACTTTTAGGGCAAGTTCGGTTTTGCATACCAAACAAAAGCATTTAAAGATAATACAGTTTGATCCTCAAAGAGAAATAGCTGCATTTTTCTAATCGTAAGGTTAAAAAGATGTTTTCCTAACTATTCCTATGAATTGTGAAAAAGGAACCTTAGTCTTATAGGTGAGCAGGAAGATCGTGATCCTAACAGATTAGAAACCAATAAGAACTCTATCATAAGGCAGAAACCAGTCCCTAAAGTAAAATACCACGGTATTTCAAGAGTAAAGGGAAGAGAAAAATATACCAATGAACAGACATTTTTTAGAGTATAAATTAAATATGTGAATACTGCAAAGCAAAAGCAACTGTTTTATAATAGCAGAAAGACTGTTGTTCCTTTTAGGAAGTTTGCCCGCAAGAGGAATGAATGATAAAAAAAGCTTCCAACCATCCAAATATCAAATGCCACCAAAAGGAAGCTTGCTTATTATATGGTAAGTAGTCCTGTTGGAAGAACTGTAAACTATTACTACATTCATCTAAGTATTAAAATGTAGCTGATAAACTGCTTCCATGAAAAGTTCACTCACCTATCCCCTCTTTCATCATCTATGCAATTTTTGTTGTTCGCGTTCTCTTTTGCTAAGAAAAACTTGATAAAGAACAGTGATTAACTCAACCTTTACTTCAGCTCTATTCTAATTAACTCAATACTTTAGCTACTACACAGTCAACTTAAAAATAGTGTGCACTGGGGCAACTTAGGTGGTTCATTTGGTTAAGCAGCCAACTTTGACTTCAGCTCAGGTCATGATCTCACACATGTGAGATGGAGCACCTCCTTGGGCTCTGTGCTGAGCATGGAGCCAGCTTGGGATTCTCTTTGTACCTCTGTCTCTGCCCCTCCCCTACTTGCATGCGTGGGCACACTCTCTCAAAATAAATAAACCAAAAACGAAAAAAAAATTGTGCTTTGCCAATAGGATGCAAGTTAGTCACTTTACAGAACTATACCAAAACTACAACACAGGCAAACTAACAATGAGAAACAAGTAGATTGTCAACCGAATTGAAACTTCAAACTGGCCTGCAGTGATGGGAATTATACTCTGAAAGACATGTTAATATTTTTGCCTTGATAGTATAGAATCTCTCAAAATCTTATAAAAATTAATTTATGTTTTGACTTCTTGATTGTTAAGCATACTGATTAGATGACAATCTTTACTAACTTTAAGATAAAGAAGATGGGTAATAGTGGTATTGTCAAAATCATCTGACTTTGGAATGAATTTTGAACTTACATTCCAATGTAATCTAACATTCTGGAAATTTACTTAAACAAAATGTAATATACATTATGAAGATCTTATTCAGAAAGACTTAGAGAAAGTTCTTTGTTCAGTTTTACATCTCCCTTCTTTCTGAATTATCAATGCAATCAACTACAACTAGAAATAAATGGCTCCTTTGACAATTTGTTATTTCCATTTTTGACTCAAGGCCTTTTTGCTCAACCTGATCTTTTTTCACTGTAACACTCCTCTATTAGCTCCTTTATATACTTCAGATTTCAAACCAAGTATTATTTACTGAAGGTAGACCTCACCAAACCTCCTGACTCGATCACTCTTGCTATCATAAATCTTCCTTTACTTATGATGCGGTCATGTATGGATAATCTCATTGTAAGTTGAAAATATCTGAGGTTGAAAATGCACTAAGGGGCACCTGGGTGGTTCAGTTGGCTAAGCATCTGACTTTGACTCAGGTCATGATCCCACAGTTTCTGAGTTCAAATCCTGCAATAGGTGAGCATGAGCCCTCTATCAGGTGAGCCCTGCTTCTCTCTCTGCCCCTCATGGGATTCTCTCTCTCTCTGCCATTCACTTGGACCCTCTAAACAAACAAATAATCAAAGAAACAAACAAAAAATGCATTTAATACACCTAACCTATCAAATATCATAGCTTAGCTAAGCCTACCTTAAACATGCTCAGAACATTTGCAATAGCCCACAGTTGGAAAAAAAATTTTCAAGAACAAACCCTACTTTACTTAATATCTCATGTAATTTCTTGAATACTGTACAGAAAATGGAAATGGTTCTATGCACAGAACAAAATGGTTGTGAGTGCACTGGTTGTTTATCCTTGAGATCCTCAACACCATGTGGCTCACTGGAGCTGCTGCTCACTGATGCTTCCCAGCATAATCAGAGTATCTTACCATATAATGCCAACCCAGGAATACGTCAAAATTCAGAATTCGAAGTATGCTTTCTACTGAATGCATATTGCTTTTGCATCATTTTAAAGTAGAAAAATCCTAGGTGAACCATCATAAATCAGGGACCATCTGTATGGATGTAGCTATATGAACCACTCCTTCATCTTTCAATCATATATTTGTTTGTATAACTATCTGGCTAACATGCCTCGGCCACTAAACTATAAGCTCCATAAGAATAGCAATCATGTCCATTTTTGCTTACCATTATATACCTAATGTCTAAAACAATGACGTGCTTCAATACGGTTTACCAAGAAGGAACCTAAGTGTAGCTGACCTCTCAAATCTTCCCTCTCATAGTACTGAGGTTTGAAGTTTTAATTTTCTAATAGGTGAATAAGAGAAAAAAAAGTTAATTTAACAAGAAATTAAGAGTAGTAGCTAACTCAGAGTAAGGCATTCATTATCTGCACTTGATAATATACTGTTACTGGGACATGGATGGGCACTAATGACATCATTTTTCTTCTTCTTTTTTCCCCCTTCCTTATCTCTTAAGCCTAGCAATGACACCCATTAGAAGTTGAGTATCCAACATTGTCTCAGGTCATGATCTCACGGTCTGTGGGTTTGAGCCCCGCGTCGGGATCTGTGTTGACAGTTCAGATCCTAGAACCTGCTTCAGATTCTGTGTCTCCCGCTCTCTCTGCCCCTCCCCTGCTCACACTCTGTCTCTCTCTGTGCTGACTGCCAGCTCAGAGCCTGGAGCCTGTTTCAGTCTGTGACTCCCTCTCTCTCTGACCCTCCCCTGCTCATGCTGTCTCTCTCTCTCCTAGAAATAAATAAAACATTAAAAAAAAAAAAGTGCTTATTTTTTTTTTTTTAATTTTT